>NW_027492706.1:0-504047 GCF_021521415.1 Bidens hawaiensis | reverse complement strand
CCACTCCCGTGCAGCCTTCTTGTCATAAGCGCGCTCTTTTTCAAGAAACTGTTGTCAGTTCTACCGGCAAACCAGGGTTGGGCCCAAACATCCTCATCTTCACCCTGGATCATTTAGATTAGGTGGATGCTCACTTTCGTCTTCCTTGGTCGGACACCTTTTTTCTGCTACCTTCTCACTCTGTTGATACTTAACTTCCTTCTTCTCAACAGACCTATCGATCACAAAACACTCCACTTTCGTGTGATCCTTTCTCAAGGATACACACTTGTTAACACAATCCGCCTTCAGTCATTCCTTTTCAACAAGAGGGTCAGTAGTATTTTCAAATAATAATAACCGTTTAACACGATTCCCACACTTAATTCCCAGTGTCCCTTAGCATAATCAATCACTGCAAGTGAAGTGGCAAGGAATGGTCTACCCAATATGACTTCGGATTGCATGTTGGTTACATTTTTAGCATAATCAAGTACTAAAAAGTCAACTGGGTAACTGAAATCCTACACATGTACCATCACATTATATATCGTGCCCCAAGGAAGTGTATGGGTTTGATCCGCTAAAACCACAATGGTGTTTACTTTTTGTAGCAGACCAAACTCATACTGATCATATAAACTTCTAGGCAAGATACTAACACAAGCTCCAAGATCTAGCAGTGCCCCATCAGTTTTAAATTCACCATTTTGGATTGTTAGAAGGGGCACTCCTGGATCTTGAAGTTTACACGGGATAATATTATTATCAACCGTCTTATCCCTTATTTTAGTTAATTTTTCATTTAAACATTAATCACAAGAACAATTTTCACAAAAATATGTTTCATTCGGTTGTAATTCAGATTTATTGTGAAAAAATGTTTTATAATTACCCACATTTTCAGTCTCATCACTAATATTTTCCACCACATCCTCAACAAACTGTGGTGTTGGATCAACTTGAACACTAGAAATTCCAAAATTAGGTAAAAGTCTTACCACATTGATATGCACGTTGTTCCCCTTCTTTAAGCTCAAGCTGTTTTTCTTTAAATTGGCCACATCGGTTGCAAGTTGACCCATTTGAGTGGTCAACTATTGGATGGATTTGTCACGGAATTCATCATTTTGCATGCGCACTTCATCAAGTTGATTTCTCCTTTTCATGTCTTGTTGCATCATCCTAAGCATATCTATGACTTCATTCCGACTTGATGAACTTTAACCCAAAGACCCACTTTGACCAATTCCTGCTTGTTGAAATTGACTTTGAAAACCTTGATTGTTGTATTGTTGGCGTGGAACATAATTTCCTTGATTCCCTTGGAATTCGGATTAGATTGAGTAGCTGGATTCACATAACAAAAATTGGAATGATTTCTCAACCTGGGGTGGTAAGTGTTTAAGTTCATGCTATAGTTTCTACCACCTCCACCTTGACCTTGAAGTGCATTCACCTCCTCCACTTGTACTTTCCCCACCATACACACATTCACTGCATGACCCAACTTATTACAATTCATACAAACATTAATTACTTTATTAGTGGTTTGTAGCCCTCCATCTTCCACGGCATGTACTTGTGATCTTCCAATTTACGGTCTTGCTCTTCTTGCGGGTTGGGCCTTTCTCTTTGATGTGATCGACATTTGCTCCAAAAAATCCCAATCATCTTGTTCATAATTAGTACCAAATTTACCATTTGTAATCGACATCAAATCCCGCTCATCTTCCGTATTCAACCCCTTATGAAAAGAATTCAACAATTCCCAAAGAGCAATACCATAGTTAGGACAATTCTTGATCATCATATTAAACCGCTCAAATGCTTCATGGAACATCTCACCTGATTGTTGTTGGAAAGTTCTCAAACTTCATCTTGCATCATTGGTCTTTTGAGTCGTGTAAAATTCTTCCAAAAATCTTGCATCTTGGCTAAAATATATATTGATGCAGAAGGCAATATGTAAAACCATCTCTTAGACTTATCTTCCAAAGAGAATTGAAAAATGACCAACTTAACCTAATCCGATGAAAACCCTTGACCCCAATCGTGTTGCAAATAGAGTCATACGCCTCCAAGTGAAAGTAAGGTTCCTCCGTTGCTAGACCCTTATACTTTGGTAAACTTTGGAGTGAATTGGTTCTCACCTAAAATGTTCTTCCATGTTGATTTTGAGGAATAACCATTGGAGGTGGACTATTAGTGATAACAGGTCGAAAGTGAGCTTCAATTCTCCCTTACCATCTCTCTTGCATGCCATCTTAAATATATATAAACAAAAGCTCCCTAAATTTGTTCTCACTGTTTTAATGTTAAGAATGATTTGTATTTGATCATGAATCTATATATATATATATATTATAAAAATTATATATATGATAGACTCGATTAGGCTGCAAGCTGGCTCGAGCTTAATAAGTGAGGCCCGAGCTCGTTTAAGCACAACTCGAGCTTGACAAAGGGGACCACGCCTGCAGGAGCACCCCTAGAGTAGATAAGTCGAAGAATGCCACATAGATGTTGGTACACTCGTGACCATCGTTAGTACTAGAGATGTGCAAGAATAAGCACTAAACTGGAAGCGCCACCTATACAACATGTACATACAGAACCAATATGGTAACTGTCGCTAGATTGTCGCTATCTACTCAAAAACAATTACAATCAAGTCCTAATCACCTTAAGCAAGCTAGCGTGTCGAATGTAACAACCCAAATTTAGTTTGATATTTTAAATGATTTGGGTTTAATTTAATTATAGAAGATAATGTAATTATTTAAAGTATGAGGGGAATAAGTGTCATTAGATGAAAAGTTAAGCACGAAACCATACCCTCTTCCTATACATGTAGCCACCATGTCAATCATAACCATCCTAGCCTCCAAAATCATCCTTACCAAAATTTCCGTTTTTGAGGAAATAACCCACAAAGACATGATGATTCTCGGATATCTGACCGTCGGATCGCGCTCAACTTTTAACTTTGTGTTCATGGCTTATAAATGAAGATTTCCATCAATCCAATCTTTGATCAAAGATCGGGAAGTCTGGTTGTTATCAACAAAACCATAACAGCTAAAAATGGAATTTTCCGGCCACTGTTTAGCTTTTATGACATTAGTAGTGCCGTTTTTCAGAGATGGAGAGCTTATGGTTTTGTAGATAGGGGCGCGAGGGTTTCGTGGCCGCTTAAATCACTCAATTCCGAGTTCGTTTGATATGTGTTTGGTCTATTCGAGTGATTTCGAACAAAAACCTCAAAGGTACGTTTTTGTTGAAAATGTTTACTTTTCTTGTACGGATTATCATGAAATCCATAGGATGATATAACGGGCCATGATTATTGATAAAGTAATGAACCTGTGAGTAAACAGGTTACTTGGTTCGTTTCGGGTAGAACGAGTAATGTTCGGTTAGTGAAAAGGACAGGTAAACGAAGTCGGTTTTGCATGAAACCTAGTAGGATCGTAAATCGGACCTTATTATGTGAGAAAATGTTAACTTGAACATAAGAAAGTGGTTTGGAATGAAACAAGTATTACGAGTGACGTTTGAACCAAGTTAAAGTACGAAAACGAACTTGTTATATCTCATAACTCCTTTAATCATTAATACGGCATAACGGGATGAAAAGATGTTATTAGGAAGAAAAGATACAAAAAACCATGTTCGAATCGAATTGAAGAGTAACTGAATCGAATTTAAAAGTAATCAATTCAAACGAAAAGCAATTGAATCGAATGTACAAAGTAATCGAAATGAATTTGATTCGATTAGAACCTATCATTTGATTAGAATCATCATTCGATTAGAACGGTCATTTGATTAGAACGGTCATTCGATTAGAACAGTCATTCGGTTAGAATGGTCATTCGATTAGAATGTTCATTCGATTAGAATGGTCATTCAGTTTGAAATGTCATTCAATTAGAATGATCATTCGATTAGAATTGTCATGCGATTAGAATTGTGAATCAACTAGAATGACGATTCGATTAGATGATATGGTTAGAGGTAGTTGACGTGAGGTCAAAGACTTACTCAAAAAGAAACCAATTACAACTAAATAGATAGTAGCAAGTGGGAGTCGAACACAAAGAGTTTGTGGAATGTGTGTTTACTAGTAGCTTTGACAATCAACTAATTAAATTAAACTAAATTGCATAAAAATTAATTTCAGAGTATGATTGGTTGGAATTGATTACTAAAAAGAAACAAAATAACTTGCAACAACTGTTAAGTTTGATAAACTGATTAAGAACAAGCGACCATCTTAGATTTCAGGTTTACATCAATACAATGTTCATGCTTACTAGAAAGAACCACATAGACATAGTTCATGTTTGATTACTTTTTTGTGATAAAAGGGAACTAAGTACTTGGATAAGTATAATGCAAGGTTGTTACCCAATAATCAATTAACTAATAAACAATCCTAATTCCTCCCATGATATCTCGATTAGCAATAGCATCAAGAACGTTTGGTTTGGATTATGATCAAACACATGCAATACTTTACAAACAATTAATCAAACACCATAACAACCAAACAAATATTACAAAGTCATTATTCTATAAATCAAGCATATCAAAGTGTATCAACTAAACCTTACATTCAAGATGATCACCAATGGAATTAGCCACTCATGGTTTTGTAGATCATCATCACTTAAATTGTGTTAATCATAGAAATCAAAGATCAAAACAATTGATTATGGTCCAGTTATGGTGACCAGGGAAGCCACGGTATGGTGGATTATGGTGTTTTTGAGCTGGGTTAACTGTGGCCCACGATTTTGACTGTGGGCTATGGTGGAACTCTTGTTCAATTTTTTGTTTTCTTCATATCTTTCTCGTTTCAACTATGTTTTATTCGCCATTTTTGCCCACGTTCTCATGATTTCATCCTCTATATCCTCCTACCTACAATTATACATGTAACCGTAGTCAACTAATTCCATGAAATTAATTGGTTTAAGCATATGCATTTATATGTTTTTGCTCTCTTAACGGCTTCCCTACGGTTCATCCGTCAGTAGTTAATTGATACTTATAATTATTACACAGTTAGCTGTGCACAACTGAAGAAATGTGTTATAATCAATTCCGAAAGAAGCAGGACCCAGGGGAGTTTCTAGACCCTTCTCTTTGTTATGTTTTTCGGGGTTGTGTGCATACTCCTATATGTTAGTTAATACACTTATCTTAAGTGGTAAGCATATGCTATGTGAATGTCTTTTGAAAGATATATGAATGATATTGAAATGATGAAAGAATATAAGGAGTATGTATGTAGATTTTTATGAATATATGTATATATATAACCAATGCATGTATGGTTGTATGGAATGGGAAGAAGGGACAAGACCCAAATATTATCTGAGATAAAAGGGACCATACCCTAATAATATCTGAGATAGGATGGACCAAACCCAACTATTATCTGAGATAGAAGGGATCAGGCCCTACTAATATAAAATATGGTAACGATATGCATGTAGTATGAAAGTATGAAAGGATGTATATATGTAATAAGGAATGTATGAATGTATGTACGAAAGGAAGGTATACATGTTAAGTGTATAATATGTATCTTAGGATGCATATAGTTAAGTATGTGTATGAAATGTATGTTGCCCGATTAACTAGATCTCACTCAGCATAGCTGACTTTTAGTAGGCACGCAGGCAAATAGGATGAAGGAGTTGGATTGAGGGGGACACATGGCATGGACTGAGCTGACTGGCATCTAGTGAAGAAAAGTTATGATGTTTTATGTTAAGAAAATTTGAAATTTTAAAGACAAGATTTTAACATTTTGTAATGAATGTTTGATACTTTTATAATCCGCGAAAATTTTAATTCACTCTGATATTTAGAACTGTGTTTTTGAGTAAATCCAACACCAAATTAGGACACCGGGACCGGGGCCTTACAAGTTGGTATCAGAGCATACGTTCGAGAGATATAAGAATCCTACATGCTAAGACTCGAACTGAGAATGAGACTTAAGGAAGAAAAGAAAGAATATGTCATTTCAAGAAAGCCATGTGTCTCTCAAGCATGCTCGATAACGGTAAGTTGCATGATTAAGTTCATGTAAAGATTTAGAAATATATGTATATGCATGTTAAATAAAGTGGAATAATGTATGATGCTAGCTTAATTTCTAAAGAAAAATGTTTGTATGCTAGCTTAATTGCAAGGGAAAGAATGTGTGTATGCTAGCTTAATTGCTAAGGATAAGAATGTAGGTTATATGTAAGTTACATGATTTCTCGAGAAGTAGAAACTAGCACAAGTGAAATCATAAAGGGAAGTATGTAGAACCTGAGGATTAATGTAAAGACTTAATTACTCTTGGACACTGTCATTAACTACTTACCTTACTAATCATGTGCTTATAATTCCTAGAGTGATAACATTTGTGTTCTGTTAGAGATTAGATAGATTACTAATACAAAGGGACGAGCACGGGAAGGTCGTACTAGACATTGTGGTAAGACACGTGCCAACCTAACACCTTTTTGAAGAATGTGTGACAAATAGACATACGAAAGAAGTAGGACTTAGACTTTAGGAAGTAATGAAGAAGCATCACGTTTGGAGCTTGTAGTCATATACACTAAGGGAGTTGCTCAATTTTTTTCGCACTACAATGCCAACAATGTTCGCTGAAGCATCAAAGGTAGCCCAAACTGGGAACTCCAAGTGGAAGCCACATGAAAGAAATTGAGATAAGAGAACTAGAATGAGTCACGAGATGTAGTATGCCTGTAATAGTTAACTCCATAAGTGAAGTTGTTGGGATCATGAGTAGGGAAGCGAATGTTGAAAAAGTATAGATGATCGAGAAGGACGGGTGACTGTCAAGGTATCCTAATTGAAGAGGCATGAAAGGATGAGGCTACATGGGGTAGCGAATATTAAAGGAAGACGCTAAGAACAATGTAATTGTGTACCTGAGACTTTATGGAAGAGACCACTAGCGATACTTTCGTTAAAATATGAGAATGATTAAAAATTGTAAGGTAGAACTAGAGGGACGTGAGTTCCTTGTTATTATTTGACCTTAAGAGAGATCGATGTCATTGGGAATGGATTTGTAGTTTGAGTTTGAGGCTAATATAACATGTAGGAGTAAGTTGATAAGGTTGAAGTCTTTGTATGGCGGTACAATGACGGTTTATGGTATTAAGGAAAGTTCAAGGCTTAACATCATTTCGATGATAAAAGCCGAAGGTTTGTTAAGGCAAGGGTGCAGTGCCTACTTGGTGTATGTTGTCAAAGCTAAGGCTGAGACGAAAGAAGTGAAAGATGTTCCTATAGTGTGTGACTATGCAGAAGTGTTCCCAAAGGACCTTCTAGGGTTGCCACCGGAACAAGAAGTAAATAGAGTTAACGCCAGGAGCACATCCCATCGTGAAAGGGCATTACCGCCTGGCACCATCTGAGATGAAAGAGTTAATGTCCCAACTGCAAGAACTCATCGGCGAAGGTGTTTTAAGGCCGAGTGTTTCTCTACGGGTTATATCGGTGATATTCGTGAAAGAGAATAATGGATGTATAAGAATGTGTATAGATTAACGCGAGTTGAACAAGCTTACGGTGAGGAATAGATATCTGTTGCTACGGATTGATGATTTGTATGATCAGTTGCAAGGTTCTAGTTGGTTCTCTCACGAATGGAACTCAGAGCAGGCTATCATCAACTGAAAGTGAAGGAAGCAGACGTTCTAGACTACATTATAGACACGATATGGGAAGTAAGAGTTCCTCATGATATCGTGTGGATTGAAGAATGCTCCAGCAACATATATGATTATGATTAATAGGGTATGTCGTCCGATGCAGGACAATCTATCGTTGCCTTGTTGGCGATAGTTTAGATTTATTTAAGTTAGCACTTCGGATTTCATGAGCAAGATCTGCGAGGCGCAAAAGAAGTTATAAAGGATGAGAGCAAGATGAAAAAGAAATGAGTTATTTGGTTACCCCAAGATTTGGAAGATATACTTATGAGGTAAAAATCATATCTGGTCGCCTGAGGATTCCACTTCATGGAAATCTTCGAGGCCGAGTCCAAGGTGAAGCTCTTAAGTCTAGAACTCAGTTAACATCGAGACTTCGAGAGGAAAGATGTCAGTTAGAATGAATGTAAGGCCCCGTTACCGGTGCCCTACATTGGACGTTGGATTTACTCATAAACACATTTCTAAACATCAAAGTTTAATAAAACTTTATGCGGATATAAAACTTTCATAACATTAAATTAAGAATCCATAAATTTTCTTAAAACATTCTATGTCTTTCAATATTAATACATTAAATATAAAACACCTTGCGTCTTCAGATGCTAGACTCTTATTCTTCAGCCATGTGTCCCCGCTCAAACCAGCTGTCTCATTCTGGTTCGTTATCTCAACATGGTCTGGTTTGTTACCCTAATTCGTCATAATCTGGTTCATCCTTCCGATTCGTTATCAGAACATGACTTGATTCGTTACATTCACTTAGCGAATTGGTGAGTAACGAATCACCTGATTCGTTATCCTATTTCTTTAGCCTAATTCGTTATCTTTCCATAACGAATTGCATAACGAGTTAAAGATTATTCGTTATCCTTCCGTAAACGAACTACTATTAATTCGTTAGTTTTCCATAACGAATTAGGGTTAGGGTTCTGCCATATTTCAACCTCATACACGCTTTTCCGGAGCCGTCATCACTTGAAAACCGGGATCTCGCCGGAAAAGAAAGATCTCAGATATTTTTCCACCGTTTTCACCGTTTTGCGTCACGTTCGATCCAGATCTGAGCTTGGATGACACCTAAACTCATCTTTCGATCGGTTTATACCCTATTCCACAAGGATCTCGTGACTTTAATGGTTTAAGAGTGTCAGCTCGTCGTTTCGCGACTAAATCTAGCGAGTTTGGATCTATACATTATCATACTATCCTTACCTTGGGTTGATGCTCAGCTTCTCTTGGTGATTTCGGCTAGAGAGAGGGTAGGATGAGAGAGATCTAAGTGTGTGTTTTTTACGATGTATGGAGTTTGTGGAAATGAATGGATTAATGCATAAACATGATTTATATACTATGGTTCATGGGCTCAAGCCCATGGTCTTTCCTTCCTTTAATTTTAATCCAAGTCCATAACCCATATCTATTTAACTCAACACTATCCCAACTCATATTTTATTTCATTAGCCGAAACGAGAAAACGGGATGTTACAAGTCTTTCCTCCTTAAAGAGGTTTCGTCCCTGAAACCTAACTATTACATAAACAAATCTGGATAAAACTTACGCATCTCTTCTTCAATTTCCCATGTAGCGTTCGATCCTTTGCGATGCTTCCATATCACTTTCATTAGGGGTATAACCTTGTTACGAAGTTGCTTTTCTTTGCGATCCACTATCTCTACGGGTTGCTCAATGTAGTTTAGTTGTTCATCAACCTCAATGTCTATTAATGGCACGTGAGACGTGTCATCAGCTAGACATTTTCTCATATGAAAATCGTGAAAGGTTGAATGAATTCCTTCTAACTCTGCTAGCAAATCCAGCTTATAAGCCACTTCACCACATGATCTATAATCTTAAACGGTCCAATGTACCTCGGACTCAACTTTCCACTTTTTCTAAAACAAATGATCCCTTTCCAAGGCTAGACCTTGAGCATCACATTGTCACCAATGTTACTCAATCGGTCGTCGCCTCTAATCAGCATACGGTTTCTGTCTGTCTTGAGTAGCTTCCGTTATTGCTTTGATCTGATCGAACTTTGAAGAAGTTTCTTGCACAACTTCTAAACTTCTCATCTCTTTCTGACCAATCTCTCCCCAACATACTGGGGTTCTACATCGTCTACCATAAAGCATCTCAAACGGTGGCATACCAATATTCGAATGGTAGCTTTTGTTATAGGAGAACTTCGCCAGATGCAGATGATCATCCCAGCTTCCTCCAAAGTCTAAAACACAAGCACGTAGCATATCCTCAAGGGTTTGGATCGTCCTTTCAAACTACCCATCTGTTAGAGGATGATACGCCGTACTGTTGTTCAACATCGTTCCCATAGCTTCATGGAACTTCTTCCAGAATCTCGAAGTAAAACGATTATCTCTATCTGACACGATCGATAACGGTACTCCATGCTTAGTCACAACGTCATTGATGAACAAACTTGCTAACGTTTCTGACAAGATAGCCTCTCGCATAGGCAGAAAGTGAGCACTTTTGGTCAAACGGTCCACTATCACCCAAATGGTATCATGATGTTTAGCTGTACGAGGTAGCTTAGTTATGAAATCCATGGTGATGTGTTCCCATTTCCATTCGGGTATCTTCTAAGGTTGCATATTACCATAAGGCTTCTGATGCTCTGCCTTGACTTGTAAACAAGTTATGCACTTTCCGACATAATCTACCATATCATTCTTCATACCCGACCACCAATAGTCCCTCTTCAAGTCTTGGTACATCTTATTGGATCCTTGATAGATCGAATACCTTGACTTATGAGCTTCATCTAAGATTCGACTTCTAAGATTTCCATGGAATGGAATCCACATCCGTTTAAAATTTAGTCTTAACACCATGCGTGTTTTCCATCAACCCGTCTTGCTAACCAAAAATCCTTTCTTTATTACTAGCCTTCGTATACCAGCTCCTCTGACTGCCCTTTAATGACTTCTTCAAAAAGACTTGAATTCATAATCAACTGGTACGACTTCACCATTGCAATGACTTCTTCATTCTTATGACTTAGCACGTCAGCGACCACATTAGCTTTACCAGGATAGTAATCCTTTATCTTCTAAGGTTGCATATTACCATAAGGCTTCTGATGCTCTGCCTTGACTTGTAAACAAGTTATGCACTTTCCGACATAATCTACCACATCATTCTTCATACCCGGCCACCAATAGTCCCTCTTCAAGTCTTGGTACATCTTATTGGATCCTGGATAGATCGAATACCTTGACTTATGAGCTTCATCTAAGATTCGACTTCTAAGATTTCCATGGAATGGAATCCACATCCGTTTAAAATTTAGTCTAAACACCATGCGTGCTTTCCATGAACCCGTCTTGCTGACCAAAAATCCTTTCTTTATTACTAGCCCTTCGTCTACCAGCTCCTCTGACTGCCCTTTAATGACTTCTTCAAAAAGACTTGAATTCATAATCAACTGGTACGACTTCACCATTGCAATGAATTCTTCATTCTTATGACTTAGCACGTCAGCGACCACATTAGCTTTAACAGAATAGTAATCCTTTATCTTCTAAGGTTGCATATTACCATAAGGCTTCTGATGCTCTGCCTTGACTTGTAAACAAGTTATGCACTTTCCGACATAATCTACCACATCATTCTTCATACCCGGCCACCAATAGTCCCTCTTCAAGTCTTGGTACATCTTATTGGATCCTGGATAGATCGAATACCTTGACTTATGAGCTTCATCTAAGATTCGACTTCTAAGATTTCCATGGAATGGAATCCACATCCGTTTAAAATTTAGACTTAACACCATGCGTGTTTTCCATCAACCCGTCTTGCTGACCAAAAATCCTTTCTTTATTTCTAGCCCTTCGTCTACCAGCTCCTCTGACTGCCCTTTAATGACTTCTTCAAAAAGACTTGAATTCATAATCAACTGGTACGACTTCACCATTGCAATGACTTCTTCATTCTTATGACTTAGCACGTCAGCGACCACATTAGCTTTACCAGGATAGTAATCCTTTATCTTCTAAGGTTGCATATTACCATAAGGCTTCTGATGCTATGCCTTGACTTGTAAACAAGTTATGCACTTTCCGACATAATCTACCACATCATTCTTCATACCCGGCCACCAATAGTCCCTCTTCAAGTCTTGGTACATCTTATTGGATCCTGGATAGATCGAATACCTTGACTTATGAGCTTCATCTAAGATTCGACTTCTAAGATTTCCATGGAATGGAATCCACATCCGTTTAAAATTTAGTCTTAACACCATGCGTGTTTTCCATCAACCCGTCTTGCTGACCAAAAATCCTTTCTTTATTACTAGCCCTTCGTCTACCAGCTCCTCTGACTGCCCTTTAATAACTTCTTCAAAAAGACTTGAATTCGTAATCAACTGGTACGACTTCACCATTGCAATGAATTCTTCATTCTTATGACTTAGCACGTCAGCGACCACATTAGCTTTACCAGGATAGTAATCCTTTATCTTCTAAGGTTGCATATTACCATAAGGCTTCTGATGCTCTTCCTTGACTTGTAAACAAGTTATGCACTTTCCGACATAATCTACCACATCATTCTTCATACCCGGCCACCAATAGTCCCTCTTCAAGTCTTGGTACATCTTATTGGATCCTGGATAGATCGAATACCTTGACTTATGAGCTTCATCTAAGATTCGACTTCTAAGATTTCCATGGAATGGAATCCACATCCGTTTAAAATTTAGTCTTAACACCATGCGTGCTTTCCATCAACCCGTCTTGCTGACCAAAAATCCTTTCTTTATTACTAGCCCTTCGTCTACCAGCTCCTCTGACTGCCCTTTAATGACTTCTTCAAAAAGACTTGAATTCATAATCAACTGGTACGACTTCACCATTGCAATGAATTCTTCATTCTTATGACTTAGCACGTCAGCGACCACATTAGCTTTACCAGGATAGTAATTCTTTATCTTCTAAGGTTGCATATTACCATAAGGCTTCTGATGCTCTGCCTTGACTTGTAAACAAGTTATGCACTTTCCGACATAATCTACCACATCATTCTTCATACACGGCCACCAATAGTCCCTCTTCAAGTCTTGGTACATCTTATTGGATCCTGGATAGATCGAATACCTTGACTTATGAGCTTCTTCTAAGATTCGACTTCTAAGATTTCCCTGGAATGGAATCCACATCCGTTTAAAATTTAGTCTTAACACCATGCGTGTTTTCCATCAACCCGTCTTGCTAACCAAAAATCCTTTCTTTATTACTAGCCCTTCGTCTACCAGCTCCTCTGACTGCCCTTTAATGACTTCTTCAAAAAGACTTGAATTCATAATCAACTGGTACGACTTCACCATTGCAATGACTTCTTCATTCTTATGACTTAGCACGTCAGCGACCACATTAGCTTTACCAGGATAGTAATCCTTTATCTTCTAAGGTTGCATATTACCATAAGGCTTCTGATGCTCTGCCTTGACTTGTAAACAAGTTATGCACTTTCCGACATAATCTACCACATCATTCTTCATACCCGGCCACCAATAGTCCCTCTTCAAGTCTTGGTACATCTTATTGGATCCTGGATAGATCGAATACCTTGACTTATGAGCTTCATCTAAGATTCGACTTCTAAGATTTCCATGGAATGGAATCCACATCCGTTTAAAATTTAGTCTTAACACCATGCGTGTTTTCCATCAACCCGTCTTGCTGACCAAAAATCCTTTCTTTATTACTAGCCCTTCGTCTACCAGCTCCTCTGACTGCCCTTTAATGACTTCTTCAAAAAGACTTGAATTCATAATCAACTGGTACGACTTCACCATTGCAATGACTTCTTCATTCTTATGACTTAGCACGTCAGCGACCACATTAGCTTTACCAGGATAGTAATCCTTTATCTTCTAAGGTTGCATATTACCATAAGGCTTCTGATGCTCTGCCTTGACTTGTAAACAATTTATGCACTTTCTGACATAATCTACCACATCATTATTCATACCCGGCCACCAATAGTCCCTCTTCAAGTCTTGGTACATCTTATTGGATCCTGGATAGATCGAATACCTTGACTTATGAGCTTCTTCTAAGATTCGACTTCTAAGATTTCCCTGGAATGGAATCCACATCCGTTTAAAATTTAGTCTTAACACCATGCGTGTTTTCCATCAACCCGTCTTGCTAACCAAAAATCCTTTCTTTATTACTAGCCCTTCGTCTACCAGCTCCTCTGACTGCCCTTTAATGACTTCTTCAAAAAGACTTGAATTCATAATCAACTGGTACAACTTCACCATTGCAATGAATTCTTCATTCTTATGACTTAGCACGTCAGCGACCACATTAGCTTTAACAGGATAGTAATCCTTTATCTTCTAAGGTTGCATATTACCATAAGGCTTCTGATGCTCTGCCTTGACTTGTAAACAAGTTATGCACTTTCCGACATAATCTACCACATCATTCTTCATACCCGGCCACCAATAGTCCCTCTTCAAGTCTTGGTACATCTTATTGGATCCTGGATAGATCGAATACCTTGACTTATGAGCTTCATCTAAGATTCGACTTCTAAGATTTCCATGGAATGGAATCCACATCCGTTTAAAATTTAGTCTTAACACCATGCGTGTTTTCCATCAACCCGTCTTGCTGACCAAAAATCCTTTCTTTATTTCTAGCCCTTCGTCTACCAGCTCCTCTGACTGCCCTTTAATGACTTCTTCAAAAAGACTTGAATTCATAATCAACTGGTACGACTTCACCATTGCAATGACTTCTTCATTCTTATGACTTAGCACGTCAGCGACCACATTAGCTTTACCAGGATAGTAATCCTTTATCTTCTAAGGTTGCATATTACCATAAGGCTTCTGATGCTCTGCCTTGACTTGTAAACAAGTTATGCACTTTCCGACATAATCTACCACATCATTCTTCATACCCGGCCACCAATAGTCCCTCTTCAAGTCTTGGTACATCTTATTGGATCCTGGATAGATCGAATACCTTGACTTATGAGCTTCATCTAAGATTCGACTTCTAAGATTTCCATGGAATGGAATCCACATCCGTTTAAAATTTAGTCTTAACACCATGCGTGCTTTCCATCAACCCGTCTTGCTGACCAAAAATCCTTTCTTTATTACTAGCCCTTCGTCTACCAGCTCCTCTGACTGCCCTTTAATGACTTCTTCAAAAAGACTTGAATTTATAATCAACTGGTACGACTTCACCATTGCAATGAATTCTTCATTCTTATGACTTAGCACGTCAGCGACCACATTAGCTTTACCAGGATAGTAATTCTTTATCTTCTAAGGTTGCATATTACCATAAGGCTTCTGATGCTCTGCCTTGACTTGTAAACAAGTTATGCACTTTCCGACATAATCTACCACATCATTCTTCATACACGGCCACCAATAGTCCCTCTTCAAGTCTTGGTACATCTTATTGGATCCTGGATAGATCGAATACCTTGACTTATGAGCTTCTTCTAAGATTCGACTTCTAAGATTTCCCTGGAATGGAATCCACATCCGTTTAAAATTTAGTCTTAACACCATGCGTGTTTTCCATCAACCCGTCTTGTTAACCAAAAATCCTTTCTTTATTACTAGCCCTTCGTCTACCAGCTCCTCTGACTGCCCTTTAATGACTTCTTCAAAAAGACTTGAATTCATAATCAACTGGTACGACCTCACCATTGCAATGACTTCTTCATTCTTATGACTTAGCACGTCAGCGACCACATTAGCTTTACCAGGATAGTAATCCTTTATCTTCTAAGGTTGCATATTACCATAAGGCTTCTGATGCTCTGCCTTGACTTGTAAACAAGTTATGCACTTTCCGACATAATCTACCACATCATTCTTTATACCCGGCCACCAATAGTCCCTCTTCAAGTCTTGGTACATCTTATTGGATCCTGGATAGATCGAATACCTTGACTTATGAGCATCATCTAAGATTCGACTTCTAAGATTTCCATGGAATGGAATCCACATCCGTTTAAAATTTAGTCTTAACACCATGCGTGTTTTCCATCAACCCGTCTTGCTGACCAAAAATCCTTTCTTTATTACTCGCCCTTCGTCTACCAGCTCCTCTGACTGCCCTTTAATGACTTCTTCAAAAAGACTTGAATTCATAATCAACTGGTACGACTTCACCATTGCAATGACTTCTTCATTCTTATGACTTAGCACGTCAGCGACCACATTAGCTTTACCAGTATAGTAATCCTTTATCTTCTAAGGTTGCATATTACCATAAGGCTTCTGATGCTCTGCCTTGACTTGTAAACAAGTTATGCACTTTCCGACATAATCTACCACATCATTCTTCATACACGGCCACCAATAGTCCCTCTTCAAGTCTTGGTACATCTTATTGGATCCTGGATAGATCGAATACCTTGACTTATGAGCTTCTTCTAAGATTCGACTTCTAAGATTTCCCTGGAATGGAATCCACATCCGTTTAAAATTTAGTCTTAACACCATGCGTGTTTTCCATCAACCCGTCTTGCTGACCAAAAATCCTTTCTTTATTTCTAGCCCTTCGTCTACCAGCTCCTCTGACTGCCCTTTAATGACTTCTTCAAAAAGACTTGAATTCATAATCAACTGGTACGACTTCACCATTGCAATGACTTCTTCATTCTTATGACTTAGCACGTCAGCGACCACATTAGCTTTACCAGGATAGTAATCCTTTATCTTCTAAGGTTGCATATTACCATAAGGCTTCTGATGCTCTGCCTTGACTTGTAAACAAGTTATGCACTTTCCGACATAATCTACCACATCATTCTTCATACCCGGCCACCAATAGTCCCTCTTCAAGTCTTGGTACATCTTATTGGATCCTGGATAGATCGAATACCTTGACTTATGAGCTTCATCTAAGATTCGACTTCTAAGATTTCCATGGAATGGAATCCACATCCGTTTAAAATTTAGTCTTAACACCATGCGTGTTTTCCATCAACCCGTCTTGCGGACCAAAAATCCTTTCTTTATTACTAGCCCTTCGTCTACCAGCTCCTCTGACTGCCCTTTAATAACTTCTTCAAAAAGACTTGAATTCGTAATCAACAGGTACGACTTCACCATTGCAATGAATTCTTCATTCTTATGACTTAGCACGTCAGCGACCACATTAGCTTTACCAGGATAGTAATCCTTTATCTTCTAAGGTTGCATATTACCATAAGGCTTTTGATGCTCTTCCTTGACTTGTAAACAAGTTATGCACTTTCCGACATAATCTACCACATCATTCTTCATACCCGGCCACCAATAGTCCCTCTTCAAGTCTTGGTACATCTTATTGGATCCTGGATAGATCGAATACCTTGACTTATGAGCTTCATCTAAGATTCGACTTCTAAGATTTCCATGGAATGGAATCCACATCCGTTTAAAATTTAGTCTTAACACCATACGTGCTTTCCATCAACCCGTCTTGCTGACCAAAAATCCTTTCTTTATTACTAGCCCTTCGTCTACCAGCTCCTCTGACTGCCCTTTAATGACTTCTTCAAAAAGACTTGAATTTATAATCAACTGGTACGACTTCACCATTGCAATGAATTCTTCATTCTTATGACTTAGCACGTCAGCGACCACATTAGCTTTAACAGGATAGTAATCCTTTATCTTCTAAGGTTGCATATTACCATAAGGCTTCTGATGCTCTGCCTTGACTTGTAAACAAGTTATGCACTTTCCGACATAATCTACCACATCATTCTTCATACCCGGCCACCAATAGTCCCTCTTCAAGTCTTGGTACATCTTATTGGATCCTGGATAGATCGAATACCTTGACTTATGAGCTTCATCTAAGATTCGACTTCTAAGATTTCCATGGAATGGAATCCACATCCGTTTAAAATTTAGTCTTAACACCATGCGTGTTTTCCATCAACCCGTCTTGCTGACCAAAAATCCTTTCTTTATTTCTAGCCCTTCGTCTACCAGCTCCTCTGACTGCCCTTTAATGACTTCTTCAAAAAGACTTGAATTCATAATCAACTGGTACGACTTCACCATTGCAATGACTTCTTCATTCTTATGACTTAGCACGTCAGCGACCACATTAGCTTTACCAGGATAGTAATCCTTTATCTTCTAAGGTTGCATATTACCATAAGGCTTCTGATGCTCTGCCTTGACTTGTAAACAAGTTATGCACTTTCCGACATAATCTACCACATCATTCTTCATACCCGGCCACCAATAGTCCCTCTTCAAGTCTTGGTACATCTTATTGGATCCTGGATAGATCGAATACCTTGACTTATGAGCTTCATCTAAGATTCGACTTCTAAGATTTCCATGGAATGGAATCCACATCCGTTTAAAATTTAGTCTTAACACCATGCGTGCTTTCCATCAACCCGTCTTGCTGACCAAAAATCCTTTCTTTATTACTAGCCCTTCGTCTACCAGCTCCTCTGACTGCCCTTTAATGACTTCTTCAAAAAGACTTGAATTTATAATCAACTGGTACGACTTCACCATTGCAATGAATTCTTCATTCTTATGACTTAGCACGTCAGCGACCACATTAGCTTTACCAGGATAGTAATTCTTTATCTTCTAAGGTTGCATATTACCATAAGGCTTCTGATGCTCTGCCTTGACTTGTAAACAAGTTATGCACTTTCCGACATAATCTACCACATCATTCTTCATACACGGCCACCAATAGTCCCTCTTCAAGTCTTGGTACATCTTATTGGATCCTGGATAGATCGAATACCTTGACTTATGAGCTTCTTCTAAGATTCGACTTCTAAGATTTCCCTGGAATGGAATCCACATCCGTTTAAAATTTAGTCTTAACACCATGCGTGTTTTCCATCAACCCGTCTTGTTAACCAAAAATCCTTTCTTTATTACTAGCCCTTCGTCTACCAGCTCCTCTGACTGCCCTTTAATGACTTCTTCAAAAAGACTTGAATTCATAATCAACTGGTACGACCTCACCATTGCAATGACTTCTTCATTCTTATGACTTAGCACGTCAGCGACCACATTAGCTTTACCAGGATAGTAATCCTTTATCTTCTAAGGTTGCATATTACCATAAGGCTTCTGATGCTCTGCCTTGACTTGTAAACAAGTTATGCACTTTCCGACATAATCTACCACATCATTCTTTATACCCGGCCACCAATAGTCCCTCTTCAAGTCTTGGTACATCTTATTGGATCCTGGATAGATCGAATACCTTGACTTATGAGCATCATCTAAGATTCGACTTCTAAGATTTCCATGGAATGGAATCCACATCCGTTTAAAATTTAGTCTTAACACCATGCGTGTTTTCCATCAACCCGTCTTGCTGACCAAAAATCCTTTCTTTATTACTCGCCCTTCGTCTACCAGCTCCTCTGACTGCCCTTTAATGACTTCTTCAAAAAGACTTGAATTCATAATCAACTGGTACGACTTCACCATTGCAATGACTTCTTCATTCTTATGACTTAGCACGTCAGCGACCACATTAGCTTTACCAGTATAGTAATCCTTTATCTTCTAAGGTTGCATATTACCATAAGGCTTCTGATGCTCTGCCTTGACTTGTAAACAAGTTATGCACTTTCCGACATAATCTACCACATCATTCTTCATACACGGCCACCAATAGTCCCTCTTCAAGTCTTGGTACATCTTATTGGATCCTGGATAGATCGAATACCTTGACTTATGAGCTTCTTCTAAGATTCGACTTCTAAGATTTCCCTGGAATGGAATCCACATCCGTTTAAAATTTAGTCTTAACACCATGCGTGTTTTCCATCAACCCGTCTTGCTGACCAAAAATCCTTTCTTTATTTCTAGCCCTTCGTCTACCAGCTCCTCTGACTGCCCTTTAATGACTTCTTCAAAAAGACTTGAATTCATAATCAACTGGTACGACTTCACCATTGCAATGACTTCTTCATTCTTATGACTTAGCACGTCAGCGACCACATTAGCTTTACCAGGATAGTAATCCTTTATCTTCTAAGGTTGCATATTACCATAAGGCTTCTGATGCTCTGCCTTGACTTGTAAACAAGTTATGCACTTTCCGACATAATCTACCACATCATTCTTCATACCCGGCCACCAATAGTCCCTCTTCAAGTCTTGGTACATCTTATTGGATCCTGGATAGATCGAATACCTTGACTTATGAGCTTCATCTAAGATTCGACTTCTAAGATTTCCATGGAATGGAATCCACATCCGTTTAAAATTTAGTCTTAACACCATGCGTGTTTTCCATCAACCCGTCTTGCGGACCAAAAATCCTTTCTTTATTACTAGCCCTTCGTCTACCAGCTCCTCTGACTGCCCTTTAATAACTTCTTCAAAAAGACTTGAATTCGTAATCAACAGGTACGACTTCACCATTGCAATGAATTCTTCATTCTTATGACTTAGCACGTCAGCGACCACATTAGCTTTACCAGGATAGTAATCCTTTATCTTCTAAGGTTGCATATTACCATAAGGCTTTTGATGCTCTTCCTTGACTTGTAAACAAGTTATGCACTTTCCGACATAATCTACCACATCATTCTTCATACCCGGCCACCAATAGTCCCTCTTCAAGTCTTGGTACATCTTATTGGATCCTGGATAGATCGAATACCTTGACTTATGAGCTTCATCTAAGATTCGACTTCTAAGATTTCCATGGAATGGAATCCACATCCGTTTAAAATTTAGTCTTAACACCATACGTGCTTTCCATCAACCCGTCTTGCTGACCAAAAATCCTTTCTTTATTACTAGCCCTTCGTCTACCAGCTCCTCTGACTGCCCTTTAATGACTTCTTCAAAAAGACTTGAATTTATAATCAACTGGTACGACTTCACCATTGCAATGAATTCTTCATTCTTATGACTTAGCACGTCAGCGACCACATTAGCTTTACCAGGATAGTAATTCTTTATCTTCTAAGGTTGCATATTACCATAAGGCTTCTGATGCTCTGCCTTGACTTGTAAACAAGTTATGCACTTTCCGACATAATCTACCACATCATTCTTCATACACGGCCACCAATAGTCCCTCTTCAAGTCTTGGTACATCTTATTGGATCCTGGATAGATCGAATACCTTGACTTATGAGCTTCTTCTAAGATTCGACTTCTAAGTTTTCCCTGGAATGGAATCCACATCCGTTTAAAATTTAGTCTTAACACCATGCGTGTTTTCCATCAACCCGTCTTGCTAACCAAAAATCCTTTCTTTATTACTAGCCCTTCGTCTACCAGCTCCTCTGACTGCCCTTTAATGACTTCTTCAAAAAGACTTGAATTCATAATCAACTGGTACGACTTCACCATTGCAATGACTTCTTCATTCTTATGACTTAGCACGTCAGCGACCACATTAGCTTTACCAGGATAGTAATCCTTTATCTTCTAAGGTTGCATATTACCATAAGGCTTCTGATGCTCTGCCTTGACTTGTAAACAAGTTATGCACTTTCCGACATAATCTACCACATCATTCTTCATACCCGGCCACCAATAGTCCCTCTTCAAGTCTTGGTACATCTTATTGGATCCTGGATAGATCGAATACCTTGACTTATGAGCATCATCTAAGATTTGACTTCTAAGATTTCCATGGAATGGAATCCACATCCGTTTAAAATTTAGTCTTAACACCATGCGTGTTTTCCATCAACCCGTCTTGCTGACCAAAAATCCTTTCTTTATTACTCGCCCTTCGTCTACCAGCTCCTCTGACTGCCCTTTAATGACTTCTTCAAAAAGACTTGAATTCATAATCAACTGGTACGACTTCACCATTGCAATGACTTCTTCATTCTTATGACTTAGCACGTCAGCGACCACATTAGCTTTACCAGTATAGTAATCCTTTATCTTCTAAGGTTGCATATTACCATAAGGCTTCTGATGCTCTGCCTTGACTTATAAACAATTTATGCACTTTCCGACATAATCTACCACATCATTATTCATACCCGGCCACCAATAGTCCCTCTTCAAGTCTTGGTACATCTTATTGGATCCTGGATAGATCGAATACCTTGACTTATGAGCTTCATCTAAGATTCGACTTCTAAGATTTCCATGGAATGGAATCCACATCCGTTTAAAATTTAGTCTTAACACCATGCGTGCTTTCCATCAACCCGTCTTGCTGACCAAAAATCCTTTCTTTATTACTAGCCCTTCGTCTACCAGCTCCTCTGACTGCCCTTTAATGACTTCTTCAAAAAGACTTGAATTCATAATCAACTGGTACGACTTCACCATTGCAATGAATTCTTCATTCTTATGACTTAGCACGTCAGCGACCACATTAGCTTTACCAGGATAGTAATTCTTTATCTTCTAAGGTTGCATATTACCATAAGGCTTCTGATGCTCTGCCTTGACTTGTAAACAAGTTATGCACTTTCCGACATAATCTACCACATCATTCTTCATACACGGCCACCAATAGTCCCTCTTCAAGTCTTGGTACATCTTATTGGATCCTGGATAGATCGAATACCTTGACTTATGAGCTTCATCTAAGATTCGACTTCTAAGATTTCCATGGAATGGAATCCACATCCGTTTAAAATTTAGTCTTAACACCATGCGTGCTTTCAATCAACCCGTCTTGCTGACCAAAAATCCTTTCTTTATTACTAGCCCTTCGTCTACCAGCTCCTCTGACTGCCCTTTAATGACTTCTTCAAAAAGACTTGAATTCATAATCAACTGGTACGACTTCACCATTGCAATGAATTCTTCATTCTTATGACTTAGCACGTCAGCGACCACATTAGCTTTACCAGGATAGTAATCCTTTATTTTCTAAGGTTGCATATTACCATAAGGCTTCTGATGCTCTGCCTTGACTTGTAAACAAGTTATGCACTTTCCGACATAATCTACCACATCATTCTTCATACCCGGCCACCAATAGTCCCTCTTCAAGTCTTGGTACATCTTATTGGATCCTGGATAGATCGAATACCTTGACTTATGAGCTTCATCTAAGATTCGACTTCTAAGATTTCCATGGAATGGAATCCACATCCGTTTAAAATTTAGTCTTAACACCATGCGTGTTTTCCATCAACCCGTCTTGCTAACCAAAAATCCTTTCTTTATTACTAGCCCTTCGTCTACCAGCTCCTCTGACTGCCCTTTAATGACTTCTTCAAAAAGACTTGAATTCATAATCAACTGGTACGACTTCACCATTGCAATGACTTCTTCATTCTTATGACTTAGCACGTCAGCGACCACATTAGCTTTACAAGGATAGTAATCCTTTATCTTCTAAGGTTGCATATTACCATAAGGCTTCTGATGCTCTGCCTTGACTTGTAAACAAGTTATGCACTTTCCGACATAATCTACCACATCATTCTTCATACCCGGCCACCAATAGTCCCTCTTCAAGTCTTGGTACATCTTATTGGATCCTGGATAGATCGAATACCTTGACTTATGAGCTTCATCTAAGATTCGACTTCTAAGATTTCCATGGAATGGAATCCACATCCGTTTAAAATTTAGTCTTAACACCATGCGTGTTTTCCATCAACCCGTCTTGCTGACCAAAAATCCTTTCTTTACTACTAGCCCTTCGTCTACCAGCTCCTCTGACTGCCCTTTAATAACTTCTTCAAAAAGACTTGAATTCGTAATCAACTGGTACGACTTCACCATTGCAATGAATTCTTCATTCTTATGACTTAGCACGTCAGCGACCACATTTTCTTTACCAGGATAGTAATCCTTTATCATCTAAGGTTGCATATTACCATAAGGCTTCTGATGCTCTGCCTTGACTTGTAAACAAGTTATGCACTTTCCGACATAATCTACCACATCATTCTTCATACCCGGCCACCAATAGTCCCTCTTCAAGTCTTGGTACATCTTATTGGATCCTGGATAGATCGAATACCTTGACTTATGAGCTTCATCTAAGATTCGACTTCTAAGATTTCCATGGAATGGAATCCACATCCGTTTAAAATTTAGTCTTAACACCATGCGTTCTTTCCATCAACCCGTCTTGCTGACCAAAAATCCTTTCTTTATTACTAGCCCTTCGTCTACCAGCTCCTCTGACTGCCCTTTAATGACTTCTTCAAAAAGACTTGAATTCATAATCAACTGGTACGACTTCACCATTGCAATGAATTCTTCATTCTTATGACTTAGCACGTCAGCGACCACATTAGCTTTACCAGGATAGTAATTCTTTATCTTCTAAGGTTGCATATTACCATAAGGCTTCTGATGCTCTGCGTTGACTTGTAAACAAGTTATGCACTTTCCGACATAATCTACCACATCATTCTTCATACACGGCCACCAATAGTCCCTCTTCAAGTCTTGGTACATCTTATTGGATCCTGGATAGATCGAATACCTTGACTTATGAGCTTCTTCTAAGATTCGACTTCTAAGATTTCCCTGGAATGGAATCCACATCCGTTTAAAATTTAGTCTTAACACCATGCGTGTTTTCCATCAACCCGTCTTGCTAACCAAAAATCCTTTCTTTGTTACTAGCCCTTCGTCTACCAGCTCCTCTGACTGCCCTTTAATGACTTCTTCAAAAAGACTTGAATTCATAATCAACTGGTACGACTTCACCATTGCAATGACTTCTTCATTCTTATGACTTAGCACGTCAGCGACCACATTAGCTTTACCAGGATAGTAATCCTTTATCTTCTAAGGTTGCATATTACCATAAGGCTTCTGATGCTCTGCCTTGACTTGTAAACAAGTTATGCACTTTCCGACATAATCTACCACATCATTCTTCATACCCGGCCACCAATAGTCCCTCTTCAAGTCTTGGTACATCTTATTGGATCCTGGATAGATCGAATACCTTGACTTATGAGCTTCATCTAAGATTCGACTTCTAAGATTTCCATGGAATGGAATCCACATCCGTTTAAAATTTAGTCTTAACACCATGCGTGTTTTCCATCAACCCGTCTTGCTGACCAAAAATCCTTTCTTTATTACTAGCCCTTCGTCTACCAGCTCCTCTGACTGCCCTTTAATGACTTCTTTAAAAAGACTTGAATTCATATTCAACTGGTACGACTTCACCATTGCAATGACTTCTTCATTCTTATGACTTAGCACGTCAGCGACCACATTAGCTTTACCAGGATAGTAATCCTTTATCTTCTAAGGTTGCATATTACCATAAGGCTTCTGATGCTCAGCCTTGACTTGTAAACAAGTTATGCACTTTCCGACATAATCTACCACATCATTCTTCATACCCGGCCACCAATAGTCCCTCTTCAAGTCTTGGTACATCTTATTGGATCCTGGATAGATCGAATTCCTTGACTTATGAGCTTCATCTAAGATTCGACTTCTAAGATTTCCATGGAATGGAATCCACATCCGTTTAAAATTTAGTCTTAACACCATGCGTGTTTTCCATCAACCCGTCTTGCTAACCAAAAATCCTTTCTTTATTACTAGCCCTTCGTCTACCAGCTCCTCTGACTGCCCTTTAATGACTTCTTCAAAAAGACTTGAATTCATAATCAACTGGTACGACTTTACCATTGCAATGACTTCTTCATTCTTATGACTTAGCACGTCAGCGACCACATTAGCTTTACCAGGATAGTAATCCTTTATCTTCTAAGGTTGCATATTACCATAAGGCTTCTGATGCTCTGCCTTGACTTGTAAACAAGTTATGCACTTTCCGACATAATCTACCACATCATTCTTCATACCCGGCCACCAATAGTCCCTCTTCAAGTCTTGGTACATCTTATTGGATCCTGGATAGATCGAATACCTTGACTTATGAGCTTCATCTAAGATTCGACTTCTAAGATTTCCATGGAATGGAATCCACATCCGTTTAAAATTTAGTCTTAACACCATGCGTGTTTTCCATCAACCCGTCTTGCTGACCAAAAATCCTTTCTTTATTACTAGCCCTTCGTCTACCAGCTCCTCTGACTGCCCTTTAATGACTTCTTCAAAAAGACTTGAATTCATAATCAACTGGTACGACTTCACCATTGCAATGACTTCTTCATTCTTATGACTTAGCACGTCAGCGACCACATTAGCTTTACCAGGATAGTCATCCTTTATCTTCTAAGGTTGCATATTACCATAAGGCTTCTGATGCTCTGCCTTGACTTGTAAACAAGTTATGCACTTTCCGACATAATCTACCACATCATTCTTCATACCCGGCCACCCATAGTCCCTCTTCAAGTCTTGGTACATCTTATTGGATCCTGGATAGATCGAATACCTTGACTTATGAGCTTCATCTAAGATTCGACTTCTAAGATTTCCATGGAATGGAATCCACATCCGTTTAAAATTTAGTCTTAACACCATGCGTGCTTTCCATCAACCCGTCTTGCTGACCAAAAATCCTTTCTTTATTACTAGCCCTTCGTCTACCAGCTCCTCTGACTGCCCTTTAATGACTTCTTCAAAAAGACTTGAATTCATAATCAACTGGTACGACTTCACCATTGCAATGAATTCTTCATTCTTATGACTTAGCACGTCAGCGACCACATTAGCTTTACCTGGATAGTAATCCTTTATCTTCTAAGGTTGCATATTACCATAAGGCTTCTGATGCTCTGCCTTGACTTGTAAACAAGTTATGCATTTTCTGACATAATCTACCACATCATTCTTCATACCCGGCCACCAATAGTCCCTCTTCAAGTCTTGGTACATCTTATTGGATCCTGGATAGATCGAATACCTTGACTTATGAGCTTCATCTAAGATTCGACATCTAAGATTTCCATGGAATGGAATCCACATCCGTTTAAAATTTAGTCTTAACACCATGCGTGCTTTCCATCAACCCGTCTTGCTGACCAAAAATCCTTTCTTTATTACTAGCCCTTCGTCTACCAGCTCCTCTGACTGCCCTTTAATGACTTCTTCAAAAAGACTTGAATTCATAATCAACTGGTACGACTTCACCATTGCAATGAATTCTTCATTCTTATGACTTAGCACGTCAGCGACCACATTAGCTTTACCAGGATAGTAATCCTTTATCTTCTAAGGTTGCATATTACCATAAGGCTTCTGATGCTCTGCCTTGACTTGTAAACAAGTTATGCACTTTCCGACATAATCTACCACATCATTCTTCATACCCGGCCACCAATAGTCCCTCTTCAAGTCTTGGTACATCTTATTGGATCCTGGATAGATCGAATACCTTGACTTATGAGCTTCATCTAAGATTCGACTTCTAAGATTTCCATGTAATGGAATCCACATCCGTTTAAAATTTAGTCTTAACACCATGCGTGTTTTCCATCAACCCGTCTTGCTAACCAAAAATCCTTTCTTTATTACTAGCCCTTCGTCTACCAGCTCCTCTGACTGCCCTTTAATGACTTCTTCAAAAAGACTTGAATTCATAATCAACTGGTACGACTTCACCATTGCAATGACTTCTTCATTCTTATGACTTAGCACGTCAGCGACCACATTAGCTTTACCAGGATAGTAATCCTTTATCTTCTAAGGTTGCATATTACCATAAGGCTTCTGATGCTCTGCCTTGACTTGTAAACAAGTTATGCACTTTCCGACATAATCTACCACATCATTCTTCATACCCGGCCACCAATAGTCCCTCTTCAAGTCTTGGTACATCTTATTGGATCCTGGATAGATCGAATACCTTGACTTATGAGCTTCATCTAAGATTCGACTTCTAAGATTTCCATGGAATGGAATCCACATCCGTTTAAAATTTAGTCTTAACACCATGCGTGTTTTCCATCAACCCGTCTTGCTAACCAAAAATCCTTTCTTTATTACTAGCCCTTCGTCTACCAGCTCCTCTGACTGCCCTTTAATGACTTCTTCAAAAAGACTTGAATTCATAATCAACTGGTACGACTTCACCATTGCAATGACTTCTTCATTTTTATGACTTAGCACGTCAGCGACCACATTAGCTTTACCAGGATAGTAATCCTTTATCTTCTAAGGTTGCATATTACCATAAGGCTTCTGATGCTCTGCCTTGACTTGTAAACAAGTTATGCACTTTCCGACATAATCTACCGCATCATTCTTCATACCCGGCCACCAATAGTCCCTCTTCAAGTCTTGGTACATCTTATTGGATCCTGGATAGATCGAATACCTTGACTTATGAGCTTCATCTAAGATTCGACTTCTAAGATTTCCATGGAATGGAAACCACATCCGTTTAAAATTCAGTCTTAACACCATGCGTGCTTTCCATCAACCCGTCTTGCTGACCAAAATTCCTTTCTTTATTACTAGCCCATCGTCTACCAGCTCCTCTGACTGCCCTTTAATGACTTCTTCAAAAAGACTTGAATTTATAATCAACTGGTACGACTTCACCATTGCAATGAATTCTTCATTCTTATGACTTAGCACGTCAGCGACCACATTAGCTTTACCAGGATAGTAATCCTTTATCTTCTAAGGTTGCATATTACCATAAGGCTTCTGATGCTCTGCCTTGACTTGTAAACAAGTTATGCACTTTCCGACATAATCTACCACATCATTCTTCATACCCGGCCACCAATAGTCCCTCTTCAAGTCTTGGTACATCTTATTGGATCCTGGATAGATCGAATACCTTGACTTATGAGCTTCATCTAAGATTCGACTTCTAAGATTTCCATGGAATGGAAACCACATCCGTTTAAAATTCAGTCTTAACACCATGCGTGCTTTCCATCAACCCGTCTTGCTGACCAAAATTCCTTTCTTTATTACTAGCCCATCGTCTACCAGCTCCTCTGACTGCCCTTTAATGACTTCTTCAAAAAGACTTGAATTTATAATCAACTGGTACGACTTCACCATTGCAATGAATTCTTCATTCTTATGACTTAGCACGTCAGCGACCACATTAGCTTTACCAGGATAGTAATCCTTTATCTTCTAAGGTTGCATATTACCATAAGGCTTCTGATGCTCTGCCTTGACTTGTAAACAAGTTATGCACTTTCCGACATAATCTACCACATCATTCTTCATACCCGGCCACCAATAGTCCCTCTTCAAGTCTTGGTACATCTTATTGGATCCTGGATAGATCGAATACCTTGACTTATGAGCTTCATCTAAGATTCGACTTCTAAGATTTCCATGGAATGGAATCCACATCCGTTTAAAATTTAGTCTTAACACCATGCGTGCTTTCAATCAACCCGTCTTGCTGACCAAAAATCCTTTCTTTATTACTAGCCCTTCGTCTACCAGCTCCTCTGACTGCCCTTTAATGACTTCTTCAAAAAGACTTGAATTCATAATCAACTGGTACGACTTCACCATTGCAATGACTTCTTCATTTTTATGACTTAGCACGTCAGCGACCACATTAGCTTTACCAGGATAGTAATCCTTTATCTTCTAAGGTTGCATATTACCATAAGGCTTCTGATGCTATGCCTTGACTTGTAAACAAGTTATGCACTTTCCGACATAATCTACCGCATCATTCTTCATACCCGGCCACCAATAGTCCCTCTTCAAGTCTTGGTACATCTTATTGGATCCTGGATAGATCGAATACCTTGACTTATGAGCTTCATCTAAGATTCGACTTCTAAGATTTCCATGGAATGGAAACCATATCCGTTTAAAATTTAGTCTTAACACCATGCGTGCTTTCCATCAACCCGTCTTGCTGACCAAAATTCCTTTCTTTATTACTAGCCCATCGTCTACCAGCTCCTCTGACTGCCCTTTAATGACTTCTTCAAAAAGACTTGAATTTATAATCAACTGGTACGACTTCACCATTGCAATGAATTCTTCATTCTTATGACTTAGCACGTCAGCGACCACATTAGCTTTACCAGGATAGTAATCCTTTATCTTCTAAGGTTGCATATTACCATAAGGCTTCTGATGCTCTGCCTTGACTTGTAAACAAGTTATGCACTTTCCGACATAATCTACCACATCATTCTTCATACCCGGCCACCAATAGTCCCTCTTCAAGTCTTGGTACATCTTATTGGATCCTGGATAGATCGAATACCTTGACTTATGAGCTTCATCTAAGATTCGACTTCTAAGATTTCCATGGAATGGAATCCACATCCGTTTAAAATTTAGTCTTAACACCATGCGTGCTTTCAATCAACCCGTCTTGCTGACCAAAAATCCTTTCTTTATTACTAGCCCTTCGTCTACCAGCTCCTCTGACTGCCCTTTAATGACTTCTTCAAAAAGACTTGAATTCATAATCAACTGGTACGACTTCACCATTGCAATGAATTCTTCATTCTTATGACTTAGCACGTCAGCGACCACATTAGCTTTACCAGGATAGTAATCCTTTATTTTCTAAGGTTGCATATTACCATAAGGCTTCTGATGCTCTGCCTTGACTTGTAAACAAGTTATGCACTTTCCGACATAATCTACCACATCATTCTTCATACCCGGCCACCAATAGTCCCTCTTCAAGTCTTGGTACATCTTATTGGATCCTGGATAGATCGAATACCTTGACTTATGAGCTTCATCTAAGATTCGACTTCTAAGATTTCCATGGAATGGAATCCACATCCGTTTAAAATTTAGTCTTAACACCATGCGTGTTTTCCATCAACCCGTCTTGCTAACCAAAAATCCTTTCTTTATTACTAGCCCTTCGTCTACCAGCTCCTCTGACTGCCCTTTAATGACTTCTTCAAAAAGACTTGAATTCATAATCAACTGGTACGACTTCACCATTGCAATGACTTCTTCATTCTTATGACTTAGCACGTCAGCGACCACATTAGCTTTACCAGGATAGTAATCCTTTATCTTCTAAGGTTGCATATTACCATAAGGCTTCTGATGCTCTGCCTTGACTTGTAAACAAGTTATGCACTTTCCGACATAATCTACCACATCATTCTTCATACCCGGCCACCAATAGTCCCTCTTCAAGTCTTGGTACATCTTATTGGATCCTGGATACATCGAATACCTTGACTTATGAGCTTCATCTAAGATTCGACTTCTAAGATTTCCATGGTATGGAATCCACATCCGTTTAAAATTTAGTCTTAACACCATGCGTGTTTTCCATCAACCCGTCTTGCTGACCAAAAATCCTTTCTTTATTACTAGCCCTTCGTCTGCCAGCTCCTCTGACTGCCCTTTAATGACTTCTTCAAAAAGACTTGAATTCATAATCAACTGGTACGACTTCACCATTGCAATGACTTCTTCATTCTTATGACTTAGCACGTCAGCGACCACATTAGCTTTACCAGGATAGTAATCCTTTATCTTCTAAGGTTGCATATTACCATAAGGCTTCTGATGCTCTGCCTTGACTTGTAAACAAGTTATGCACTTTCCGACATAATCTACCACATCATTCTTCATACCCGGCCACCAATAGTCCCTCTTCAAGTCTTGGTACATCTTATTGGATCCTGGATAGATCGAATACCTTGACTTATGAGCTTCATCTAAGATTCGACTTCTAAGATTTCCATGGAATGGAATCCACATCCGTTTAAAATTTAGTCTTAACACCATGCGTGTTTTCCATCAACCCGTCTTGCTAACCAAAAATCCTTTCTTTATTACTAGCCCTTCGTCTACCAGCTCCTCTGACTGCCCTTTAATGACTTCTTCAAAAAGACTTGAATTCATAATCAACTGGTACGACTTCACCATTGCAATGACTTCTTCATTCTTATGACTTAGCACGTCAGCGACCACATTAGCTTTACCAGGATAGTCATCCTTTATCTTCTAAGGTTGCATATTACCATAAGGCTTCTGATGCTCTGCCTTGACTTGTAAACAAGTTATGCACTTTCCGACATAATCTACCACATCATTCTTCATACCCGGCCACCCATAGTCCCTCTTCAAGTCTTGGTACATCTTATTGGATCCTGGATAGATCGAATACCTTGACTTATGAGCTTCATCTAAGATTCGACTTCTAAGATTTCCATGGAATGGAATCCACATCCGTTTAAAATTTAGTCTTAACACCATGGGTGCTTTCCATCAACCCGTCTTGCTGACCAAAAATCCTTTCTTTATTACTAGCCCTTCGTCTACCAGCTCCTCTGACTGCCCTTTAATGACTTCTTCAAAAAGACTTGAATTCATAATCAACTGGTACGACTTCACCATTGCAATGAATTCTTCATTCTTATGACTTAGCACGTCAGCGACCACATTAGCTTTACCTGGATAGTAATCCTTTATCTTCTAAGGTTGCATATTACCATAAGGCTTCTGATGCTCTGCCTTGACTTGTAAACAAGTTATGCATTTTCTGACATAATCTACCACATCATTCTTCATACCCGGCCACCAATAGTCCCTCTTCAAGTCTTGGTACATCTTATTGGATCCTGGATAGATCGAATACCTTGACTTATGAGCTTCATCTAAGATTCGACATCTAAGATTTCCATGGAATGGAATCCACATCCGTTTAAAATTTAGTCTTAACACCATGCGTGCTTTCCATCAACCCGTCTTGCTGACCAAAAATCCTTTCTTTATTACTAGCCCTTCGTCTACCAGCTCCTCTGACTGCCCTTTAATGACTTCTTCAAAAAGACTTGAATTCATAATCAACTGGTACGACTTCACCATTGCAATGACTTCTTCATTCTTATGACTTAGCACGTCAGCGACCACATTAGCTTTACCCGGATAGTACTTGATGTCGCAGTCGTAATCCTTTATCAATTCTAACCATCTTCTCTGCCTCTTGTTCAGCTCTTTCTGTTCGAAGAAGTACTCCAAACTTTTATGATCCGTGTAAATGGTACACTTAGTACCATACAAGTAATGTCTTCATATCTTGAGATCGTGCACTACTGCTGCTAGCTCCAAATCATGCGTCAGATAAGTTCTCTCATGGACTTTCAACTGTCTAGACGCGTAGGCTATAACCTTTCCTCGTTGTATCAACACACAACCTAACCCACGATGTGAAGCATCAGTACAAACAACCAAATCCTCGTCGCCATAGGGCAAAGCAAGGATTGGAGCTTGCGTGAGTCTTTTCTTTAATTCCTAAAAGCTTCTTTTTGAAACTTACCCAACTGAATACTAACGATTTTCGGGTCATGCCGGTGAACGGTGCGGCTATCTTGGAGAAACCTTCGATGAATCTTCTATAGTAGCCAGCTAACCCTAAGAAGCTTCGTATATCAGTCGGATTCTTCGGAGTCTTCCAATTTGTTATCGCCTCAATCTAAGCTGGGTCCACGGTTATCCCTTCAGGATTAATCATGTGACCTAGAAATTGCACTTCTCGCAACCAAAATTCACATTTCAAAAACTTATCGTACAACTTTTCGTTCTTCAGAGTCTCCAATAATTCTCTCATATGCTCGGCATGATCAGACTCGCTTTTGAATAAATCAATATATCATCGATGAAGACGATAACTGACTAATTCAACATCGGCCGACATACCGTATTCATCTATATCCATAAATGCTGTAGGAGCATTTGTTAGACCGAATGACCTCACGAAGTACTCGTAGTATCCATACCGCGTCGAAACGCTATTTTAGGGATGTCTGCCTCTTTCACTTTCAATTGATGATAGCCTGATCTGAGATCTATTCGTGAGAACTAACTTGAACCTTAAATTTGGTCAAACAGATCATCAATCCTTGGCAAAGGATATCTATTCTTTGTAGTAAGTTTGTTCAGTTCGCGATAATCTATGCACATTCTCATACTTCCATCCTTCTTCTTCACAAATAACACTGGTGCGCCCCACGGGGAAACACTTGGTCTAAAGAAACCTATGTCGAGGAGCTCTTGCAGTTGGGACATCAGTTCTTTCATCTCGGACGGCGCTAAACGATAAGGCGCTTTCACGACGGGCTGGGCTCCTGGTACTAAATCTATATGAAATTCTATCTCTCGCTCCGGTGGCAACCCCGGAAGATCCTCCGGGAAAACTTCTGGGTAGTCGCACACGATAGGAACATCTTTCAGTTATTTTGTCTCGGCCGTAGCGTTGACAACACACACCAGGTAGGCACCACACCCTCGCCTTAACAAACCCTCGGCTTTTATCATCGAGATGATATTATGCCCATAACTTTCCTTATCACCATAGACCGTCACCACACTACCATCTAAGGACTTTAACCTTATTATCCTACTCTTACACACTATCCGAGCCTCATATTCAGACAACCAATCCATTCCCAAAACCACATCGAACCCTCCTAAGGTCATAACATACAGAGTAACAGGGAACTCATGTCCCTCTAACTCTATCTTACAGTCCTTAACCATTTTCAATATTTTAACCGAGGTGTCGCTAGCGGTTTCTACTATAAACGTTTCAGACACTCGACAACATTTCATTTTAGCTAAATTACTAAATGGGGTGGCTACGAAAGTTTTATTCGCACCTAAATCAAACAATACTTAAGCGGATATACCGTTTACTAGAAATGTACCTGTGACAACTTCTGGAATCTGCTTGGCTTGTTCCTGGGTTAAAATGTAAGCTCTAGTCCTTGGCCTAGTCTGATCAGCATCATTCTTTCCACTCCCTCCAGCTCCACCATCGGTGCATTCCTTGGCAAAATGGCCCGGCTTACCACACTTGTAACATGCGGGTTTTGCGGTACAATCGGGAGCATAATGTCCCACTTTTCCACACTTATAACAGGCATTCGATGCCAGCCTGATTCCCCACCATGAGCCTTACCACACTTATAACAAACATCCGATCCTTTACTCCACTTACACTCACCCCCATGCATCTTTCCACACGTCTTGCACGATCTCTTCTCCCACACTTTCTACTTCTTATCCTCGGGGTTCCACAACTGAGTACCGGGTCCCTTAGCATGATTGACCCACTTCTTATCTTTCTTCTCTCCTCTACCACAACATCATCCACCGCCAGGTCTTCATAAATCATCTCCGCGAGCGCGACAACAGAGATAAAAGTACCAGGTTTATTCACGCTGAATAGTATGCGAACATTCTGTGGCAATCCTCTCACATAGCACTTGATTCTTTTAGCTTCAGTGTTAACCATATCGGGCACCAACCTAGACATTCGGTTCAACTCTGTGGTGTACCCACTATGTGTCATTTTTCCGCCCTCTCAACTTCGGCGTCAGCATAGAACCTCTTCATAACTAACTCCTTCAGATCCTCCCACTTCATCGCCTTAATCTCCTCCCGACTCTTTCTTAGCTCAATCGATTCCCAACAATACACAGCCTCATCCCCAAATGATTGAGTGGCATATCCCACAGCTTGATCGGGACGGCACTCGCTAATGCGGATGACCTTGTCCATGATGGTTATCCATTGAAGAGTAGAGATTGCGTCTCCTAAACCAGTTAACTTCTGTGGGTCACAAACTTTGAAGGACTTATAGTTGCACCCACCTCGGCCTCTTTTCCTATCATTAACCTTCATTGACTTTACCACACTAGAGTCCTCCCTCTCCCTTTCATCATCTTTCTTACCGTCTCCTTTCGCCTTTTCAGCGGTTCTTTCACGTCCTCCAGCAGGCCCTTTACGATTCAAGTTCTTCACAGCAACTGCTACCGCTTGAGCAATGGGAGCTTGAACAGCAGGGTCAAGTTGAAACCCTTTATTGTTGCTTGGGTTTCGTCCAGCAGTGCTTCCTTCATCTCCTGTGTTGGAAGCTGTTTCTACCGAAGGTTGTTGGACACGACGAGGCCTGCCACATCGTCCAGTGTGGCCTCCTGCTCCAATAACTGCCCTAGATCCATCCATCGTATTCTGGAAATGAAAACACAAATCAAAAAGGACGACGCACTCATCGGGATCTTTGTTCTTAAGGAGGTTCCCGTTAGCAGTTTGGTTCAACATCTCTCTCATGTGCTGAGTGGCTCCATTGTAGAATTTCTCGATTAGCATCCACTTATCTAAACCATGATGAGGACAACTAAGAAGGAGGTCCTTGAATCTTTCTCAAACTTCCCCGAAAGACTCGTCAGACCTCATGCAGAAGGAACAAATCTCCTCATGGAGTCGAGCGGATTTAGATGGCGGAAATAATTTAGTCATAATTTTCTCTTGAAGGCCCACCCAAGTAGTGATGGATCAAGCAGGTGGTGACTTCAGCCATTTGTAGGCTTTGTCGGTGAGTGAGAAGGGAAAAAGATGAAGATAGATGGCTTCATCGTTCATGTTGCCGATATTAAAAGTTTCGCAGATTTGAACAAACATGTCGATGTGGTTTGAAGGGTTTTCGCTCTCTAGCCATTCGAATTGGAGTGCGGTTTTGATGAGTTGCATGACGTGGGCAGGATGGACCAGTTGCCAGCGGCGGCACCGTTCGGTAAAGTGATGCTTGAATGAGGATTCATTATCGGCCTACCATAGTCAGCTACTACTTTCCTAGATGGTTGGTCACCCATGTTCCTATCCCTAGAAGATGCGGAAGAAACAGAAGTAGAAGAAGAATCAGAACTAGTCGGTGAAACAGAACGCTCTCTCTCGGGCTGGACTTTCTCGGTCTCGTCATATGTTCACAGCTTCGGTGGTCCTTGTGAGCGGGTATGACGCGTACGACTATAAAGAAAAACCAAAATTAACTAAGCTAAAATTAAACTAAAAACAAATAAAAGCAAATAAGCAAGTAAAACGAAAACAGGTAAGTCCCCAAACTCGGGTCGTTCTCTAATCGCCTCAAACCGTGTCCCCGGAAACGGCGCCAAAAACTTGATGTGCGAAAAAATATATATATAAATAAAACACGAATCGCAACTAAGTTTTAAAAACAAAACAACCTATCCTAGTTCACACAAACGGCAAGTGTACCGGTCGCGTATAGCAAGGAAAAGGAAAGTCCGGATATCAAACTCGAAGACACGTGAGAACGGCTCAGATTATAAACCCTAATCCAAGTCCTACCTTAAAATATTTAATTGATTTTATCTTATTTTATATTAATTAATTTAAAACTAACTTAACTAAACTATTGGAAAACTTAATGGCACTAACGGGATTTTAACAAATGTGGAGAAACGACTACCTAGACAAGAATCTTATTGACGGTTCAACGGCTAACGGAATTAACTAATCACACGACACCGGGATCTTAAAATAATCAACTAAGGCTCATTAAAGTTCGCTAGATCACCTCTCGGTCTCGCCAACTAACCCTCACAAATCTAAGAAGATTGAATAAATGCACCTGGAAAAAGATTACTAAGGTACCCGAATGACGCATCTCCTCTCGGACTCAACAACACAAAACCCGTGATGTGTGTTGTAAGTGTGGTTAAAATATGATGGATTGGATATTTAGCTTTTGCACAAGATCGTGTTTTCAATTTATAAAAGTGATTTCTACAAAGACTAAACACACACAAAATAAGAAAGTGTACCTATCGTATATGTAGAATAGTATTGGTAAGAACCAAGTATCGATCCGTGGACACAAATGTTTCTACTGTTTAATCGGAGGTTTTTATCATTTTGGGGTTAATTTTTTTATTTGAGCTTTTTATAAAATATAAATATTCATATATAATATATAGGTGACCAAGACGAGAGATTCTAAACAAGTAGTTCAATTATATGAAGGTTACCATCTAAGATCAAGAATCCACTCCATTTTATCATTGATAATTAATATATAAACATGTGGTAAACTTGCCGTAATAATATATGATAGATAGCTCCTCATTTCTAAGCGAGCATCTATGATAAAAGGAGTAGCATGCGCATTTAAAGTCGACCCTTTCCTAATGTCATGCTACCTCGAGAATGTCAATTTAAGTTGGCAAGTAGTTTCGTAAAGTAGAAAGATTAGGATTGAATTTGATTTCTCAAATACCAATTCTAACAACTTCGGGTGGTTATAGTTTATCACATAACCTTCCCTTGGTTGATTTAAGTAGGTTATAATTGCACATTCCGTTAATATATGATTTCTTTAACTAGCATAATATCCTAAGCAGTTGCGTTAGCGATGCCATTTTCGGATCACCGAAACTTAGAGAAATAGATCATAACTTATATCTCATCATTTCTAGTACAATATAAGGATCCATGTTTCGATAAGTTATCAAAGTATTTCTATCTTTCAAGAACATGAATCGATCATGATTGATTGCCAAAATTAATTGACAATCACCAACTTTGAATTGTTTAATTAAGATGGTGAAACATTTCTCATCAAAAGATAATTGCAAGATAACCATGTACTTTACTAGACTAAACCACATATCGTATAAAATTATCAAGTAAAACAAAGCTTCTTCATATATATTAAATGGTAAATGGAGTTTAGCTCATAATGAGCATGGTTATGAACATTAGAATGGATGATGACAACAAACACATGATTAAACTAGAACAATCTAACCAAATGTGGATGAATCTTCCTTCTTGATGATGGTGATGATGGATGATGATTGATGATGATGACCTCCAAGCCTTCAAACTCTTAACTAGATCTTCAATATGAATGTTAGTGGGTGTTTTTATAAGCAAAAATCAGATAGAACTTTCTTCAAGGCACACCAAATGAGTGCAACATGAGCCACTATTTATAGGCAATCTTGAGTGAGAAGCACGGCCCCGTGCCTTGGTGGGCACGCCTCCGTGATTAACTATGACATGTGCCAAATTCGTTTTGTCTTTTCTTGTAGATGACCACGGCCCCGTGGGCAAGTGGCACGACCCCGTGCTTTTGTTCCCAGTTTTTTTGTCTTTTCTTGTAGATTTTTTTCTTTTCTGGTGTTCAGAAACATGGGAGCGTGTTTCTTGAGGCATGGGGGCATGTTTTTTGATTTTCTTGTGTTTTCTTCCGTTTTTCTTCGTCTTTTCGCTTGTTTCTTCGTTTGGGACTTGGTTTCACCTGAAATTATATTTTATTATGATAAGTAGCCTTCTGTGCTATGTTATTTGATAAAAATTGCATTTTTTAGAGATTATTTGATGCTAAAAAGATGTATAAATTTATGTATATCAACCCGCTAAAAATTGGTACTAGCAATTACAGGGATAAAGGGGTAGCAATATCTAACCCAATCTAAGACACTTATTTGCACGCAAAACTAAACCGGATAAGACCAAAACTCACGCTCAAGCAATTTTAACCTAACCGAATAAAGACGCGAGAAAAAACGACTCCATATTACCTCTCGGTTGCAAGGAAGGTGAAACTATTGAATTTTAATAATTAAATGCACTCAAGATTCCTATGTTCGCGCTAACCACAAACAGATCAAAAACACAAAGTCTATGACCTAACCGAATAACCCTAATCAGACGATACAAAATCAATCAATCAAGGAAATAAGGGGAATCTCATGCACAAATTATATAAAAACAATATTTTAACACATCAAATATTAAATTAAATAAAGCCTTTCAATAATAATACGTCGTGTAATTAATTAAAACCAAATAAACCATCAAACAACATCAATATTCATCTTAACCTAGGTAGTGCAAAAGATTTAGCAAATAATCATAACCAACGAAAACTTAATAGATTCAAAAGTCATAATCATCATATCAAGAAATGTGGAGATGAACTTATAAAATAAATAATGCAAATCACTTTGAAGAAAAATAATGTTTTTAATTACGGTTGCTGTCCCGACTCCCCTTGACTTCCATTCTTCTTCTCTATGCTACTGTCGAACGTACTTAAATCAACAATGAGTTGATTTAAATTTTATTGCTTCCCACTTTTGACCCAAGACTTGTATTAATTATTGTTCTCTTGTTTGCTGGCCGAGATTTCAAGACCAAACTCAAAAGAGTTTGGTTTTTTTATATTTTCTTTTAATCTGCTGTCCACCCCTTGACCAAGCTTCCAAGATTGTTGGAAACTATTTTTTTTTATTTTATTATTAATTTTTTTTTCTCTTTAAAACCTACTGTCGATCCAACTTCTTATTCTCTAGGGTTTTTCTTTTTTTTTTGTTATAATATAATAACACAAGTAAGGCTCATACAAATGGGCTTTTGGGTCGGGCTTTAACTTGGTTTTTCAAACATTGATCATAAAGGCCTTTTAAGTCTTCCAAAGCCCAATCCTTTTCTCTTTTAAAACCCGCAACCTACGAAAGATATAAACTTTGTAAGATCATGTTAAAACAAGCCAAATACCATTATTTATTAGATAATAAGCAACAAAAAGATGATAAAAAGGTGCAAAAAACAAGTGTGTTTTACAACACATCATGTGCGCAATATGGTGACGGTACGCGCCATAACGAGTGTGGGGATGAGGTTTTCGAGGATACGGATTAAGAAGTCCAGAGTGGTAGACAAATAATCGACCCGACACCATTCTAACCCGAGTTTCTATTCTAACTTGGCCTCTTTCAATCTGAACCATCCGAGCCTGAATATAACCAAATTAATCTTTTTTTATCGACCCATTTCGACCATAACCCGTTATGACCCATGACCCAAACTTGCATGATCCGACCCATTTTCGGTCATAACCGGCTATCACGTAGCATGTTATTTTTCAAAAATTAAGGAATTAAAGCAATACTATACTCAAATTAAAGAGAATAAATACTCGTTTTTATGGTGTGATGTTTTTAAAAAAATATTAACATGTGAAAAAGTTATAGTCATTTTAATATCGTGGGGGTAGTTGATTTAAAATAAGGGGGTAATATATAACTATTCATCAAATTAACAAAAATCTAATCTAAGTTGAAGAACAATAGTTGTAAATGTTTTTTAACCAAATAATACTAACCGCACATAGTGTAACCAAATGACAACATTACCCTTAAGATTCAAAACTTTTATGCAATGTAAATTGTACCTAAAGCAATCAAAGTTGTACCTCTTAAAATTTAAGAGGTCCCTTGGATTTGCTTTATATATAGTATAGATATAGGAGTGAGTTATAATAAAAAGAAATAGTTTTATATCATTATTAAAAATAAATCTAAGCCCTTGAATCTATAATCTAGTGGTTGAGATTGGTAGTTTTTAAAATATCAAATAGTTTCCTAGGATCTAGGATTTAGGCTACATAGTTTCCTAACTCTAAATTTTATGTCATTCATACTCTTCCTACAAAACTATGTCTTTTTATTTTAACACTTTCTCTCTCTCTCTCTCTCTCTCTCTCTCTCTCTCTCTCTATATATATATATATATATATATATATATATATATATATATATATATATATATATATAGGGGTGAGTAATATTAAAAAGAAATAGTTTCTCAGGAAGAATAAGAATAAATCTAAGCCTTTGGATCTATGATCTAGTGGTTGAGATTGTTAGTTTTTAAACTACTAAATAGTTTCCTAAGATCTAGAATTTGGGCTACATAGTTTCCTAACTCTAAATTTTATGTCATTCTTACTATTCCTACAAAACTATGTCTTTTTATTTTAACTCTTTTCTATATATATATATACTAGTAGGTACCTGCGCGATGCGGCGGCGACGACAATTTATAACGTGATATTCATTTTCTGTTAGTTTATCAATCTATCTGTGATCTATTGTTTTTTTTTTTTCGTATTTGTAGCATCGTTGGGGTCTATGTATTATATGAGCTCTTGAGACATATATTGGAGAACGTAATGAAATTTTGATACTTTTTTTATATCAAAAAAGAAGAATTTGATCGAATTTAATGAAACACTCAAAAAACTTGATTATTGTTGGAAAGGAAAACATGATATTTTACTTTTGAATATAGAATACTTTCAACAAATTTTTACACTATAAATTTTATAACATTTTTATTGTTATTACATATCTAGTATTCTTTTAACTTAAATCGATTTTATATGATTAATTTAAGATTGGCACATGTAGTGTATTTGTTTCTCAAATATCCATTTTGTGGTAATGTCATTTATTCTTCTCACAAATTGGTTGTGTTACCGTTAATAAATTTCAAATATATGTTTTGTTTTACATAATACATATCCCATTCATCTCTGGTCAAGGTCTTCTCAATCACCAACTTTCTATATGTGAAACATGTGTTCTTTATTTTCAATTTCCATAAACTATTTCTCACTTTTCACACTGCAACTTATCACTTGGCAAATGCTCACACATTGATCACTTCAGCCCCTCCTTTATCTTTTACACTTGACCTACATCCATTCTTCAGATCATCAATCGTTACTCATATCCAGCTAAAGTCTTCTCTGCAGCTTTGACTTTAACCAAAACTCTTTCAACTAATGGTTTCAATGATGTGTACAAGTCGAATAAAGAATCAGAATCGTGTGAATTAGAAGTCAATACTGAGCAAACTTTATTGCATTATGACTGTTTGACTTATAGAAGTCAAAGCTGAACAAAAACTAATGCATATTGATAGTTTTTACTTTAAAAAGTCAAAGATTAACAAATTTTAATGCATTTTGAAACAAAAGTGCCTGGAAATTTTGGTTAGTTATAAATTATGTTCATTCATTTTTATTTATGAAGCGATAGTTTTTAATTTTAACAAATAAACATGTTAATTTTTTAAGGAACAACCAAGAAAACCTTGTTCGTTTAATTGTTCGTGTTCAGTCATTTGTTCAGTTAAAGTTAAATGAACGGACACTATGATGCCCCACTCGTGTTTGTTCAGTGCATTTAACAAGGTTTAGAAAAAGAGTTCAAAACAACCAAACCCGAGCTTGAGTAAAGCCGAAGAAGCTGAGGTTGAGCATAGTTAAGCTCAGACTCAGATACATCCCTATAGTGAACAGTAACTGAAAAGAGAGAGCCAACCTCTTTTCACATTTATAACGTGAAGCTCAACCGTAAGCCGAGAACAAACATATAATATAACGCCTTTAATTAAATCTTCAGAGTGCTCATCATCTAAAAGCTATCTCACAACTTATGGAGCATTCCTAGGTTGACCTACACAGATGCCACATAAGCCCTTAGATTTCAATCACTAATATAGATAAATTACAAATAAACTCTGTGTGAGGGACTGTACCTTTTGCATCTGGATGCTTGGCTTCCCTTCTAAAGTTCTTGGTCTTTTTAGTATCATAGAAAATGACCAAAACTCATTTTTCTACCATTCTGTTCTAACCCTGAACACATTTTGACCGTTTAGAGTCATTAATCTCTGACCCGAACCAAAAATAATACTTTTTTAATAAAAAACTGGCCCAAAAAGAAATCTGGCTCCAATTGGTTGAAATCAAACTTGGATCCAATTGGTGTTCGGGTTCCAACTCAAACCCGAGCCCCCTCTATGTTCAACTATCTATAACGGCTCGGTTATACCCTTCATGGCTCACACTACTTCCAAGTGCCTCTTCCTGCATTAGGATTAAATGAAAACGCTTACAAACAAAATCTAATATTGAAAAACAACAAAATGCTTATGCTTACTTCTTTCCATCCCATATTTTCTAGAATTCTTTGGGTGCAGCTTCTTCTCGAGTAGCAGAAACGGGAGACAAACTTTGCTGGTCAACTTCATCCTTGATATCTTTTGACCAGGATCCACACCAAACCGTCATGCAAAGTTCTCCCTACATCTTTGTGTCTATAGGTATAACACTTACGATAGTAACACAATTTGTGATTAACATAAAAAACATGAATAACACAAAAAGATACAAATGATACAAAATCAAAATCAAATTTATTAGGTATTTATGTGTTAGATATGATTAAAATGTATTTAACACAACAATATAGTTTTTCAACCCACGAGTACTCTCTCTGTTTCACTTTATTTTTCACTTTATGAGTTCTAGAAATTATTAATGTGTTAAAAATGTCGATAAAGTAAAAAACCGATATTATTACCATTATGAACTAATTTAAGTAAAAAGCATAAGCCTTTAAACAAACGTATATTTAAATGAACAGTTCGTCTATGTTAAGTGAAATTGAAAGTAAAGTATGGTCGTTGATTTGTGCTGCACTATTACGACAATAGAAGCATTTTAATGAACAAACCTAATCCATATGATAAAACTTTGTTATAATTACAAAATACGGTGGATTGAAACAAATGGCTATATGAATATATCAAACAATTAGTTACAAGAATATGCTTGAAGCACACTCTAATAGGTCTTTAATGTTAGGGGTGGCATAGTGATCATGAAAACAACCCAACCCAATCCGAGCTGAGAACTTAAACGAGCGATGCGACATAATCCAATAATTACTTGTACAACAATACAACAAAAACATAATGTTCATACATAAATGTGTGTGGAGAAGATCAATTTTAAACATCAAGAGGTCGTATGATATAAACTAAAAGAAGCCGACCCCCTTCATTATGAATGAGAATAACTCTTTAATTTGAAGTAGAAGTATTTCAATGTTAAGTTTCTATAAATGCAGGTAATCATATACTTGATAAATTATAAAGTCTTATAGCAAACAAATAGTTGAAAATTAACCCTTAAATTGAGCACATTCCCTCAGGCCTTTGCAACAACTAAATTTACCTGCTTGGTAATTCTAATCAATTTTTATCAAGCGACATATTACGTGTCATTTATCCACATTTTATCAAGCGGCATACTATGTGTATCGTTAACCACGTTTTGATGATATAAATACATAAAAAAAATATTAGAAAGTGTAGAACACACAAGAAGTAAAATAAAATGATACTGGTCAATGATCAAAACCTTGTATTCGCCTAGGTCCGTGGCTCCCAGCGTTTGAATTTTTTAACAGCAACACCATAAAACTCGTAGGTATGCTTAGTGCTAACAGCAAGGTCTGAAATAAAAAATTAGGATAAAAGTTGTTTCAGATGCAAAGTTTATAAAGGTGGCCTAATGGGTTAGGCAGGCTGAACTACTGCTCAAATCGGCTTGTATTTGTTATGGATCAAATCAGGCTGAGTGGATCCCAAACAATGACTTTTAATTGTTTCATAAACAACCAAGTGTGTTTTATCCAAAACATGTAGATTTTTATCGCAAAAATTATATGTTTGCGATAAAAATCTACATGTTTTGGATAAAATGACTGGAAGAGGCTTTAATGCTTTATGCATTAAGAATACACTTTGGAAATAGTAGACATGTGTACGGACTTATTGTTAGAGTCATTAAACAGGTCATGGTCACAGGTTGAAGCGTTCAACCCAAAATTTTGACACGAGCCTACTGAAAATCGTGTAGGACACATGGACCCGAACACAAGTCGCATATTCAGGGTTGACTCGAAAATTATTTATTATTATTATTATTAACATATTAAAACTTTACATAAAACACATTTCTAAAAGATAAACTAATAAAATGGGTTATAAAGGTCGGCTCGAGAACCCGCCTGGTTAATTCCATCCTGACCCGTTTAGTTAAATGTGTTTGCAGGTTCGACCCAAAATTGTCATGGCCCTGTTTATAGTAGATATAAACCCGCAAATTTCATGATGTGTTAAAAATTCACACACCTACATATCTTCTTGTTCACCGAAGCTTTAGTTTTTGACACATCATTACTCTCTTGTGTAAATATTTTGAACATTCTATAATATATTTTTTAATATAAATAAAAAATAATTAGTCAAATATGTTAGTGCACGGTTTGTGACTGGTGATTTGCAGTTAAAGTATTCAAGATTAAAGTATTCGATAGCTACGGAAAAGGGGGTGTCTGTTAGTGCACGAAATGGTTGTCCGTAGCATTCGAATAAGTTATACATAGTCTAGATTGTTTATTTATTGTAAATGGAGCATGTGGCCTATAAATAGGTGGTTCCATGCTCATAATTATATGTACATATCTAAATTATGCTCTCCATAAGTTATTTCCATCCACCATAATGTATTCTTCCATATTTATCAATAAATATTACCGTGTTAGCCTCAATCATCTCTATCGGCTTGGCCGCTGTTGGATCTTGAAATGTAATTATCTGTTTGTTTGAATCATCAGCGCCACTCACACCAGCACCAGAGGATGAACCATGTGATTGTTTAGGCTCACCTCCTGCATCAGACTCGTTAGGATCATCATCATCATTTTTAAGTTTCTTGAGGGCATCATCTTTACAAGTTAATTGTAAAATTAACTCATCTTATTCTTTTAATTTCACCCCCTGAGACTCAACAATCGCACGCAACGACTTGGTCTCCTTCTGACAGAACGAAATGTAACTCATCATTTTTCTTTGATTCTCCATGAGTCGTTCTTGATTGAGTCGGTCAGCTGCCATTTGATTTTCATATAAGTGTAACAGATTAAGCAGCATTTCTGTTTGACGTCCAGGTGACAAATTGTATATAGATGGATGAACTGGTTGAATAGGTCCCTGCGGTCGAGTGGTTCTCATGAAAGAGACATCACTAGGCAAAGGCGGAGGAAATGTAGTTGTTGGAAGAGGAGGAGGTCCCATTGTAGTGGTGGAGGAAACAGTTGACAGCACAGCCGGAGGCCTCGGCATCTCGGTCAACGCCGTTTGAGGAATCAAGCCGAGCCTCTCATGTGACACCATCGTCGTTGTTAATGTGAGCATCGGGGTGCTAGTAGTTAGCGGCACCGCCGAGCTTTGAGTAGTTGATTGACGAGGTGGTGGTGATCCAATAATTACACCAGCCCCAGAGGATACACGGGGCTTCTTAGGTGGCTCATCAGTAGCTACAGCCTTGCCTTTTCGTTTTCGTTCTTGCTGAGCTTTCATGGTGGCAGCTAGAGCAGCATCAACTGCATCTTGTTGTTCTTTCAAAGCTCGCTCACCAGCTCCAGCATCACCATCACCATTGTTATCATCATCATCACCTCCATCATTGTTCCCACCGTCTCCCCCTTCACGCTCAGAATCCGAATCATCATGGATCCAGCGCTCATTAGGAGGACATACATAATCAGGGTTGATTATATGACCAATCATCCTTTTGTCCTGCGGCTTATCCTTCCGATAAATCAACATCCGCTGCACCGTTTCAGCTTTCATATGTTCCATATCAAGAACGTCGTTCACCAACGATCGATCAATCACCAAATCCGGTATCAAATCTTGAATAATTAATTGCAGAAAGCGTGGATACATCAAGAACTTCTTTGTCGGTAGAGTTTGCTGAACTTGCTCTTTTAAATGATCAAAGATTAGTTCTGAATAGTTGAATGGCTTGTTCAGGATTAAAGCAACAAATGCCGATTGTAGGCTCAGTCTACATTCATCAAAACCACCGCGACGTCCACTCAAGCAATGAAGCAAAACATGCAACAAGTACTTGTAAGGTGGACATAAACCGTTCTTGTTCAACATGGATCGACGAATATCACCCCCATAACTTAATCTTGTGAATAGCCCCCTCACCAACATCCTGTCAAATTCACTCGGGTAATTGTCACTATCATCAAATTGAAGTACCCGACGAATGACCTCAACATCGATCGTGATCAGAAGCTGATTAATTGTAGCTTGAACCCAATTACTTTCCTCAACATACACTGCCGTGTTCCAGAACTGCCTGATAATACTAAGATACACCTTAGGTTTAGCAGTGATTGCATAGTGTATCTTCGAACGGCGTAAGAAATTCAACATCGCTCCGAACGTCCTTAAATCAGCCACATCATGATCGACATAAGCACAGATGTTGTGCTTCTTATCGAACGGTAATAAGACCATTTCAGCTTGTTGTTGTGGTTGTACTTGTGGTTGTTCCTGTGGTTGTTCTTGTTCAGCCATGATTTACTGTATAAATAAAACGTATATGAGAATAGATATCACCGTATATATTCAAAAGATAAATGTATTTAATCTAGTTACGCATATTTGACGATTTAAATCCTTTAATTAAATTAATTGAATATTCAATTTAGTTAATTAAATTATAATTTTTTTTTTACTTTAAATTGTCATTCGTTAACAATCACCCTGATTCGTTATACAAAGATAACGAATCAGGCGATTCGCTATCAAGTAAATTACTTAACGAACTGGACCTAGCGAATCACCAATTAAGTTAACGAACTAAACTCTAGTTCGTTATATTTTAAGCGAATCAAATTCTGATTCGTGTGCCATCTTATTCGCCAAGCTAGTTCGTATGAAATCTTAACGAATTGGACACGAAACAGTTCCAATTCGCTAAGACTAACGAATGGTCAAAATTGACTTTTTCTTTGACTCCACTAAGTCAAAATCAAAATTATCAAGAACAATAATAGTCAACATAGTAACCCAGATTCAATTCGGCCATAATAATCGTTGAACTATCGCGATAATCAGCTCGTTGAGCTCGGAAACACCTTCGTTAATGTAGGTGAATGAGATTGAGACTCATTACCTAAGTGTACTAAGGATCAACGAACCAACAGTAATCATCAAGAACACATAACAATAATTAACCCAGCAAACAATAATCAAAAGATGATTAGAGTCCACCAAGGGTATCGGAAAGTGATTCCGATCAAAATAATATCAAAATCAGACAATTAATAACATAAATTATAAACAAATGAATTTCAAAAGTTCAAAACCCTTAAACCCCTGAAATATCATAATTTAACAGTTAAATCAATGTCGTTTTTGACGAAAATGATATCGCCAAATACATGTATACCTTAGTCACTCAAATTGATCTTTGAAATGTTCAACTTTAAAAATCGAAAATATCAGAGAATTTGAACAGTTACTTAAAAATGAAGAAAGAAGACGAACAGTGAAATCCTTATTCGTTATCTTGTCTTATATAGCGATTCACGAAACCCTAGGTACAGCTTGCACGAATCAGACGATTCGTTTAACTTAAAGTTAGCGAATTAGCCCATTCGCTAACTCAATTTGTTACCTTATGTTAGCGAATCACAATGTGATTCGTTAAATTAAAGATAGCGAATCAAGACACGATTCGTGTCATGATTCGTTTAATATGTATAACGAATGGATGATTCGTTACAGAGTGCGGAAGCGAATTAGGTTAGCGAACCAGAAGCTAGTTCGCTAAAGAATCATCTAGTTCGTTAACCATACATAACGAATTTGGTTTTAGCGAATTAAACCCTTTTTATTTAATTTTAAATTAAATAAATAAATGAATAAATTAATGAAATAAATCAATAAGTTAAAATATCGAGAAACCCTTATATCCCGACAACCTAATACGTTAAAATTGTTTCAGATTACCGAAACTTAACTTAAATTTTTATTTAAATATTTTGTATAAAGAAAACAAAAATATTTTTGGTATTTTGTAAAAATTTAAGAATTAAAGAATGTATTTAAAGAAAAAATATCCGAACTATTAAAAAATAGACAATCTTTTTGTATTTTTCAACGATTTTACCAAAAGCAGTACATATTTTTGTAATTTTGTCGAGTTTGAGCAGAGAATCATATTGACCAAATTGCCCTTCCATCACAGTTTTATATTTCAGCGATATTATGACTGGCGATAAGTCGGTCATTGGTATTGTTGTCCACATAAATCTAATAACACACATTCAAGTATTTTTGTGATATGATTAAATAGTTCAATTAGAGCACAGAATATCAGAGATTATCAGCCTCTAATCTCGGTTCAAGCGTAATTTGATTTTTGCCAAATCACCCCAACTTGACTTAAACCATTATATTGTTGATCAAAACATTTGATACCAATTGAGAAATTTTGAGCAATGCATCAAGTTTCTTTTACTGTGAGTGAGTATGCACGAGTCCATCTGTCGGCATACATACATTGTATCCCCTGGGGTCCGTTTCTTAATGGTATTAAGACGCACGCAAGGGAGGAACAATTGTATGACTAACAGCGGATTTTGATCAAGTCAGTAATGTAAATTGTACTAGGTACAGCGGTGATCAAGTTTAATGACTTTGGGTTTGCTCTAGAAAGCGAGTGAAATATTCATGCATATGAATACCCAGGTGATTAAGCCGCATAAAGACTCACAATGTCCAGAATCTTAACGCTTGTTATTTGCTTTATTTGATTTTTTTTTTTGGGGTGATCAACACATATAAGGCTTGAGTATGATTGGTTATTACATTTCTGCCGTCCTCACCAAGACTTTGCTAGAGACTAACATCCCTTTCAATTTGGCTTTTTCTTTATGTTTATATCACATACTTTACTCTACTGGGTTGTTTTAAGACCTACCAATGCACCAATGCAATTAAGCACACAGTCTTTTAAGCTTACTTCTTGATGAACTTGGGGTCAAGAAAATCAACGTACTATCATTTTCTCTTTTTGCTTCAAAAACTCAAATTTGAGGAGCATAAAAAACAAAATAAAGACAAATTTAATCTCCCCAGTTAACTTAAGTTAATAAATAAATGGCTGACCAACAATTCACAAGTGAATCAAAGGACCAAGACATGCAAGCATGCTTCACAAACTTCAATAACTGACATAATTTTCAGCGAGAAAAAAAATCTAAAAATCTTTTTGGTTTTTCTCTGTACAAACTTTAAAACACAATATTTTTTGACTTTTTTGGATTTTTCTGAACAAAACATAAAACACATTCTTTTTGGTTTTTCAAAATTTTAAAATGTTTTTGGTTTTTCTAGATACTTAAAGGGAAAACATTAAAGAACAGAAATCACAATATTTTTGAATTTTGAAAATTTTTAATGTTTTTGGATTTTATCTATACAAACGAAAGCACATTCTTTTTGTATTTTCTATACTTTTCACCCCCTAAAATCTAAAACATAAAAAAAATAAGACTAAATCGATAAAGCAATTAAAAGATAATTATCCTAATTGTAGGATCTCAGCAAGGGTCTTCAATCCATTTAAACCAAGCAAAAAAGTAAAACGTTTTTTATCAAACGCTTTGGTAAATAGATCGGCTTTTTGAAAATCTGTGTGTACTTTCTCAAGATCAATAAGTTTCTTTTCATAACAATCCCGTATAAAATGATATCGAATCTCGATATGTTTCGTTTTAGAATGTTGTACGGGATTCTTGGTGATACTTATAGCAGCAGAATTATCAATCAAGATGGGAGTAGTAAGAAACTTCAAACCGTAGTCGCGAAGATGTTGTTGTATCCACAGAACCTGGGAACAGCAACTCGAGGCTGCAACATATTCAGCTTCGGCGGTTGAAGTAGAGACCGTTGTCTGCTTCTTACACTGCCAGGAAACAAGCCGGTTTCCTAAGAACCTGCAGTCGTTGATTTGAAGTTGATCTTGCATCCTCCATAATCTGAGTCTGAATAGGCGGTAAAATCGAAAGTATTATCTTTGGGGTACCATAACCCGATGTCAGTATTTCCCCGTAGATATTGCAAAATACGCTTGACCGCTGCCAGGTGAGTCACTCGGGGACTAGCTTGGTACCTAGCACACACACAAACAGCAAACATTATGTCGGGTCGAGAAGCAGTTAGATACATTAGAGAACCAATCATAGCACGATAAAGGGTTGGATCAATGGTATCCTCCAATTCATCCGGTGATAAATTGTGACCCACGGGAAGAGGAGTTGAAGAGATTTTTCCGGCAGTTATCTTGAATCGGCTCAAGACGTCGTTCACATATTTAGTCTGATGAATGAAGATTCCCTTATCAGACTGATGAACCTGCAGCCCTAAAAAGAAATTCATCTCTCCCATCGAGCTCATCTCGAACTTTGTTTGCATGGACTTCTCGAACTCCTTACATAAAGTGTCGTTTGTAGACCCAAATATAATATCATCAACATAAATCTGGACTAGAAGAAGATCATCACCAACAGTTTTATGAAATAAAGTGCAGTCAACAGTTCCTCGTTTGAAGCCATTATCCGTCAAATGGTCGGCGAGTGTGCCATACCAAGCTCTCGGGGCTTGATGTAAACCATACAGGGCCTTGTTTAAACGGTAAACACGGTCTGGATAATCAGGATCTTCAAAACCAGGTGGTTGTTGAACAAACACTTCCTCATGTAGTTCACCATTGAGAAAAGCACTTTTAACATCCATTTGATAGACCTTGATATTCTTGTAAGTAGCATAAGCCAGGAAGATCCGAATCGACTCTAATCTTGCAACTGGAGCATATACCTCAGTATAATCAATACCCTCTTGCTGATGAAAACCTTGCACTACTAGACGTGCTTTGTTTCTGACAATCACCCCTCGATCGTCCTTTTTACATTTAAATACCCACTTGGTCGGAATAGCTTTCTTGACTCTAGCAGGCTTGTCTATTAAATACCAAACACCCAATCGTGCAAACTGCTGTAATTCCTCTTGCATAGCTTCTACCCAAGAAGGATCTTCAAGTGCCTTACGAGCTGTCGTTGGCTCGACTTGAGATAGAAAGCAATTGAATTTAGCAATATTCACAATTCCCGAAGAGTGTAAATTAGTGTAAGCACACAATACGTTATTGTCGCTTGACGAAGTAACTTGATGACGTGTACGAACGCCCACATCAAGTTCTTCAATGATATTGTCCTGTGGATTATATCCATGAATCCGAAGAGTAGGATTTTCAGGAACAACAACATTATCAAATAAATTATTGTAATGTTCACCCAACTCGGGAGATGAAACATTATCACTGTCAAGATCAATAACTTGAATCTCAGCTTGATCATCATCGGAAGAAGTAGAGGCACTATCAATTACAACTGGAGGAACAACATGAGATTCTTCAGTTGTAGCATCGGGTTGAACTTCATCTGCATTAGAGTTTGAAGAGCTTGGAATGTTCAATTGTTCTTCAAAGTAAGCTCTAACCAGATCTTCATCGATGTGATCAGTCGAAAGAGTAAACGATTTAAATAAACTATCGTAGTCAAACATCCAGTCTGGACCTTTCCCTTGAGGAGGAGTTGTGTACTTTTGACAGTCCACATGGTACCATTCTTCAACACAGCCAGATGTAAAATTAAATACCCTTTTCTTTGGAGACGCATATTCCAAGAAATAACCTTCGATAGCCTTTTCATCAAATTTACCCGAATCCTTCTTCAACATTGTACACGGACACCCAAATGGTTCCAGGTACTTTAAATTAGGTTTTCTTTTATTCAATATTTTATAGCTTGTCTTCTTGAGTCGTATAACTGTTAGAACCCGATTAAGTGTATAACAAGCTGTGTTCACTGCTTCATTCCAAAATTGAATAGGTAGCTTTGAATCAGCAAGCATTGTACGTGCAGCTTCAATCAGAGTTCTATTTTTCCTTTCAGCAACACCGTTTTGTTGTGGTACATAAGGTGCACTATATTCTCGATGAATTCCCTTTTGAATACAAAAGAAATCCAAAATAGTGTTTTTGAATTCAGTACCATTATCACACCGGATTCTCCTCACCTTTTGTTTGTACAGTGATTCGATCTTAGTAACAAGGTTTTGTACCAAAACAGGTGTTTGATCTTTTGAACTCATAAATAACACCCATGAATATCTTGAATAATCATCTGTCACGACAAGACAATACCAGTCTCCAGAAATACTCGCACGATTCACTGGACCAAACAAATCCATGTGAAGTCGTTCAAGAGGAGTATTAATGGAATTCAATAACTTAGATGGATGTGTCTTCTTCTTCTGCTTGCCCTTCTTGCATGCAACACAGTGATCAGATAACTTAAAGTTCTTTAGCGAGACACCCTCAAATAAGTCATTTGCCATTAAATAATTCATCTTTCTAACATGAATGTGACCCATTCGTCGATGCCACAGAATCGAGTCCTTCTCGGTTGCTTTCGAGACAAAACATGTTTCGATTGATGTTGATATCTTAGAACTCATGTTTAAGACATAAATATCATTTGATCGTGGTGATCGCATGATAACCATGTCCTCGGGAATCACGTAACCCGGTTTCAAGATAAGACACTCTTTTTCAGTAAATATTGTAGTGTACTTTTTATCACAAATCTGCGATACACTCAATAAGTTATGATCAACCTTGTCACAATAATTTACTTTTTCAAATGTAATATGACCATTTGAAACGTCACCCTCTTGTGTGATCATACCCCCAGAGTTCCCAGCAAACGCTACATAACCACCTTGAATATTCCTTACGTTGGTTAATAGGTCGAGATTTCCGGTGATATGACGAGAACATCCGCTATCCAAGATCCAGTTTTCACCAGAAATGGTCTTGGATGAACCCTACACATAAACAAAAGTGATTAGTTCAAAAAGGCAGCCCAGGCCTCAGTCTTGGGCACCTTTTGGTTTTCTCTTTGATCATTAACTTTAACAGTTTTCAATTGTTGTTCAGCCACTTGGGAATAAGTTACAGGCTTTTTAGACTTTCGTCTTAAATAAGCTGCCTGAACAATGTTTGAATTCCTGTTTTGACATAAAGGTTCAGTTGGAATGAATTTTGGTTTCACTTGACCATGTGTCTCATTGATCTGAAACACCTTCCGAGGATTCACATCAGAGAACAAAATATGAGTATCATTAGCATACGACATAGGTCGTTTCAGAATCTCCTTAACACTGAAATTGGTTTAGATTTGTCCTTGATAAAAGGATGAAGATTCTGAAAGTTCTGTTGATTACAATTTCTCACAACATGACCTTGTTGACCACATAAGAAACACTTTCGCATGTCCACAAGATGATGTTTAGAAGTAATTGGAATAGATGATTTATGATGACTCACATTCTTAGTCATGCTCTTAGCAAACTCATCAGATAATTCAGATTTCTTCTTTAAATAAAAATCTAAATTAGAACTGTTTGAAAAACTTTTTAGTGTATCTGTTCCAGTTGACTTAACAAAGTTAATCTTCTTAGCTTGTTTTAAAAAAATTTTTGCCTTAGTCAATGGATCACACTGAACTGATGTTTTTGTTTGAACATACACACGTTCAAGTTCTTGAATTTTTGAAGTTTCATTGACAAAAACACTCTCAATTAGCTCAGGCTTAATGATACTAATTGGAATATCTTTTTCAGTGAACATTGTGTCCATTCCTTTTAACTTACAAACTCTAGCAGCAGATGGCTTAGAACTAGAAGGATTAATGAAACGCATTAAATCCTCATCAGAAATTTTCGGTTTAACTGACTTCTTTGCCTTCATAGAGTTCACTTTCTTTGAATTTTCCTTTTTCTCTTGAGGTTTGTGTGAACCATACACTGCTTCCTCAAATTCGTGAGGTTCACACAGAATATGATTAGAACTGGGAATGTTCTTATTCTTGTGTATAATCTCTGGTTCAAACACATCCTCAATAATGACCTCGTCATTGTGTTCAACAAACACCTTTTTGCTTTGGACATGAGATTTTTGAGGAACAGATTGGGTTTTAACATCTTTAGATTTAACAGATTCAACATTTTTTGAAATTACAGATTCTTTCAAAATTACCTCTTCTTCCTTTCTAGCAAAAGGATTCATTTTATAGTTGTTGTGAAATGGTGGAGGAATTTCTACAAAACCTATACCCTTTTTAGAATCCTTTTGTTTTCCAGAAACTTCAATAATTTCATTCAACAAAAACGAAGAATTTCAAAATTTACCCAACTTGTTCTTCAACTCAAGAACCTCATTCTCAAGCTCAGTTATCTTAGAACGATGTTTCAAGATTTCCTGAAACTTTTGGTCATTAATGGTCATTTTCACAGATAACTCGGCTTTGAGATCATGATTACTTGTCGACAATACTTCAATCTTCTCTCGGGATTTCATTTGAGACTCAAGAGATTGTCGATAAGTGTCCTTAAGAGAAGCAATTTCTCTTATAAGATTATCATTTTGATTTTTCAAAGCTTCTAACTTAGAGTTGTTAAATTCACAATCAACACATGATGTTTTAACAAATGAAGTAGAAGAAATAGAATTACTAACCTCATTGATCTTAGCCATGCAAGCAAACATTGATTCAGAAGACTTGTCGCATGAATCGTCAGAATCAGATCCAGAATCATTATCTGAAGACATCACACTAGCAGTAGCATCTTGACAATCTTCATGTAACCCAAACATAGCTAAATTTGCTTGAACATCATTGCACAGTAGTCATTGTGACCAATCAGTCCCGTCTGCTAACATTGCTTGTGTTGTTGAAGAAGATGGTTTCTTTTCAGCATCACTTCCTCGTGGTGAAGAAGCATTTTGACTATGACCACGAGGTCCAGTGTATTCTTTTCTTGGTTTGTCACATTCCTTCGCGAAATGCCCGAATTCTTGACAATTATAACACTTCACCTTCAGTTTGTCAAAACCCAACTTCTTGTTTAACGCTGGAAGATCTTTTCCAGTTCTCTGCATGAATCTTTTAACTTTATGAACGATCATAGCCATATTCCATTTTAAATCCATGATCTCTAAATCATCCGGATCTATTTGATCATAATCCTCATCTGTTAACTCACTTGTGGCAATTTTACTACTCACCAGGTTTTCATATGAAGACATAAATGCCGTCAGAAAAGCAAAGTTTTGCTCAGCTTCCTTCATATTCACACTAGGAGGTGTAGAAAATGGATTAGTACTAGTAGAACTTCCAGAACCACCTGAATTACCAGCAGAGTAGAAACAAACTTTTGGATCATTAAATAAAGCAGATTCTTTTTCACTTGCGGCATGAGTAAGAAAAGCAGTGATAGGTGAGATTGTTGAACTCAGAGGCATACTTCCACCATAGAAATCCGGATCTTGATTTTCTTTTGAAGACTTTTGACACTTAAGATCATATTCTCTTGCTTCGATCTTTTGTAGGAATTCAAGTGCTGTCAAATCTTCATTCAGAAAATAATCATTCTCTTTCAAAACCATGAGAAATGTTGAATAGGAACTAGGAAGCACACTCTTGATAGTGTCAATTTATCTCTTTCAGAAATTTCCATTCTCATTTTATCCATTTCAGCAATCAAATGACTAAATCTGGTAATCATTTCTTCAACTGTTTCTCCTTTTAATAAATTAAAGTTTCGAAATTGAAACTTGAGCATCACTTTCTTACTCTCAGCTGTGTTTCCCATGCTTCTCATACGCAGATGTTGAAACAAAGATGCACATCTCTTGATACTTCCAACTTGATGAAAAATATTCTCTGGTAAAGCCATAGTCAATGTAGAATATGCTTTTATCTCAATTTCTAAAGCTTTCTTCTCTTCTTGTGAGTATTGAGAGACAGCTTTAGGAGTATACCCAACAGTATCATCACCAATCATTGGTGCAACATAAACCTCATCCAGAGAATATGAACAGTCAGGATGAACCGATCCTAAATGTGCACGAAACCGAGGTTCCCATTTGGCGAAGTCACTGAATTTCATCAATCTTGGACATTTAGAATGTGAACCAATCTCGGTATCAAGTTGCAACATCTGTTGCATCAACATATTTTGAGACGCCAATGCATACATACCAGCCATCTTTGAAAATAAACAAGTAATAAAATATCTTAACGAATCAGTGAACAGTAGTAGCGAATGGTGAACAGCTGTAACGAACTGTGATTAGTTTTAACGAATTGTGAACAGTTGTAACGAATTGAGACTTAACGAATCAAGTCTTAACGAATGAAGTCTTAACGAATGAGGAGAATAGGTTAACGAATCAAAAGTCAACTAAGCGAGTCAACCTTAACGAATCACAACTAAGTTTAACGAATCACCCAAATGGCGAAACAGATAACGAATGTGATAAAGGCTTAACGAATCACAAGTCAACTTAACGAATTGACTAAACGAATTGACCAAGTCAACTTAACGAATTGATCACGCGAATTGACCAAGTCAACTTAACGAATTGATCACACGAATTGACCGAGTCAACTTAACGAATTACTAAGGAATGCTTAGCGAATTAAGATAACGAATCAGCTACAGTTGATAACGAATCAACACTATAGCGAATTATAATATAACGAATCAGGTTGTTACAACCGTTTGTAACAAACTTGATTCCTTTTTGCCACGTGGAAAAAAGTTTTTAAGGCACAAATTCCAAGACAAACACGTGTCAAACGAATCAGTTATCTAGTTAACAAACTAGATAACACGAATTAATTAACTCACACGAATCAGTTAGCGAACTGATAAGCAAATGGCACAAGTTGATAGCGAATCAAGTTAAAGACTTAGCGAATCGCCTAAAATTTTATAACGAATCGCATTCATCTTCAAATCTTCAAACATTCAAGAACAAATTTCCAGAAATATGAAGATCAAACCCAGAAATATATCAATTCCAGATCTGTAATACACACACAATTCTTAACCAAACTCAACACATAATATACCAAAATGCTCGTAATCGCAAAGCGAATTCAATCCAACACATCTCGTAACTGATTAACACCATACACGAACCAATTTTGACCAAAACAAAACCCTGTTCACGGACTTAAACCGAAAGCACAATACACATCACAAATCCAATTAACAATCCAATTCCACACAATTGAACCTTAATAATACCTTAACTAAACCAAAATCACTCTAATCTATCCATATTCAATCCAAATCAACCCAAATTGATTCAAATTCAATCCAAACAGAAAAATAACACAAATACTATAATAATAACAATCAAACAAAGTGAATTGAGTTGCGAACGAGATGTAGAAGAGCTTCAAAGAGTATATTTGGATACACGTTATCAAGAGAGGGAAAACAGAAGTGAAAGATGTTGAATGATCGAGTTGTTCATAAAGATGTGTGACGAGGTTAAACGTAAAGATATGCTTTTTTTTTACCGGTGTTGACGGATAGCTGATGACTTGCTGCTGATTGTTGAAAGATTTAACCATATCATACGCCAGTGGATGATCGGAATGATCTCCAAGAGTTGCTCACAATGAGGAGGTGATCTGACATGAGAAGCTACAGGTTGTTGGTTTGCTGAAAAGATTTAAAGATTGTCCGTTTGCACAAGCCCGAAAATCATCAGTCAAGGGGGTGTCTGTTAGTGCACGGTTTGTGACTGGTGATTTGCAGTTAAAGTATTCAAGATTAAAGTATTCGATAGCTACGGAAAAGGGGGTGTCTGTTAGTGCACGAAATGGTTGTCCGTAGCATTCGAATAAGTTATACATAGTCTAGATTGTTTATTTATTGTAAATGGAGCATGTGGCCAATAAATAGGTGGTTCCATGCTCATAATTATATCTACATATCTAAATTATGCTCTCCATAAGTTATTTCCATCCACCATAATGTATTCTTCCATATTTATCAATAAAGTAATAATTTAACGTTTAGATTTGTATTGTATAATCGATGTATCATAGCGGCTGGATCCGTAACGGGTTTCAACAAAATATAAGCAAAAACCATTACTTTTTGAACAAAAAATGATGTGTGGTTAGTTTTGTTACCTCACAAATGGTGTTTTGCAGCTGCTTAGACAGTTTGATGTGAGAGAGCCAATATATGGCGAGACACTTTTACCCTTGATATTGTCGGCCCTGTTTTGCTCTAGCTTCTAATATTAGAGTGATGTAGCCAACTAATTTAGGGGCATGACAGGCAATTGGTTTGATGGAGGTTAGCAATCTCCTTAGAGGTTTAGCATATTTATCTTTAGTGAACAATTTGAGCACGCCAACACTTTAAATCACATGCATTTGATTTACGTTTTCTCCTGAACATATGAGACATTGTTAGTTACTACCATTTTTATTGTACCTGTACAAATTGCATTAGTATGAAACATTGACAGTTAAACTTTGGAGTTGGTTTTTAACCCAAATAGACACAAATGGTGGAATCAACACTATCTGTGCAAAATTGGAGGAATTATTTGGATTTAAAAATATTAATACCTATATATGTAAAAATTAGTCTAACCGACAGTCTTCATCAACGACACCCGTCAGACTAACCAGATTCTGACGAATCCTGTGACGGCAGCGGTGGATCTCATGTTCAGATGGGCGACCGCTCGTGTGGATTCAGGGGAGAGTCTTGGTAGTGGTGATGGATTTGGTATCGATCGTTTCTAGATTAGAGGATGGATGGTGATGCCATAAGTGTATAGTGGAAAAAGTGAGAGTGGGTTCAGGAGAAACAAAAAATGGTTCGTGATTTAAAGATTCAAATTTTGAATTTGAACCAAATTGCACCGTAAGTCTAGGCTGCTCAGATTTCCTTTTCTCCCTCCTGGTTCAAATGAAGTATTTAGGGGTTTTGTGTTTACTTGTGCAAGAATGAGTTGTACCTCAAGCAATATAATTTGTAAACTCTTAATTTTAAGAGATTTTTGTAAGGCCCCGTTCCCGGTGCCCTACGTTGGACGTTGGATTTACTCATAAACACAGTTCTACAATCAGAGTTAATTAAAACTTTTCGCGATAGGTTAACTACAATCATTAGTTATAAAACATTTAATATTTTCTTTAAAACCATAACATAGAACATCATATTTAAAAAGTCATTCCTTTAATCTTCAGATGCAGCAGTTCAATCCATACCATGTGTCATCCTCATGCTAGCTCTTTAGTCTGATCACCTGCGTGTATACTAAAGGTCAGCTACGCTGAGTGAGTTCTAGTTAATCAAACGACATACAATACATACACATATCATACATACATACGTATCCGGGGATACATATCCATACTTAATCAGTTACCTTTCCTACATACATTAATGCATACATACTATTACCTACCTCAACCTACCGAGAGTATGTTCATAGTCCGTCGTCTATACCTATACTCAAGGTCGTGAACACGTAAAAGATCCGCGGTCCTTACCTATGTTCACCATTTATGGTACGTTCAAGGTTCGCAGTCCTTCCCTATACCATCCTACAATAACAACACGTACAAGGTCCGCAGTCCTTCCCTATGTTGCAACCTAGTTCATAGCACGTACGAGGTCCGCAATCCTCCCCTATGCTACCACAATATAATTACAGCACGTATAAGGTCCACAGTCCTTTCCTATGCTGGATCCTATAGGAAGTACGTATAAGGCCCACAGTCCTTAACTACGTTCTCATCTACCATCTATACACGTATAAGGCCCGCAGTCCTTAACTACGTCCTCATCTATTATCTATAACACATATAAAGCCCGCAGTCCTTAACTACGTTCTCATCTATCATCTTTAACACGTATAAGGCTCGCAGTCCTTAACTAACCCATCACATGCCAAGTCTATATCCAACGAAAGTTAGATGGATTTGCCATCCTAACTTACTACGTCAGACGTAGAACTCATTTACCATTCATGTACTTGCATACACTTACTTTGCGTATACAACAATTACATCATAGCATAAGATCACTCTAGGCGTTCTTCACATCATTCATTTAACAAACATACTACTTATCGTTGCGTGCAATATCCGAAGATCGTTCACGTACCGACAAGCCTTCATCTTTACATTACATACAATATTCATATCTATATTTATAACCTGACAGTACATGCAATATCCGAAGATCATTCACGTACCGACAAGCGTTCATCTTTACATTACATACAATATTCATATCGATATTTATAAGCTGACAGAACGTGCAATATCCGAAGAGCATTCACGTATCGACAAGCCTTCATTTTTACATTACATACAATATTCATATCTATATTTATAACCTGACAGTGCGTGCAATATCCGAAGATCGTTCACATACCGACAAGCAATCATTCATATCTATCCAATATAGCATATACAGCATACACTTACCACTTAAGGTAAGTGTATTAACTAATCATATAGAGTATGCACACAGCCCCGAAAACATAACAAAGAATGGGGCTAGAAACTCACCTGAACGCGGTTACGTTCACTGTTAATGGTTATTCTTTTCTTGAGCTGTGCGCGATTGACTGTTTAATAAACACAATATCAAATACCGCTCTAACCACTCTCACTGTTAATTAATTAGTCTTACGTGTCTAAGCCGGTTTTACTTCATTGAATCTTTACCCGTTAGTTAATCGTAACTTGTTAACCTTTAAGGGTATCTTTCATAAATTAATAAAGTCTAGGGGCTTCTATGTAATTAAATCATTCTATTATAAATTCAGGGACCTTTCTTTCATTCCTTCAAAGTCTAGCTCGTTACCCGGCTTTTCTAATTCGTTATTCAGTTCTTTAATGAATGGGGACTCGTAACGAATTGACCTGTATAACGAACTAGACTCATTATAACGAACTGACTACCATAACGAATCAGCCTCCATAACGAATTGATCCCCTTAAAGCAAACTGATCTTCGTAATGAATTGGACTCTTTCGTTTGGTCTGGTTAACGAATGAACTCTATACCGAATGGGGTTAATTCGTCTTTACTTTAACGAATGGTCTTAACGAATTGGGGTTAGTTCGTCATTCTTTACTTAACGAATTGACATAACGAATTAAGGCTAGTTCGTCAAACTTCCGCTAACGAATCAAGACTCATTCGTTAAGCTCCTGCTAACGAATTAGGTTTAGGTCAGAGAATGTCAGAACATTCTCTAACATAAACCCTAACCTCGTACCAGCCTTCCGGCGCCGTCGCCCCGGAAACCCGGGATCTCGCCGGAAAAGCGAGATCTCGCTTGTTTTCCACCGTTTTTTTGTCCTGTTTGATCTAGATTTGAGTTAGGGTGATCCCTAAGCTCATCTTTTGATCGGTTTATACCCGATTCCATCCGGACCTCATGACTTTAACGGTTTAAGGTGTCGGCTCATCGTTTCGCGACTAGATCTAACGGGTTTGGATCTCTACAATATCATATCATTACCTCGAGTTGATGCTCGGTTTCTTGGTGATTTCTGCTAGAGAGAGAAAGTAGGATGAGAGAGAGCTAAATGTGTGTTTTGGGTGGTGTATGGAATGGAATGGAAATGAATGAATTAGTTGGTAATTAAGGTTTATATATTATGGATCATGGGCTTGAGCCCATGGTCCATCCTCCTTCCTTTCAAATCCAAGTACATTACCCATATTATTTAACCCAACACAAGTACAACTCATAATAACTCCTACTTTATTTTTATTATTCCTCTACTAACCCGAGTAAACTTTCCCACCATAATTTAATAATATAATTAATATTATTTTTAGAAATTTCGGGATGATACAATTTTGCGTAAAAGACGGTTTTGCCCTTCCTATATGTATTATAATATACTAGTTGAATCCCACGCGATGCGGCGGACGACGACTATAATTTACAGCGTGGTACTCGTTTTCTGTTAATTTTTTAATCACGTTTTATATTGTATAGCATTTATGTTAGTTTTCTTTTTCATAACTTCAATGTGTTCTATCCATGCCATTTACATATTTCAATTAAATCACATCAAACATATAAAAAAGATCATATCAATATAAACGTAGTAATTAAAAAAATAAACCAAACACACAAACCTAAGAAATCCACTACTATTTGGTGTTGTTTCCCATAGAACCTAAGAAATAAACAAGTTTACTACATAGCTGCAGAGCCAGATTCAATCCATTGTTTTTCGTCCAACTCAAAATATTAAAGACAGAATTACAAATTTTGTCCTTTAAAATAAGACGAATTACGGTTCGTGTCCTTTTCTAAGTTTCCTTGCAGGCGGTGTACTTTAAACTTTTTTTTCCTACAAGTTTTGTCCTTTACGCTAACTGGGTTAGAAAAACTCAGTTAAATACCCTCACGTGAGGCGCATGTGAGGGTATTTTGGTCTTTTCAACGAAGTGGTTAAAATATATTTAATATATATTTAATAATTAATATTTATAAAATAAACTCTCTCTCTCTCCAACCTTTTCACACAATCAATCAATCCTTTCAATTCAATTCCAATCAAACCCATCTCCGATTCACAGTTTCCAACCAAACCCATCTCCAGTTAACATTTTCCAACCAAACCCATCTCAGCCATGGCTTCAAACCCCCCAAAGGATTGATTGATTGTGTGAGTGGTTGGTGGCGGCGGTGAAGAATCAAACCCATCTCCGATTCACTAAAGGATTGATTGATTGTGTGAAGATAATTAGGGTTTTTGTAAAGGGTTTGTTGCTTGCTTAAAATTGGGGAAATCGGAGGTGATGGTTCAGGTGACCATCAGAAATTCCGGCCACCTGAGCAACCTCTGCTGATTCTTCTTCAACCTCCGATTCACTGATCATAGGAGTGGTCGGAGCTGGAGCGGTGGTGGCGGAGCTGTGGTGGTGGCGAATAAGCAGTGACGGAGATGGAGCGGTGGTGGCGGAGCTGTGGTGGTGGCCGGAGTGGTTGGTGGCGGCGGTGAAGATGGATCTGGGTTTGTGGGTTCTCCGGCGAGTTGGATCTGGAAGATGGATCTGGGTTTGTGTCTTCTCCGGCGAGTTTGACCGGAATCTGGGTTTATAGGTTCTCCGGCGAGTTGGATCTGGGTTTGTGGGTTCTAAGCAGTTTGGTGTTGCAGGGTGGTCGGGATAAGTGGTGGTCGGATCTAATGGTGGTCACAGAGATGGTGATACTTGTTGGTGGGGATAAGCGGTGGTGATGTTGGGTGTTGCAGACTTGCAGCCTTGCAGGTGGTGGCGGTGGTGATGGTGGCCGGGAGAGTGGTGATGATGAATCTGAGATGAGATGGAGATGGGTTGGAGAGAGAGAGAGAGTTTATTTTATAAATATTAATTATTAAATATATATTAAATATATTTTAACCACTTCGTTGAAAAGACCAAAATACCCTCACATGCGCCTCACGTGAGGGTATTTAACTGAGTTTTTCTAACCCAGTTAGCGTAAAGGACAAAACTTGTAGGAAAAAAAAGTTTAAAGTACACCGCCTGCAAGGAAACTTAGAAAAGGACACGAACCGTAATTCGTCTTATTTTAAAGGACAAAATTTGTAATTCTGTCAATATTAAAAGCTGCAAAATGGATATTGCATTACTTAAGTTATGGATACTAATGTAAATACATAGAGAAATCACTAACTCGTATATTTACAAACCTTTAACTTGATCTAGCTCGCACGTCTGGCAGCTCTTAATATTCATAAAACATCTGTTGAGAATTTGTGTATTTTGTTATTTTGCCATGCTTCAAGAATCATCATCATCATAACAGCCCCGGGAAGACTTTGGCCCGCTCACACAAAAACTCCAAAACACAATTAAAAGAACCTAAACAATAAAAAGATATTATTTACCTGTTACTTAATCTGACCCTAATGGTATTTAGACTTTGTAATATACCAATATTACCCCTAAACTGATAACAGCTGCACAAACCCTTTAACAACTCTTTTTTTTTTTTGAAAAAAAAAATTGAACCGCGCTTTTGTTCGGTTTGAGAACGTGCCAACCTATGTATGTGGGGGAAGCTGTTTCAATATTTGACAATGGCCTTCGAATGGCGATTGAGAACATCGTGGTTTATGAAGGTCCGTTCTTTGGGGATCTCCAATGGAGGTTGGCATCACTTCCGACACGTTACGGGGGGTTGGGTCTCTATTCGGCCGAGGATGTATCTACATATGCTTTTGTGGCTTCGAGAGCACAATCGTGGTGTTTGCAAGACCATATGCTTCGGTGTTGTGATATTTATGAGTTGGACTCTGATTATGGGTGTGCGATGGATCATTTATGTACTTTACTTCTAGATTTTGATCTTAGCGGGTTCACTAATAAGAAAACTACCCCCCCCCCCTAAAGCCCAACATGTTGTGGCGAGTGCCTTATTTAGTGGAATCGTCAAGAGTTTAGAAGTGAAGTTTGATCTATCCCCTCGTCAAAAGGCGGTGTTTGAATGCCTTCGGGCTCCTCGGGCTCAGGATTTTTTAATGGCCATCCCCATTGAAGGATTAGGCCAACGAATGTCGGGTTTGAAGTATCGGGCTATCCTTAAGTACCGGTTAATGATCCCTGTGTTCCCGACAGATGAGCCTTGCCCAATTTGTCGCAAGGTCTGTTTGGATTCTTTTGGTGACAATGCAGTGCATTGCAAAAAATTGTCTGGCTTTAAATACAGACATGATTTGGTTAGGGATGTTCTATGTGATGTTCTCACTGATTTCGCTAAAAAGGAGGCCCCTGTTAACTTTCTCACGGATCCTCTTGAAGGGAGGTCTACTTTACGACCAGCTGATATTCTTGTGTTCGGGTGGGCAGGGGAAACACGCATGTGTGGATCTTACAGGAGTGTCTCCTCTTGTTGGGCTCAGGGACCGTGGGTTTGTTGTGGGTCAGGCTGCGTTGAAGGCTGAATCGGGCAAAGTTGTTAAACACGAGAAAGCTTGTTTAGATAATCAACATGTCTTTTTACCACTTGCCTTTGATACATTTGGTTTTCTGGCCCTAGAGGCTTCTAAAATTTTTGAGTAGGGTTCAGCGTGTCGTACATGGAACCTCTTCGGTTTCTAGGTCCCAAAGCTTCGTTTTTAGCAGGATTGGTTTTGCTATTCAAAAGGGGGTTGCGGTGCAGCTTGTTGCCCGTTTGCCTGCCACTTTATTGTGATCGTTTTATAGTAAATTATATATTAAGGTAACTCTATCTCCAGTATATTAATAAACAGTTTCTAGTTTCACCCCTGATCTAACTACTGCATTTAAAGCCTACATAAAACCCGCAATCTCTTTTACCCTTGATATGTATACTTAATATGGCCTGTTTAGGCTTGCGAGCCAACTTGAGCTCCAAATTGTTAAGAACGAGAAGGTTAATCCTTTTTCGACTTCTATGACAGATCTCCAACCCAAAAATGAAGATTCTAGAAAAAGTTGCACCAAAGAAACATATTTGAAGCTGAAAACGAAACCATTAAACTAATCATGCATTTAAGTTTTAGATCACTACTGTGTAAACAAGAAAAATACTTACACAAATTACAATGCGGTGCTCGTTTTATGATGAAATACCATCTAGCTGTGAGATGAATTTTGGTATGACACGGAATAAGGAGAGAACGCTGACACAAAACCGAAATATGTGGATACACAGAAAATAAATATCCGAAAAGTACAATCGCACCCACAATCTGCAACTATTTAGTAATCAAAAGAAACCAAAGCAGACTAAAAGTGATATGTTTTAATTCTAACCTATTTCAGCCTGTTACTGTGTGCCTTTTTTTATGACCGATTAACTGCAAACATCCCATCGGGGTAATATTTATTATTAAGAATCCACATATTATAAATAATTTAGTGCCTCATATGATCAATAGAAATGCCCTTACAAGACGATGGACCGTTTGATGTCAAAATAAGGGACTGTAAAATATGTCGTTTGGACAAAACTCCAAAATAAGAGACTTTAGAAGTCAAACCTGACCCGTTAGGTGCAAGTGCACTTTTTATTTAGGGTAAAAATGTAATTCCGTCAGTATGTACAAGAGAAGCATTATCTAACCAACATCCGATCACAAAAACAAATTAATCGAAACAAACTCGTAAAAACTAACTATGAAGTACCATAAAAACAAAACTAAATTTAATAAAAATATCTTGATTTTGAGTTTTCAATGCCTCAAAGTTAGACGTGCAACAGTTTCATATCATTTGTGTATTATTTCTGATCTATAGAGCACCGGGTTCAATCTCTGAATCTTTATAACAAATCCAAACAAATAATAATTCTTATCATGACATTTATCACAATCTCATTTTAAAACTATATTTAAATATATAAATAAATTTACCGTAATCGATAGGATCCCAACACCAAATCCTTCTACCAATCTTCCCATGTAAAGAAATGATGTATCCTGTGATATCAATAATGTTATGATTCTCACAGACTATAGACATAAAAGAATAATTAAATGATTGAAAAACCGGTAAATAAAACCTTTCTTTGGCAAATGAGATACAAAGCCATACAATTATATTAGCTCTAGCTGCAATAAACAAAGACTGCAATTTTAACCATATAAAGTCAATTATCATTTACATACATATAATATATAAATAGATGCGTGTGTGTATATATATATATATATATATGGGATGGATCTTGCGATAAGTGATATTACAGCGAGAAGTGCGATAAGCGAAGTTATAACTCCATTAATCCCTAATTTCACTCACTTTCATATGATGTTACATACATATATGTAGGTTGGTTGTATTTATGTCTTAATTGCACATTCAAACCTACCTACAAACATATAATGTACCGAGCCACATTCAAATTTATGTACCTACACACATACAAACATAAATACACATATACACACATACGTACACATATGCAAACATACGTACCTACACACATACATATGCACCTACACAACGCACCTACACATAAAAAATGAAGTGAAATTAGGGATTAATGGAGTTACACCTTCACTTCTCGCACTTCTCGCTGTAAAAAAACTTCTGAAATGATCCAATATATATATATATATATATATATATATATATATATATATATATATATATTCACAATTAACAATATATGTACAAGTAAACATGTCTATGAATAAGTAATTATATAATAAAGCAGCCTGAGGTAAAGCATGAAAACTTACTTGTGAGCTAAACTCGAGCTTTAAACATTGACCTTAAAATAACCAGCGCGTGTTTAAATTTGGTCATTAACTGATACATTAAACATGGGAACACCTCCTTGAATTAGATCGCAAAAGTTTCATGAAAAAGGGCTTAACTAACAAAAACTGAGACATTATAAGTGCAAGATTATCGACATCAGGGGGAAGCTTAATAAACAAAGATCAGCTACTGTTGAACCAGCATCATAATGCACAACTCCAAAAACACAATGGATCATACAAAGACCATACTTTATAAGTCATTTCATGATATAGAAATATATTATGCTGCATACATATTTAATAGGACCAAAACAAAATCTGAATTTGAATTTAAGTGTTGAAAAACATAAACTTACGTTTTCAATCATGTGAACATTGTTTCAGAGGGTCGATTTTCACAAATTCAATCTGGGAAAGCTGAAAAATTACAGATTAAAACAATAATTTTTTTCACCCCAAGAGGACCAATGTCTTTCCTTCCAAAAATTCCTGAAACTTATAATTCCAACAAACAAATAGAATCTTAGCATGCCAAAATAAATAAACAAAAGAAATTAGTTAAAATTAAGCTAGACCTTCTATTTGATGACAAACGGTAAGGGAGAGTGAAAGCAAAGAGACTGGATGTGTTGTCGCCTGAATGGCAGCAGTGATGGAAACAGAAACCGCCGTTGAATATGAGAGAGAGAGAGAGAGAGAGAGAAGGAAGAGGTTTGAAATTTGAAACACGATTAGGGTTTTCACATATGCGCGCCTGCTTTCACTTATGCTTTGGATGGCTTTATTAGTTGTACCTATGTCTAGAAGAGTAGTAAAACTCTTAAATTTAAGAGTTTTTGTTAAATTACGGTTCTGCCCTTCCTATATGTATTTTAATATAGTATATATATATATATATATATATATAAGGTTGGTATCATTTAGTAACTAATATTTTGTATGAAAACTTAATAAACTCATCTAAACCATTGATGATATGATCAATGGTCCAAAATTGTAATGGCAAATATGTAAATAAATTGAAGATCGAGGAGATTAAACTAAACTAATTTGGATAGTATGTAATTTAATAACTAACCATTTCCATAACCTCACATATAATCTCTCACAATCTCTCTCCTAAAATTCTTAAATCAACTCTATTCTTTTCTCAACTAACATAGAGATGACGAACAATAGAACCAAGATATCTCTACCTACAATGATCTTGTTTTTTCGCGCACATGTGTACCAATTATTTTTTATATACACATGCTTTAAACATTTGTTTTTTGTTTACCTATATGTAAATATAGTAGATTTACGCATATGTAAAACATTGTCGTATCATATAGAGTTAGTTTGGAAATTGGAATAATCATGAAGATTCACATTTGTATAAATGGATGACCAGCTAGTAAACCGGATTAATAGTATATGGGTATTTAATATACAATAAATTTAAAATAGATAATTAGTATGAATATTACATATATGTAAATGTAAAGAGGCGTGCACCTTTGAAAAAACTGATAATAAATTAACTTTAAGACTTATGTTTAAATAATTAACTAGTTAATTAGAGAGAGAGAGAAATAATTGATATTATTATATCCTTTTTATTTAGTTTTTAATTTTCAAGATTGAAAAATAATGATTGGTTCTTAAAGTTCTTAAAAAATATACCAACCATATATATATATACACACACACACACTAGTTTTTATCCCCCGTATTACGGGGGTTGTTTTATATTTTTTGTTTCTAATATTTATTTATTTTTTGAATTTTTATTTTTTTTAATGTATAAAAGTTAATAAATAATATACTTATGGTTTGATGATACATTGTTACACAAATAAATGAGATGTTATAACCCGGTTTAAAAATCTATATGGGTTTGATGAGACCCAAGATCCGTTTATTTTTTACTATAAATTTAGTTTTTTAATTATAAATAGTACATATATTCTTTCTAAATAAATCATATATTAATTTTTAGTATATCCCTACTTTATAAGATTTTTATATCAAATATTTGGTGAGATTAGTCTTTAATTTAATGAAATGTTATAACCCGTTTAAGATAATTGGTATTGATGAGACTCATACCCGTGAATTCGGATCAAATACATGAGAAACCTCCATTTAAAAATCAAGCAAATCTGGTGACTCCAAAAAAGGGGGAGCGACTACATCGCAACACGTATAGTTTTGGTTTCGTTTATATATATTAGTTTTTATTCCCCGTATTACGGGGGTCGTTTTATATTATTTGTTTTTAATATTAACTATTTTGTGAATTTTTTATTTTTTTATTATTTGAAAATTAATAATATACTTATGGTTTGATACTAAATTGGTTCACAAATAAATGAGATGTTATAACCCGGTTTAAAAGCTATATGAGTTTGATGGAACCCAAAATCCGTTTATTTTTTTTCTATAAAATTGGTTATTTAATTATAAATAACATATATCTTTTTTTAAATAAATCAGATATTAATTTTTAGTATATACTTAATTTATATGATTTTTGTATCAAATATGTAGTGAGATTAGTTTTTAATTGAATGAGATGTTATAACCCGTTTTAGAAATATATGGGTTTGATGAGATCCATACCTGTGAATTCGGGTCAAATGCATTAGAAGCCTCCATTTAAAAATCAAGCAAATCTGGTGACTCCAAAAAAAGGGGGAGCGACCACATCGCGACAAGTAGGATTTTTATGTTTTCGTTTATATATATTATAGATATACACACACTAGACGGGTGCCCGCGCGATGCAGCGGGTCTTTGAGCGCGGTCTCTATTAATCACGTAACAATTATGAGTGTTCATGGTTCGGTTTAAAACCTTGAAACCGTTTAAACTGGTCACCGGTTTGGTTTCACAACTGGGTTTTTTACTTTTAGTCGTTTTTTTTACTTTATCCTTTCAAGTATCATATTTTGACTTTGTTATAATTGATAATACAGTTAAATTAATAATCATTTTTAAGCAAATTTTATTATCAAAGCTTAAACTGTTAAACCAAACCAGAACCAGACCGTTAATAACAGTTTGGTTTCAATTTTCAATGGTTTGAAACCGTTCAATACAGTCATAGGTTTGATTTCACGATTAACTTTTGGCCAGGTTATATCTTGGTTTTCGACGACAAAAAACTATTATTAACGGTTTGGCTCACAGTTTTAATTTAGGACCATCAAAACCAGACCGCAAACACCTATACGTAAAATGTAATTTTTTTTACTGAAATAAACTATAATAATACCATACTCAAATTAAAGATAAAAATATGCTCGTTTTTATGGTGTTATTTTTTTAGAAAAATATTAAAGTATGAAAAACTTATTAACATTTAAAAATCATGGGGAAAATTGGGTTAAAAGTGAAAATTAAAGTAGGATATATGTAAAATATTAAGGGTAATAGTTGTAATTATTTTTTAAATTTAACTATAGTTGAGGGGACAATATTACAACTATAATAAATAAACCTGAGTTTTAATGCGAGAATGACTCTTTTACCCCATTAAAAGTTATACCATGTGCAATATTTCTTATAAATCTCTTAATTTAAAGTGTCTTAATTTGTTTTGTTTGATGTATTATATATATAAGGGTGAGTTAACGTACAATAATTGTTTATCGTACATTACATACGCGACTTCCTGCACCACCGATTCTAATTGAAATTAAAACTGCTTAGTGGCCTAATTGTAATTAACCTAAAAATACTTAGCGCATACCCGTCAAAGTCCACTGTCGCGACCATCGTCTACTGTCATGAGCACCACCATCGTCCGTCACTACCATCGATCGTTGGTCACATTTCAGTTAAGCAATTTCCAATTGAAATTGTTGATGAGCCTAATTGATCAATTAACCTTGCAATTGATCCAATTAATCATCAATTTGAAGCTTCCGTCGATCAATTTTGAGTTTTGAGTTCTCGTTTTTGACATTGAACGTATTAACATTAAGTTAATACGTTCTGTTTAAACGTATTATACGTTCTGTTTAAACCTTCAGAACAAAATCAATTAAACTTTAAACGTTCAGTACAAAAAGTTTATACGTTCTGTTTATACGTTTTAGCTTAATGTTAATACGTTCAATGTTAAAACCCAGAACTCAAACTCAAAATTGATCGGCTGAAACTTCAACTTGATGATTAATTGGATCAACTAGTTCAACTGACCTGTGAAAAATGCGTGACGGAGGAAGATGGTGTTCACGACGGTACCGTCGACGGTGGATGCAATCGTTGGACGGTGACGGTGAATGTGGACGGAATCGATGGGAGTGGTGGATCAGAGTCGATGGGAGCAGCGGATCAGAGCAGTGGACGGTCGCGTGTTTTTTGAAATTGACGGTGTAGAAACTCGCGTACCTATTGTATGATAAGAGATTATTGTATTGGATATTATATATATATATATAATATAAACGAAGACATAAAAATCCTACGTGTTGCGATGTGGTCGCTCCCCTTTTTTTTGGAGTCACCAGATTTGCTTGATTTTTAAATGGAGGCTTCTCATGTATTTGACCCGAATTCATGGGTATGGGTCTTACCAAACCCAGATATTCCTTAAAAGGGTTATAACATCTCATTAAATTAAAAATTATTCTCACCAAATTATTTATGTAAAAATCCTATAAAATAGGATATAATAAAAAATAATATCTTATTTATTTTAAAATATATATATCTATATATTATTTAAATTAAAAAACCAATTTCATACTAAAAAAAATAAACGGGTCTTGGGTCTCATCAAACCATAAGTATATTATTAACTTTCATAAATATTATTTATAATTAAAAACAATTTCATAGTAAAAAAAAATAAACGGGTTTTGGGTCTCATCAAAACCATATAGCTTTTAAACCGGGTTATAACATCTTATTTATTAGTGAAACAATTTATCATCAAACCATAAGTATATTAATAACTTTTATACAATAAAAAAATATAAATTAAAAAAAAAATAAATATTAGAACAAACAATATAAAACAACCCTCGTACTACGGGGGATAAAAACTAGTATGTATATATATATATATATATATTGATTGGGTTGGTTTGCTGTGTGAATGAGAATAGTTTAAAACCGGAATAAAAAAAGCCCTAAATAAAGCATTTATTTGAGAAATAGAGAAAACCTATCGAACAGGCTGAGCCCCCAAAAGCAGAGTAATAATATAATGGCTACGGAAGAAGAGAGGAGCCTTTGGATCTGATCCGTCTGAGCCTTGACGAGCGTATCTACGTCAAGCTTCGTGAGCTCCGTGGCAAGCTACATGTATAATTTCTATTTCTTTACTAGTTAGTTAGTTAGGGCTTGCTTTCATTGTTACTTACCTCTTTCAATCAGTGACTGACCCAACCAATAATCTGTCTCCAAATCCCCCTAAACTAAATCCTTTCAGTTAAAACATTTTACAATTAATTGTATCTGAAGTTTCAATCCGATTAATCATTGACTTCTTTCTACAACCCTTCTGACTGACTACATATAAGGAGATTGTGACAACCGTTGAAATCGATGATGAGGAGATTGTTCGGGTATGTTACTTGATATTATTGTCTTTTGTCGCTTTCTTTCATTTAAAAATTGTGTTTGCAGAGCACCCGGCCGGCGAACGGTTCCATTCCTTTTCGTTAGAGGGGATGGTGTGATTTTGGTTTCTCCTCCCCTAAGGACTGCTTGAGGTTCTTCTCAACATATATTTGATCTTGTGCTAGTAACTCGACTTCCTGTTTTTAGATCTCTTCAAACGTTTTAGAGGATTGAAAATGTTCACATTGTATGATTGATGGTGGTTTTTGTGCATCGAAAACAGAACACTGATCAAACTTTCTTTTGATGTGTGTACTTGTTTGGTTGCTTTGCCTGAATTCTGTGTTTGTGTTAAATTACACACTCGTTTTCTCTATGCGTAACTGGTTTCAAGTAGAAAAATGCAAAAATCTCATAAACATGTGTACATGTTATATTAGCTTTTGATTTCGATATATAAGACGGTTAAGTAAATGTATAACCGACACTACATACAAATGATTATCTGATTTTCACGGTTCACTATTGATTGTTATTTCTTTTCACGGTAACCCATCCGTCATTTCAGATTGTTATTATTTTGTTCTATAGTTAGTATTGTCATTCAAGTTTGTTTAGTTTAAAATTTTTTTATATAAATGAATCAGCTGAGAATGAGAAGAGATTATTTCCTGAACTTGTAACCATTGCCGAATTGTCTTATGACAATGTATGCAGAAGAACCAAAGGGCATTTGTTCTAGTGGTATCAAGGTGTGTCCTCAAACTAGATATGGCTCGTGGCATAATAAGTTAAGTTAGTTTTCTTTCTAAAGATTTTCCGATACACAGAACATAAACCGAGATGTATGGAAAAAAAACAACAACACGAAACTAGTCGTTTGGTTGTTAGCCAAGAGTTCGGTTGTTGACCAATTCAAGTGGCATGTGAGTTGAGATAAGCTTTGCTTTACCAAAACTCTATAAAGCATTAAATGAGATATGCTTTGCTTTATCGAAAACTCTATATTGAGCATGCCAGGCGAGCAACAAGGTTCTGCATGCACGGTCCACGGATATGAGGTGCCGGATGACTTGGGCCTGATGTATGCATTTGTAACCTACATTTCTTCAAAAGGGTGCTTCCACTACTCAAAACCAATAACTTTTACAAGTGTTCGTTTGACGACAACGTTACTGTTTGCTACAAAGTTTGTTCACATAAAGCTAAATCCTTTGTAATCTGAACTAAAGATTGGTACTTGTGGAAGATTTGAAAATTACACTTAAGCTACACACGTATATAAATAAACCGTCAGGTTCATTTGATGAGTTTTGATCAAATCTTTTTGGAACATGACTTTTGTTGTGGGTGCTGCAAAGTGTCGCGAATCACGCAATCATAGAATACCAAAGGCAGAAAGACCAGCCATCAAAAAAGCAGTCAAAACGCTTAAACATAAACAATAAAATGGTCATAGCACAGATAAGATCAAAGTTAAATTAGAAACTTAATATCATCGGACCAAGTGCACTATCCGCATCTCCCTGCAAAAATCAAGTTTCCACAACACATTAGTAAAGATATACACACACATTGGGGTGAGCAAATCTTGTTGACCAAAATTAACCTATAACCAAACCACCACCGAGCCAATTAACCTACAACCAAGATTAACCGACGGTTATGATTAAGGTTATTTGATTAACGGATTAATTGGTTATGGTTAACAGCATCCTATAACCTAACATTAACCGAAACCGAAAAGAAAAAAGGTATGCATACGTATAGATTAATATATGTTTATATGTATATGTGAGGGTTGGACTGTCAATTGGACACCTGTTTAAGACACGATAAGACATGCTAATAAAAAAATTAGCTATGTGATTTTTTTTAAATAACTGAAATTAGTAAGCTAGGCTCCGTCTTTTCTCCTTATTGGTACATAAAACTTAAAAATGTCTTATAACCATGTCATATAAAGTAGTTAAACGAGTTGTATTCATGTTTGATATGTGAGTTATACACGATAAAAATCGAATTGACAACCCTAGGGTTGGGTATATGTGTCATTGTTGGAAGAAAAAAAGCATGAGAATATGATACGGTCTCATATCTTGGTTAAATGAATTATTAAAAGAGGGGGATAGTGTGTTAATGAGTAGCCGAAATTTAGGACGGGTTATTATTCTATTAATAAAGGGTAGCTAAAGTTTATGGCAAGTTATTATTCTACTAGTGCTTTTTTATATCTTTTGTTATAGTGAGGAGGATGTCAATGTTTATTATTATCGAAGTATTAGGTTTTCTTTAACTTTGTTTCGGAGACTTCCCATCTCGAATTGGGTAATCGGAGACCTCTCATCTCGAATCAGGTTATTATGTTTCAGCAATTGAATCATTTGCCTAGGAACATGTAAAGGAACCATGGTGCAAACCGGGGTTAGCGGTGGTAGCAGTCTTACGTACGCCGCTCAATTGGCAGTCATTGCCGCCAAGCACGACACCATACTCTCATGATGGAGGAGTGATGTTGCAAAAATAAGTCCCAGATGATTAGAGATGGCAGCTATTGTGAAAAAGGCATATAAGGGTCAAAAGAACATGGGGGCAAAGGACGGTTTAATTGCCGACAAAAGAGGAGAGATTGTCAACTCTTTTAACCAGAAAAATCATAATCGGATTTTAGAAATTATCTGATGAACCTAATGCCATGAGTTTGGTCCTTGAATCTGAATCCAAAGTTGGCCATACAAAGCCCAATAGAACCTAGTAGCAACCCTTGCCTTCAAACCTAACTTATCGGTTGTTACTCAGTCATCGCAACCCACTCTTAAAATCCTTCCATGCATATCTGATTCTGCGAAGCACGCGTGATTCCTAACATGCAAACTGTTCGAATCAGGAGAAGGGAAATGATTGCCGATTCTGAACAACCAAATGCAATTACAAAGGACACACATGATAAGAAGAAAATTACTGAAATCAAACGGTCATCAAGGTTAGGTGTAGATGCAAAAGACAAGGAAATTGTAGGGCCTTCACACTCTGCTCTAGCTTATGGATCTATCTATGAAGCGGGTCAACCTATAATTGAATGGTTGATCGCTTGGCACAACTATCAGATTTTTGACTTGAAGGCAAATCGTTTGTACGGCCGGGATGTATTGATACGGTCCCATCTCTTGATCAAATCAATTATTAAAAGAGGGGATAGTGGGTTAATGAGTAGCTGAAATTTAGGACCGGTTATTATTTTATTAATAAATGTAGCAAAAGTTTAAGGCAAGTTATTATTCTACTAGTGCTTATTTACATCTTTTGTTATAGTGAGGAGGATGCCAATGCTTATTATTATCAAAGTATTAGGTTTTCTTTAACCTTGTATTAGAGATTTCCCATCTCGAATTAGGTAATCGGAGACCTCCCATCTCGAATCGGGTTATTATGTTTCAGTAACTGAATCTTTTGTTTGAGTCCAGATTCTAGACTCTAGAATTGGGTAATCGGAGACCTCCCATCTCAAATCAGGTTATTATGTTTCAGTAAATGAATCGTTTGTTTGAGTCCAGGTTCTAGACTCTATCAAAATATGTGTATATGTACATATTAACATTCATTCAATTCCTGTTGATGTCACCAATTCTTTTTGCATATTCATTTAGTTTAAAGTTTAGTTAAAACTTTACTTGGTTAAGTAACCGAAACTAAACCATAATCGAGCTTTATAACCGATTAACCGAAACCGAAGTTCAGTTATGGTTAATGAAATCCTATAACCGAAGCTAGAGGTTATGATTATGGCTAAGAGTAATAACCGAACCGCAAATAGCACACCCTAACACATATAAAAATATAGAGAGGGAGGGTGTCATGAAAGATAGATGAAACTTGAATTAGAAAACTGTGAACATGTACCTATTAAATAAAAGTTTTGCTTTAATTGTGATACATAAAAATGTGACGTATCAGTGGCGATACGCAATTCTCTACTAAGAAATTCATTGTGTTGAAGTTGCACCTAGATACAATTTGTACATGTTCCACAAACTAAAATTTACTCGTAATCAGCGCTATGTGAAGTGTGATTTAGAGTAAATGCATGTCACATATATATAATACATATTGTTGCAGCTAACTCCTCCCGTTTGGTACCAACCAATTAACATATGCTCCGTTTATCAATTAACATGGTGGAGAGCCCAATCGTTTATAAACATATACTACGCAGACGCACATCTGCCCTAAAACACACTCCACGTGAGGTTGAATATACATGTAAAAACTGTATAAAACTGTATAAACCTATAGTTTGTGAAGCATGTAAAAACTGTATAAAAGTATAAGAGCACTGCATTTCAGAAACTAATCCTAACAAAAATTCATGTATATTTGTAGCATCATAAAGATAAGCAAAATAACTAGACAGACAGACCGACCTGGGCTCGAACAAAACCGCAAAGGCCAAAAGTGGAAAAGCGACCAAATGACCAACATTAATGCATGATCCTTTCAAGTGATCAATCTATTAGTAGCAGAGCTGCAGTAAAATAAATAATCATGTGATTGAGTTATTTACAGCTACTCTACTGAATATAACTATAAAAAAGAGGCAATGTAGAGATCCATGTTTTGTCCCTCCCCATTTGCATCTTGAAGATTATATTTATTAATTCTAGCAGCAACTACCTACTATTATAGATAATAAAAATAAATGTAAAATTAGAATAATAAAACACTAACAAACCATAATGATTGCTATAATAGAAAACATTCAAATTCAAAATTTGAAGAATAAAAACCTGGAGTGTTTGTTACAAGTGAAACCACAAGGACCTAAAGTCATACTTCCATACTATAAGGTCTATTTTTTAATTAGTAAATTGTCATTTTCCTTCACAAAGTTGTTTGGTGATCAACTACGTGTTATTTGTTTTTTTAAGTAAAATTTGTGCAGTTTATGTTTATGGACTAAATCTGTAAACATATGTGGAAAAACAGCTGGATCAAACTTCTATGTTATGAAAAAAAAAAAGATTGTTTGTTTTTTATCATATATAAACGGTTAAAATAAACTAGTAGTGGGTGATGGTGGTGGTGATGAACAATGCTGGACGGTGGTCGTGGTGGATAAAAAACCCATACGTGAAAACTCATTTTCCCACATGTCCACATGTTTTAAATAAATAAAAAAAAGTTAGTGTAGTTGTGGATAGTAGTGTTACTTTTACTTTTACTTTTTTTTTCACTCTTCTATAAAAATGTTTAATGCGCTTGTGACCAGTCAACCCAAGTCAAAGATGTATTCATTTTAAATAATATTGATTTTTTAAATGATAAAATTGTCTTTTGTAACCATTAAGGCACTAATATTTAGTATACGTTATTTAATTTACTACATTAAGTAATGCATATTAAATTCACTACATTATATAATAACTAGGCTGTTAGTTGAAAGCTGAAAGCTGAAGACTCGAAGCTGATGACCGGAAGCTATTAGCTGTAACTTTTTAAATATTTTTAGGTGTTTGGCAGAGTTGCAGAAGCTTTTAATAAAACTAGCTGGGTGCCCACGTGGTGCGGTGAAATGGACGCACAACCTAACATCAACCGCATAATCAGTGTCGGTACATGATTCACCTGATGACAGTGCATACATAACCCGAATGTAGACGTGCAATTCATGGAAAGGCAGTAAGCGTGTAACTGATGTCGAAAATCAAGAAACAAAACTAAAATATACAGTAATTTCAAATAGATAATTTTTAAACCAACCTATTTGATCTGAATCCCATTCTAACCAGACATTGTTATAATCTGAAACATGTTCTGACATGGCCCCTTTCGACTCAAAAGTGTACCGACACGAACCGAACTAATTTAACCATTTTTGTATCGACTCGTTCTGACCCTAACTTGATCTTACACATGACTCAAGCTCACCTGACTCGACTTGTTACCGATCCTAACCGATAATCACGTATTATGTTGCTTTTTTAAAGTTAAAGAAGTATAACAATATCATACTCAAATTAAAGAGAATAAAATGCTCGTTTTTATGATGTAATTTGTTTAAAAAAATTATTAACGTGTGAAAAAGTTACGGCCCCTAAAAAAGTCGGGGGTAGTTAGTTTTGAATAAAGGTTAAATGTGTAACTATTATATAAATTAACAAAAGTTGATAAAAGTTCAAGTACCAAACATGTAAATTCAAATGTAAAAGCTTGTAGCTAGCTTTTTCTCAAATGGTAATAATAGTATCGTTCAAATATGAAGTTTTTTCTACCAACCTAAAAGCTTGAAGCTACCTTAACCAAAAAAGATTTTTTTATTAAATATTAGATTTTTCTTAAAAACTTGAAGCTTGAAACTCCTAAAAGCTCATTGCTAAACATACCCAATGCAACCACTAATATATAATATTTAGGTAATAATAATAATGTCCAAATATAATTAATGTTTAAAGGAAGTTAAGTTAGATGTGAGGTTAGATTTAACTCTTACGAATGCGTCGTGAAGTGCAGGCTATAGTATAGATACCGTTAAATCAACCTTTAAAGTTTAAACCAAACATCTCTATTAACATGCATTTACCATCTCTAAACCTTGTGTCCTTGTGTAATATGGTTTAGGAGGTCCTTACTCTCGAGGGTTTTAGATATATATTCCTATAAAGACAACTCAAATTAATTTCACAAAACAAATAATGTGGTAATTGCAATCACTTGGGTACATACATACATACTTTAGATGATGCTCAGTATTCATCTACCTTGTTTGGAAGTTGAGTTTAGATACAGAATACGCAAATAGAGATGCAAGAACAATAGGATATAGTGCAAGAAGAACAAACACAAGTGGTAACTGATCATGCTGATACCCAAAGTAATCTCTTATGAAGGCTTCCACGGATTTAGTTTCCCCAAAAACCAAGATCTCCTTCTTCACATCACCGTATTGAGAAGTAAGCAGCACGTTAAGTGACCATGAAGTTGGAGTCAAATAGTACATCCATGTCCACCAGTTTGGAATTTTCTGCAGGAAAGCAAGCAAAATAATACTAGTAAGTTTCACTAAACCTTTCAAACCAAGCATTCCATCATGTATTTCGTCTTATATATATATATCGGGTTAAACAACATCCATATTTGCATCTATTAGATACACACATGAGAGAATTTACAAGAACATTTGGTGAATACTATTTTTACAGTATGTATTAAATAAGTGAAAACCATATCTCGTTGTATACAAAGATTAAAAAAGATAATGATATAGATAACCAACTAACAATTAATGATGAAACGTTGATAACTTTCATAATAACTAAACCGAAGATATAATTAATAGTGACGAACAAACACACTTACAAGATAAATGATAAATTAAATATAATAGTAGTTATAATAGATAATAAGCATCCTTATATCTAAAGTTTATACCTAGTACGTGTTGGTGACAGAAAAAGCCAAAATGGATCAAAGAATGCAATGAAGATCATTCGTAATTCTTAATCATTTACAGAACAATCTGACAAGTTAAGAATAAAAAGTGACTGACTTACTGGTTTAGGAATTAAAAATCCACCAAACAAGTTAAACATGGTGTAAAACGCTGACGACAGAATGGCGGCAACTGGAAAGCTAGGTGTCACAGCAACCAGGAGCATTCCCATATAGGTGAAGTACATCAATGTGCACAAGAATGTATACAAGTACGAGAAAACCTTGTACGCTGACCAATAGTATCCGATCATAGGATAAGTGATGCACACATATACAAGTGACTGGGCAAATAGATAAGGAAGCTCAATTGCCACCTACATGATATAATCAAAACATTTTAGGTTGTAAACAGTCATAAACTTTCTTCATCTATTAACCACCAACTGATCATACATAAACGTATAATATAAGATGACTTTCACATGTGAAAACAGATTTTTAGATTAAGAGTTTGAATATTTTACAACATACTAACATTTTTATAGATTTGTTTTATATAAAATTGTTGACAAATCAATTTTTTATACTTATAATCTGGTTGGTAAAAGTAGACCATGCCCAAAATATAAGGACCAATCGGCCTAAAATTTGAAGCATGTTATGTGCACCCAGATTAGTAGAGTTAAACATAGTTTTAGAAGCCTTATGTAACATACATACATATATATTACTTATAACATACAAGTAGATAACAAGGATTTTATTTATACTTATACCTGTGCAAGAGCATAAGCCCAAGATGCATACATCCCAGAAAACCTTTCTCGATACAAAACACTTCGCTCCATGGAAACGTATGGTATTACCGAAGAGGCATTGTTTATGCCACTAAAAAGAATAGCAGCGAACATTGAACCAAACACATTGAATAAGCTCTGCTGGTTATGTCTGTCACGTGGAGGGATACCATATAAGATGACAATCGTTGGGAATGGAAACTATCCAACTTAATTTATGGTGAATATTCAATTAAATTGTTGTGATATGTACTAAATGAACAATTTAAAACTCTTTACATCCAATTCAAGATGGATGGAAATTTAGCTATCAACTTCCCAAATTATCTACACATAAAATTAGGTAGAAACAAGCAAGGAACACCTGATGTATATATAGTGTATATTAACTTACATCTTCTCTCCTTGGTCCCAGAAGAGTAACCCAAACATAAACGATGCAAAGAGCATATACATGGAACGCATCAAGTTGTATGAAGGACTTCTCCAGTAAGACAAGTGTTGTTTCCATAGGCACGCCTTGAATTGGCCCCAACCGTTTTGTGGAAAACGTGTCGGAAAATACAAATCTTTTGAACCAGGAGGTGGTTTACTTAATGTCTTTACAAGCTCTTTATTGCTCCTGACATAATTAAAAAAAACAGAAAAATAACCTGTCATGTTACAGGAGTCGCACAAATGTAAACTATCTGTTAATATGCTTGGCGTGAGTATGCATTTTACTAGTTTATCCGTAGCTTTTATTATTTAATAGAGATTTTGTTGAGCCTTATATACCAATATGGGGCGTCATATTATAAAAGATGAGACTTGAACATGTAACTTACTCATATAAAGTTGAAGTGGAATAGATTTGTCCAAAATCAACACCGAGTTCAGCTTCCATTGATGTGGAACTAACCTCTAACATCCATGTTGCTGGATTATAGTTGTCTCTAATCTTTGGCACCCCCGGGATGTTCTGTTTAAAAGATAATTCATGTGAATTTGAGATTATATTAGTTAAGATACATGAAAGGGGGATGACGCATATGTAACATGTGCATCTGCATGTTATGAGCTCAACTGACCTCAAAGTATTCAATGACCCTACTCGAGTTGCGACCCAAGGGCCCGCAGTAGATCACGCGTCCACCATTTTTCAATAGGATTAACTACATGAACATGGGTGGGACAATATATGAGATTTTTTTTATGTCAAATTAACTAAACTAAAGAAAGAAAATATATTAATTTTTTTAGGGCATCTAGCGCTGTGGAACTGATGAGCTGTCTCCCAAGACTTCGGGATCCTCAATGCGAGCTTCTTTTGCTTGGCTCATGTATGGGAGTCGCCAAGCTTTTGTTCGGTTTGAGAACATGCCAACCTATGTATGTGGGGGAAGCTGTTTCTATATTTGACAATGGTCTTCGGAGGGCGATTGAGGACATCGTGGTTTGTGGAGGTCCGTTCTTTGGGGATCTCCAATGGAGGTTGGCATCACTTCCGATCCGTTATGGGGGGTTGGGTCTCTGTTCGGCCGAGGATGCATCTACATATGCTTTTGTGGCTTCGAGAGCACAGTCGTGGTGTTTGCAAGACCATATTCTTCGGGGTTGTGATATTTATGGGTTGGACTCTGATTATGGGTGTGCGATGGATCGTTTACGTACTTCACTTCCAGATTTTGATCTTAGCGGGTTCTCTAATAAGGACACCGCCCCCCCTAAAGCCCAACATGTTGTGGCGAGTGCCTTATTTAGTGGAATCGTCAAGAGTTTAGAAGTGAAGTTTGATCTATCCCCTCGCCAAAAGGCGGTGTTTGAATGCCTTCGGGCTCCTCGGGCTCGGGATTTTCTAACGGCCATCCCCATTGAAGGATTAGGCCAACGTATGTCGGGTTTGGAGTATCGGGCTATCCTTAAGTACCGGTTAATGATCCCTATGTTCCCGACGGATGAACCTTGCCCAATTTGTCGTAAGGTCTGTTTGGATTCTTTTGGTGACCATGCGGTGCATTGCAAAGAATTGCCTGGCTTTAAATACAGACATGATCTGGTTAGGGATGTTCTGTGTGATGTTCTTAAACGGGCAGGGATTTCTGCTAAAAAGGAGGCCCCTGTTAACTTTCTCACGGATCCTATTGAAGGGAGGTCTACTTTACGACCAGCTGATATTCTTGTGTTCGGGTGGGCAGGGGGGAAACACGCCTGTGTGGATCTTACAGGAGTGTCTCCTCTTGTTGGGCTCAGGGACCGTGGGTTTGTTGTGGGTCAGGCTGCGTTGAAGGCTGAATCGGGCAAAGTTGTTAAACACGAGAAAGCTTGTTTAGATAATCAACATGTCTTTCTACCATTTGCCTTTGATACATTTGGTTTTCTGGCTCCAGAGGCTGTGAAATTTTTGAGTAGGGTTCAGCGCGTCGTACACGGAACCTCTTCAGCTTCTAGGTCCCAAAGCTTCGTTTTTAGCAGGATTGGCTTTGCTGTTCAAAAGAGGGTTGCGGCGCAGCTTGTTGCCCGTTTGCCTGCCACTTTATTGTAATCGTTTTATAGTAAATTATATAGCACAAAAATAAGCAAAAATTCTAAGTTAATACTCGTCTTTTTCTCTTGAGTACTTAAATATCTCATACTTACCTCATCAAAGGCCTCAAATATGTCAATGCTCGGTTGGTGAATTGTACAGACGATAGTTCTTCCTGTATCAACAATATTCTTCGTAGCTCGCATGACAATGGCAGCTGACCTGGCATCCAGTCCAGTCGTAGGTTCATCCATGAATATAATGGAGGGATTAGCAACAACTTCGACAGCAATTGTGAGCCGCTTACGCTGCTCTGTTGACAAACCGCTAACTCCAGGAATGCCAACCAAGGCATCTTTTATCGCATTAAGCTCAACTGTTTCCAAGACTTGTTCTACAAATTTCTGTACATACCATAGGAAAAAAGGTCACATATATACTATTACCAAAAGTATCTGGCATTATTTTGTGTAATGGTTTTGTACATATTTAGTTTTCGAATCAATGTCCGGATGAAGACGGAGCCAGGCAGAAAATATGACTGATTCTTCGATTGTAATTTGGGGAGAGTGTACATCAGTTTGCTCACAGTAGCCCGAAATCCTTGCAAATGTGTCTTGAACTTTTGGATAGCCCCCGATTTTGATCTCCCCTTCGACAGTGCCACTTGTTTTCCTTCCCGAAAGAACATCAAGAAGTGTTGTTTTCCCAGCACCACTTACACCCATCAGGGCTGTAAGCACACCGGGTCTAAAGGCCCCAGTGATGTTGTGAAGTAACTGAAGTCTTTTTCCAGTGAAGCCATGCTCCCTCATTTCCTAGAAATCAAATTATTAAGACAGAACAATAATCACCATTGTTAAATTGAACGGAATATATAACAAAGTTTGTATTTAAATAGTTTTAACTAATTACTGGTGGGGGCTCGACATGGTACTGCAGATCTTGAAAGGTAATCGCTAGTGGTTCAAAAGGTAACACCACTTTTCCTGTAAAAATAAGATTCTGAGATATTAATTAAGTATGTATTCAATAAAAAAGAATAAATCCCATGAGAAAACTGAATATGACATGAAAAAGGAAGAAAATATCAAAACCTTGATGAGGCTCTGACGTAGTTTCTTTGGTTGTTTTACCCTTGTGAGGGTGTTGTTTGGATCCTTCACCTACAGACAACTTTTCCTTTGAAATAATGGCGCGAGTACCAGGCGCTAAACCATTAAACAACCATAATTGTTCATGAGAATGTGCATCGTCTATTTTCAAAGTTGACTTGTGATATTGAAAGTAGGAAGTTACCCTTAAAGTAGCTTAAAGCCAAGATGAAGCCTAAGTTAAACAACAATGCAAAACCGAGCATGGCACCAAGTGATATCCAGAAATAGTATTCCTCAAATTCTAACCCACGGCTTTCAAGTGTTTGTAGCCCTATTGTCGTGTTTGTAGACGTCATCTGTTTTTGAAAAATGTATCAAAATTCTCCATGAAATATATTAGTGACTTCAAGTATTTACCTTGTTCCATCTCGGAGCATGAAATTCATTCACCCCAAGACCTATTTCACCATACGACAACGGAGAAACCCAGAATCCCCACTTCAACCAAGCCGGCATTGAAGCTACAACAAGTTCCAACCCTTAGTTGGTCTGAAAGTTTTTATAGTCCATATATCGAAAAGAATAATAAAGATACTACTACACTAGGAACTTACTGTGTGGTATAATGAAGCCTCCGAAGCACAATAAGAACAATATTGCAGTGCTGCCTACTGTTGTAGCAGCCGCCACAGTTTGGAAAACTGATGCAAAGAACCGGAACATGGATACTGATGTGAAGTGTGTCTCAAAAAGTAGTACTAGCTGGCGGAAGAACCTGCAAATTAGCAGACATGATATTGTAGTTTTGTGACAATTAAGGCGGATCGAAGAGAATGATGAAATACCTTCCTGGTTCAGGGCTATATCCGATGACGAAATAAGTGAGGCATGTCCAAATAGTGGATTCCATTAACGACATGGGAATCTTAAGAACGGATGCAGGAATTGCATATGCCCAGGAAGGATAGAAGCACATATCCCTTTGTTTATAGAAAACTTGAAGTCTTGCAACCGTCATTGATGCTTCTGGGAACCCGTCAACTAGAAGAATTACAAGTGCATAAAAGAGTGAACCAAGATAATAATTTGCATCAATCACATCAGGCTTCAATCTAGTTCGGAAAAATACGGTCATTGTGATTATTGCAATTATGATGAGCTGCAATAAGTAACCCAAACAATTAGACCGTCTAATTAAGGCAATATATATAACAATAAACGTATCACTTGAATCAATGATTATTAAGCAGGATATTTTATGATTACGAGGACATGATCGGTCATGATAGGACTTCTTGGAGACGTGGGGTAAACAAAGGTTTTTATTTTTTATTTTATTAAGCGGGGGGTCTGGTTGTAAGCAGTTGGGATAGAAGAAATGCTTGCCCAAATCTCACCTCCATAGATCTATGAGTGGGATTGTTATTGGGTACGTTTGATTGTTTGTTATGTAATGATGATTATAATATTAATACAAGGAAGGTGAAATCAAAATCATGAGAAAGGAGTGATATTATGAGCACCTGAACTGACTTGAAGATGTAGACAAAAGAATTTCTTTTCATGAGCAGAATTTCCCTAGCCATGCAAGCTCTAAAAAGAGACCATTTAGAAAGAGAATAGACATTGAAGGATATGGCTTTCTCATGACTCTCCGATCTCACGAAAGGTTTGGATATATCCTCATTCGTCACTTTTCCCAAACGAGATTCCTTAAACCTTGTGGAAAAGGTGTCTACCGAGACATAATTATAGGTCTGTACATTTCTGCACCAGTAGGCCGCTTGGTCTTTTCTTGACACAACCTGTGAAGAATAAGTTGTTATATATATATATATATATATATTACACAAAAATTCTCTTAAGAAGTTGACATAATTACCTCTTGGAGGAAGTCAGCTACGCCTTTCCTTTCGGGGCATGTAAAACCAAAGCCCTCAAAATACTCCAAGGCATTACCGCGCGGCCCATGATACACAATTCTTCCTTCTGCCATCAACATAATGTCATCAAACAGATCAAATACTTCTGGTGATGGCTGAAGAAGTGAAATGAGTATTGAAGCGTCTGTTATATGTGCCAACTGCTGAAGGCAAGCAACTATTTGGTATGTAGTGGAGCTGTCTAATCCATTTGATATTTCATCCATGAATAAAGCTTTTGTGGGACCAACAATCATCTCCCCTAAAGACAGCCATACAATTCAGATTCAGTTATACACATCAAACCTCACTATATGCACAAGTTACCCGTAGTCAACCTTTTCTTTTGACCGCCCGAAATTCCTCTCCTCATGGCATCTCCAAACATTGTATCAGCACATATGTCAAGGCCAAGAATCTGATAATGATGGGAAATTGAACATATTATTATGCATACTTAAATAAGAAACACTCAATAATAATATTACGTACACTACCTTCAGGATGTAGTTTGTTTGGAGAGTTGTCTTTTGTCCTTCAATGGAAATTGCCTATGAAGATTATAAAACAATTATCACAAACTGAAACTATATATTACACTTGCTGCAACCTTTTCTTGTTTTAAGGGGCATAAACATGCGACTATTAGCATATAATGCAGTGACGAGAGGCACCGTATAATGTTGTGGCTTCACAAAATTTTAATCGAAGATTAAACGAAACGGCTTCTTCTGCGACACAAACATTACTTTAAAATAACATAAACAACAGAATTAACATTTCACCTTCATAAAAGTGTCTATATCTGGATCAGGAACGATCCCTGCCTCTTTCTCCCTCCTGTTAACCTCCATCATAATCTCTAAATAAGAAGAAAATGACCATCGTTTAGTACTAATTGAACCATCATTACTTGGAATGGGATACAAAACTACATTGTGTTATTAAGTAGCGATACCACATACCTGCACGGGTTCCAGTACCCTGGCAACGAGACGAAAAGTCTAGTGTTACCCTAACAGACATCTCAGGGATATGCAAATCGTCTTGGCTTATATAGGCAGAAGTCTTTTGCGGAACAAATTCTTCTAGTTTGTACCCATTGTATGAAACTTCACCACTAATCTGTTTTAGTATGAATATAGCCAAGAAACATTAAAGACACTAGATATATATATCATGCATGCTGACAAAATGGAAGTTTAATTAAAACCTTGAGAGTTTTATTTAGGTTCCCTGAGAGTGCTTTCAACAATGTGGTTTTCCCACTTCCTGGAGGACCAAGAAGGAGAGTCATCCTGAGAAATACCAAAAAATTACGTCCGATAGATTACAGTTATGTTAGTTATCATTTACATTCAAAATGAAAGTATTTTGCGTTATAATTAGGAGATTGAAACGGATTCATTAACTCATACCTTCCTGGCTTAATAACACCACTGACATCCTTTAAGATGGTTATCTTTGCCTGTTTAGACGTTAAACCGGGTATCAAGATAATCTCCTGTCACATAAAATAAAAAAGAAGCTAATTAATATTAGAAACTCACTGATCAGGATATTTACTTGAAAGCTCTTAATTAGTATAATAGTATATGCTTATGCTTATAAATTAGTAGAATAGAGGTCATATATAGTTAGATAGATACTTATAGAAAGCAAACTTTGAAATGAATTCCAGAGAGTCGGTAGTGGCTTGCCATGAACTAGTTTACACTCGGCTTCTACGCGAAGATTCTTATATCTTACCTCCACAGAGGGCAACTGAACACCGACCCTAAACAACCAGATTAATTAACTAATTATGTGAGCTTTCATCTCAATGTAAGTGGACAAATTGGACATATGGGTAAGCAAGTGTGGAACTATTGATCCTAACTGAATAAAGAAAGATATGCTTAAATTGGCCCGGGCTTGGAAAAGATCGTTTACAAACCAAGACAAGCCATGAGCTTTTTAAACAACCCTAAGGAAACCAAAAAAAAAAAGGAAAGGTTAATTACTTGTCTGTTCGTTTTCTAAGTTTCTGCAACAAGCGAAGGTTGTCATTCTCAATGTGTTTGATAAGCTTCTCAATAAACATGTGTCTCTCAGGAGCAAGCAGCTTTGTGACATCAACCACTTTCATTCCAATGTTTTCATCATCATCATCAAACAAGGATGACTTCAAACGTTCAAATGTTGGCAATCTATCGATTGCCTCCCACTTTTCAAGATGAGTATTACGAAAACTTGATGTATGACGGCGAAAAGATGACCTTAAGCTTCTTCCTATTTCTGAAAGCTCAATCCCCAGTGACTCTATTTCTTCGGAGCCTACGATTTGAGCCATGCTTCGTTACTTTCAGTGACACCAATATGTATGCATGTTATATAAGGGGACTTAGTTCCTTCATATATATGATGCTAAGGTAATGTCATCCATTACGCATTGATAATGTAATTCCTAGTTATTTTATTATAACGGAGAAAAATTTTATATTTCTTTTTTTTTTAGTTTGAAAACAACTGTGTGTAGACAGAATAATAGAAGGCATATTTTGCGTGTATTAGAGACAATATTATTTAAACTCACTTTTTTATACCTCGGATTTTGGTTTGTCTTTTTAGCTATTTGATCATTCATAGCCAAAACTTGTTAATTGACGGGACTAATATAGTCAAAAGTATTATACATGATCGAACATGTATTAATTGACGGAACTAAGATCGTTTGAAAGTACCTGATAAAGCCGTATGTATGTAATCTTAATGGTTTTGTATCCGTTGAAGCGAAGTCAAACAGTTTTGAATATGTACTCCGAGTTTTATTTTTTGCTATCATGGAACTAGTTAAATACTAAAATTTGTTTTTTTTTCAGAGTCATATCAAAGTTATATATTTGAAATGTAAAAAATGTAATTAATTAATCTTATAGTCATAATAACTCAAAATATATTAAACCCAACAAACATAATTAGATTGAAATTAACACGTACATAGCTAGCCACCATCCGTACATCTTATAATCAAATAAAAATAATATGTCTGTGTGGTGTGTTCCAAAGTCCAGAAACGGTCATTTGCATGCTTGAACATCGTATGGTCATATCTGTACTTTACCTTGTCCTTTCTTTTTAAGAATCAAAATGCTCACTGCAAACAAAAATAAACTCGTCATCTACATAAGTTTTGCTCCCAATGGCATTTTTAAAATTTAAAGCTTTTGTTAAAATTTAAATATTCTAATTGAATTATTATTATATATTATATATGCAAGCTGCCATAATAAAATAATATATGTGTGTATGGTGCTGCCAATTGCGTGTCGTGTAGTCTTGTTTTACAAAGTTAAGGCATGGGGCATGCCATCACATAGTATAGTAGCAGACTAGTAGGTAGTCATAACCAACCGAAATAACCACATTATTTGTTGTGAAGGGATGGATATTAACACAATCCAAGCATCAATCTAATTAGACAATTGAAAGGTTTACAATCTTATCTTATGAAATTGAAACCATACAAAATCATCCCACATATAGAATTACAAAATGGAGGAAATCAAATGGCACACACTTTTCATTCATTAGTTGTAATCGAGGTGTCAAATACATGAATAAGGTATACGATAGAGTTGTCGATGCTTGACTACTATACTGAAGCTCTTACCGCCTCTCGTAAGAGAGAACCTTGAGTAAAACCGAGGCCATTGGAAATTGTTAGGTAAGAAGCTAACTTGCTTGCGAAGTATCTAAGTCAAGGAAAGAACTCACTGTCATTGGTTTAGCATTATTCCAGCTAGGTTTCCTTCACGCTCCCAATTAAGGATCTGGTTTGTTGGGCTTCTTGTACAGGTTGTTGGGTTGGGCCATAAGATTGTTGATACTATAATTAATGTTCATTAATAAAATTGTTTAGATACCTAATATGATTAAACACTGCTACACATAAGACTATTGCCTTTTCTAATCTCTTTTGCAAACTAAATGAGTTTACTACACGTATTGAGAATAAAAAAAATGCTCAAAATTTGTGACCATTTCGTAGACGTTTACGAAATGATCACAAATTTTGAGCATTTTATTTATCGTCAATATGTGTGGATTAATATGCACAAATATGATTCTTAACATTCTTTTAAGTTAATCATAAGAGGTCATAACATTATATTTATTAGAATGTTAACAAAAGTAACATTCTTTGAAGTTTAATCATGAGAGTCCATTTTGTTATGTATATGTGTTAGTAACAAACATTTGGTTAATATGTATTAATTATATATCTTTTGGAAAATTTTAGCTCCAAAAGGTTCAAACGAAACTAGAAAAAGTGCTAGAGTCCCGAAAAGAAATACAAGCCCTCTTAGAACAACATGAACAAGAGCGAGAAGTAGAACAGGCCGAACGTGAACAAGAGCGGGAAAAAGAACGTGTCAAACGTGAACAAGAACGGGAAAAAGAATGTGCCGAACGTGAGGAATGGCAAAAAAGGATGGAGGAAATGTTCAAGAAATTTGCGGACAAGTAAAAGACTTTCGTTTTGTAATGTGTTAGTTTTGTAATAAAGAACGTGTGATCACGTCAGATGTTCGCTACTTTAATTTCACGATTGTAAACAGCCTTTTTTGGAATTTTCAAATATTTTTGCATTTTTCATAGCAAAATTTTGTTCTGCATATTTATAAAAAAAATTAAAATTTTAATCATTTATAGCAATTTTGTTGCAGCATTTATCCAAAATTTGTGGAAAGTTTATAGAAAATTTTATTAAGGTTTTGTAGCAAATTTGTAATAAACATGTTCTAAGGTTTTGTAGAAAGTGTTTTTTTAATGAATTTGTGGGAAGTTTGTGGCAAATTTTATGAAGCTTTTGTAGAAAGATTGTGGCAAAGTCCGTTAATGTTTTGTGACAATTTTGTCATAATTAAAGTTTAATTAGTTAATTAACTCTCTTTACTAATTAATTACTTTTATTAATGTTATCAACAATTTAATAAAACAGTGACAAACTTGTCGTTAAGTTGTAGGAAAAGGTAAAAAAAACTATTGTGGCAAAATTGTCTTATTTTTAACAACTACAATTTGTAGTAAATTTGAAGCAAAATTATCACATAATTGTCAGTACAGGATTTGCCATGGCTTTTTTTCACACAAATCAGGTTTGTCAGAAAACTGTTGCTACGAGCCATTTGCCACAATTTGCTACAAATACTGCTGTCGCAAATTGACCTGTTTTCTAGTAGTGAACTAATAACTAACTGATTGTTGTACATTTGCACAAACATATTTTGAGTTACTTATTTATTAAAATTCTTATAAATTACTCAAAATAAAAAAATAAAAAATGATTTATAAATTCGGTTCGGTTCAGTTTTTTCAATTTTTATTAAATTCCATACCATATGTAAGGCCCCGGATTTGGGCGCCCTACTTTAGCATTAGGTTTACTTATAAACACAATTCTAAAATCATAGTTAATTAAAATATTTCACGTAATAATAAAACTTCAACCATTCATTACTACAAAGCATTCAAATCTCTTTCAAACAAACATTAAAACTTGTCTTTAATTTAAAACATAATCAAAACGTGACAAAACTCTTCCTTCTTACAATGCCATCCTTTATTCTTCAGTGTCACGTGTGCTTTTCAAGCCAGTTGTCTCATTCTATTTGTGTTGGTGCATTTTGTGACCGTTGCTATGCAATTCTGTTCAGCGGAAACGAAGTACGAAGTTAGCAACTTCGCCATAGGCGAAGTTGTAACAACTTCTGCCATAGGCGAAGTTAGAACAACTTCGCCTTAGGCGAAGTTATAATAACTTCGCCTACAGGCCCAAGCCCAAGCCCGCGAAGTTGTTTATATATATATGTGTGTCTTGTTTAGGTTTGGTTATCCAGAAAGTCAGAGTGTTTTGTGATCAGTATAATTGTCTAGAGAGAAACCGAGAGGGAGAGTCGTGTGGGACGGCCCGAGGTAGAGCTCACCTCGGGTCGGCCGTGTCTTTGTTTTCGTGTTTGGTATGTAACGAGTTATGATTATTATATGAAAGGATCTGCAGATTCGTTTATCCCGTTCTTGTGTTTGTTCGTGTGTTTATATATGTGTAACCGTGTTCTTCGTCTTCTACACCAATAAACGAGTCTAGGAGGATTCCGCACTCCTAGACCTCGTGCGGATCTCGTATCGATCAGCGACGCCCCGCGGGGAACCTACAAGTGGTATCAGAGCCTTAGGCTCTTATGCTATGGTTCGAGATCTGCGTTTTGGTGTTTCTGGCACGTTTCTGATGCGTTTTTGGCCGAACAGCCACCGCAGGCGAAGTTATGGGGTTCAGGCGAAGTTGTCGCTTAAATTTTAGGGTTTAGGCAAAGTTATGGACAGGCGAAGTTATGGACAGGCGAAGTTAACGAGGGGCGAAGTTGACTTTTAGGCGAAGTTGACTTTAGGCGAAGTTAAAAAAAAAAAAAAAAAAAAAATTGTTTGGAGTTTTCGTCTGTATGGCCAGGTATACACGATTATTGTGAGACCGAAGACGTTGTTCCGTCAACGAGTGAAACTTGTTATCTCTTGGTCTTACGTGTGAACAAATACGTGTCAACTCTGGATATGGAGTTGAGGTTGTGAATGGGATATTGATTGAAACTGGATATTGACACATATTTGGGTGTTTGTGGGCAGATGAAATAGTTGTTGTTCGAGGTTGACCAACTGAAGAAAGTCAAATTGAACTGAAGGTTTCGTCATTACTGGATTGCGGTCAGAGCATATTATTTATGTTATTTTCAAGGCGTTCGAGAATTGGATCCTGAAACGTGATGCTTATTTATTAAAGTGAAAATCCTGGAACAAGTTGGATTTAATCGGGAATTAAAGTGTTTATGTTCTTGATCGTTATCCCTGGTGATTGAAGATGCTTCGGATTAATTAATGGTCATGTGTGTTAGATTCTGTCAAGGTGGTTTTGTGATGAAATTGATCACTTGATGTTGAGTAGTTGAAGATTAAACCTTATCGTATGCCGACGTGTTGGTGAAGTTGTGGTGGGAGCCCAACTTCACGTGTTGGTGAAGTTAGAAGAACTTCACGTGTTGGTGAAGTCAAAAGGACTCACGTGATTGGTTGAGATGATCAATTAGGCACGGGGATGCATGCATTTCAAAGACCTCAATCTATATAGTCGGAGAAGCTTACACTGAAGGGGAGATCTGATATGGAAGACGTTGGGTGATTGGTAGATTTGTGAAGCTACAAGACAGTTTCAGACACGGCTTGTTGAAGAGCAAACAGAAGATCATCAGTTAAGAGGGAGTCTGTTGGTGCATGTTTTGTAACAGATGATCTTTTGTGTTTGTTAGAATTGAGAGAAACGGTCAAAGGGGAGTCTGTTGGTGCATTTTGTGACCGTCGCTATGAAATTCTGTTCAGCGGAAACGAAGTACGAAGTTAGCAACTTCGCCATAGGCGAAGTTGTAACAACTTCTGCCATAGGCGAAGTTAGAACAACTTCGCCTTAGGCGAAGTTATAACAACTTCGCCTACAGGCCCAAGCCCAAGCCCGCGAAGTTGTTTATATATATATATGTGTGTCTTGTTTAGGTTTGGTTATCCAGAAAGTCAGAGTGTTTTGTGATCAGTTTAATTGTCTAGAGAGAAACCGAGAGGGAGAGTCGTGTGGGACGGCCCGAGGTAGAGCTCATCTCGGGTCGGCCGTGTCTTTGTTTTCGTGTTTGGTATGTAACGAGTTATGATTATTATATGAAAGGATCTGCAGATTCGTTTATCCCGTTCTTGTGTTTGTTCGTGTGTTTATGTATGTGTAACCGTGTTCTTCGTCTTCTACACCAATAAACGAGTCTAGGAGGATTCCGCACTCCTAGACCTCGTGCGGATCTCGTATCGATCAGCGACGCCCCGCGGGGAACCTACAATTTGTCTGCATGCATACTAAAAATCAGCTACGGTGAGTGAGCTCTAGTTTAACATGAAACATGCTATACATCACATTTTTTTAAATACTTATAAGGAGATACGCATTCCATACTTAACATATCAATCTTTCATTCATACATACGTGCATACATTCATTCTTACATACACACTTTCTTATCTTACTTATTGTACATGGTAAATATTCATTCACGGAGGGTCTGCCACCCTAACCTCTACATATTTTGTATAAGTATGCCACCCTATAACTTTCACATATTTTATAAGGGTTTGTCACCTTATAGCCTTCACATATATTTTAAGGGTCGGCCATCATATACTTCACAAAAATTATAAGGGTCTGCCACCATAACCTTAGCAGATGTTATAAGAGTCTATCATCCTATCCTTCACATAAATTATAAGGGTCTTTCACCCTATATACATACATACAATTAAGATATAAAATTATATAAAACATTCACAGATCATTCTATGCTAATTAAAGCAACTATGTTTACCTTCTTACTTGCAAGTATGCACACAACCCCCAAAATGTTTAATATGAAATGGGGCTATAAGCTCACACAGGTTCTGTTACGTTCAGAGTTAATAGCAGTTACCCTCCTCAGCCGAGCACGCCTAACTGTATAACATGTACACATATTAATTAACCGTATAACATACTAACATAACTAATTACACTAACTTAACCAAGTTAACGGGTTAACTAGGTTAACTTGGGTAACTATTCATGCTAATTAAATCTGTATATTTCCCTTCATAACTTGAATAACGGGGGCAAATTACATTAACTCGGCTCTCTAACAGGATCAAATAAAGTTACTTTAATAATGGCAAGTTGGGCAATTCGCAACTGACAACTTAGCTTGATTCGCACTCGCAAGTCAAGCTTATTAAAATTCGCAAGATAACCTCAACTCTCACTCGCAATTTTAATTGTTTAAAAACAAAATCGTATTTTATCTTCCAGATCTGATCCAAATTTTTGTAAAGCTTGGTACATTTCATCTCGATCTAGTGCCATACAAAATTCATGCAAAACCAACTTCCTTTACATATCCTTTTTACAAATCAAACTTTACTCGTTTAACACGAACCAAGCCAGCTAACCCACTAATTAACAAGCGCGTTACTTTATCATCACTCGTGACCCGGTCTACGATCCTACTAAGTTTCATGCAAATTCGTACGCGAAAAGTAAATATTTTTAACAAAAACGCACCTTTGAGGTTTATGTTCAAAAACACTCGAATAACCTAAACCTATATCAAACGAACCCCGATTTAGGTGATTCAAAAAGCCATAGAATTTTCTTGATGCGATCTACGAAACCCCATGCTTTTCGTCACCGAAAACTGCCGTTACAGTCGTCGAAAAGTTGAAACAATCGCCCCAAAACTCATTTTTTCACTGTTACAGTTTGCTTGACAAAAACCAGACTTCGGACATCTTATCGAAGATCCGAACGATGGAAATATTCGTTTATATGCTTTGAACACTCAGTTAAAATTTGAAACCGATCCAACAGTTAAATCTCAAGAAATCTTCAGATCTTTGTTGGTTGTTCACTCAAAAACATGATTTGGGGCTAATGGTGTTTCTCACTCTAAAGCTTGATGTAGAGGCCAAGATGATTATAAAATGAGATGGTGCCTACACTTATAGGTAGGGTTTCATGTTTAAGTTTTCCATCTAATGACACTTAGCCCCTTCACACTTTAAATAATTGCCTTTAACTTCCAAAATCCAATGAAACCCTATTCACTTAAATAATAAACGAAACTCGGGATGTTATGTAACAACTTGGGTTTTAATTTATTATTTTAATAATCGTAACCTGACTCGCTTTTATGTTCGGAAAACTTTAACAATAAAATATCGCGTTTAACGAGTCATTATTATTATTTTAATATTATTTTTAATACTTATTTAATGATTTAAAACTACTTTGGTTTATATACATTTTAAACCAAATCTAAACTTTAACCCTACTTTGATTCCACCTAAATAGTTCAGGGTCTAAACTACAAAATCTGTATTATTATTATATTATTATATTTCTTTAACCCTTTTACCCGATAACCCAAACCCGTAAACCCGTTACCCGTTACCCGTTACCCGGCTCCAAATTCAAACCCTATTCACAATACCCGATTCCAATTTGTATCTTGAACCTTAATTCTCGTATCTGATTTAAAAATTGGATCAAAGGATGTGTTATACTTACTGAATTCGTCCAAACCGACACTTTAATTTTGTTAATTCGATTATAATGATTCGTTTACTATATTAACCTAACCAACATCCGTATAACCTTGTAGAACACGAAATTGATTGTGATATATCAATTAATCACGCAGACACAATATCCTAACCCTCGCCGTCTATACTGTCACACCCAGAAAACCTCATAATAATAATTTCAGCAGAAGTCTTTACAACTAAACATATTTTCGGGCGGTGATAGTTGTTGTTAACCGATAGCCAATCATAATAGCACAACGTTTAATTTATATTATTAAACATATTTAATAAACATCAGAGTTTACACATTTATATTATTAAAAACTAACATAACGGTCCCATACATTACCTTTATTCAAACACCGACGCCTCGCTCCACGTCTCCATGCGAAACCGTCATTTACCTGTAAAACATTTTTAAATAATATTTGGGTCAACACGAATGTTGGTGAGTTATTCCCGAGAAAAACTTATCGTATAAATATAGACAATTCATATATAAACAACACATTAATATAATAGTGTACGACTATTATACTCCCAACAGTACCGATCTGTGCATGGTACAACACAATAACGAAACCCGCATTTTACCTTTAAGCACAAAAAGCATTAGTTGTAAACTAGCTAAGAATACAACGCGTGTATGACTACTAATTTGATAACTCAAAACGTACCATACTCGAAATATTTCCACTTTTAACCCAACGCGAATGGAAGTGTGGGGGCGTCACCCCGATAGATCTACCAACATTTATGTGCCCTTAATTCTTTTAACAGTTATTTAACCAAATTGATTCATCCCACAATAACGACAATTTGTAAAGTATAATGCGATTTCAAAACATATATATAAATACGAATATAGATATACAATATGCTTTTCGGAGGAAGAAATCACCTTTGAATCCGGTGTTTGTATAAACGCTCGTGTCCTATATTAGTACACGTTCGTTAATTTTAAGTTCGGATTTGACCAAAAATTGGTTAACTATATACATATATATTTATACATAACCTTAATCTAAATATTCACACAAACACACACCACATAAGGTTACTAATTTAATATAAACAAGTAATAGTCAATCAATAATTGTTTTATTTAGTAATTTAAATTAAATATTATAATTTATAAAATTTATTACCTTTAGTTGCTGTAGTGTTTAAGTTTTTATTTTGTTTAGAATTTTGACTCTATTTTAGTCGGTTTTGCCGGTTTCGTCGGTTTTGAACTTAAAAACGAATCGGTTGTCATTTTGTGAAAACCTTTAGTTTTAAATTACCAAAAGCACTTTTTATATAGTTTTTAGTCAAGTTTCATTAGTTTTTCAATAAAAATGATATGGTTTTCATTTTGTTACCAATTTCTTAAAAATGTCAATTTTATCGTTTTCGTGTTGGTTTTCGCGACACGAACCGGGTTGGTTTAGGTTTTGCTATATTTGACTTTTCTTATACTCTAAATTATGTTAAATATAAGAATATTATGACTTTAGGAGCTTATTTAATTCAGTTCCAAAGATTTATGCCGGTTCACGTTAAAAGTCGAACTTTCCAACCGTTAATGTTACCGACAAGCTATATAAGTCATAATGTCCAAATTAAACCATTTAGTACAACAAATATACATATAATAACAAGTAATATATCATCACATTCATGTTTGATCATCTAGCACTAAGTATGCACACAAAACAAATCTTTCACTACACATGCTCAAGCCTTAGCTTAAGCTTTCAACTACACAATGAACATGTCATTTTCATAATCTTTACAAGGTGTTTATGTATCAAACCTTCCAGATCTAAACAACCCATAATATAGTATTAATCCATCCCATTATCATCCTTTAAACAAAATCATTATTGGCTATTTAACAACAAAGTTTCTATATTTAGCAAATCGGTTATTTTAACAACTTTCATTCAATTCAAGCTTTCAAATGTAATTAGGTGTAACTTATATCTATCTCATTCAACTAGTTTGATAGAAAACTCTTAACAATTATTGAACACTTTTTCTTAAATTTTCCATTCCCATTAACAAAGTTACTATTACTAGTAAGTAGCATTTTTACCAATCTTTTTATTATTCCAATAATTTTTACAATAGAGTTTACTAAGTAATCCTAATCACAAGTCATTAATTACTTATACAAGATTATGTTCACTCATCAAACCAAATTACAAACATCTTGTACAATTTACAAAGTTTCTTTTATTGACAAGTCTAACAAATTCTTGTTTATCTAAGTTACCATGTTTCATGCATCCTAGTTCTTCTAGTAGATTTTATTCCCTTTCATATGTCCCATTCAATCACCTACTTTGTCATTTTCAATCTACACCAAAAATTAATATAAGACAAGTATGAACTTTATGATAAAAATCAAATTTTTGTATTACTTGCATGTGTAAGTAACTTTTCAACATAATCAAATATCTACACTTTTGTCAACCCTTTTTCATGATCCTATTTACCTTTTCAAAACCATTATTATTACTTACAACTTTTTCAAGTAATCAACTATATGGGTTTTCTAAATTATCACTTATTCTTAACCATTTTAACATTTAACAAGTTAACAACTTCAGTCCAATACCCAAACCAAAACCCACGGACAATGTGGGTGTTTTCACCCATAATCCATCTTTAATCTTTTGACCATTTTCATTATTATAACACTACGTAACCAATTTGTTAACCAAACTCAATATAGACAATCTAATCAAGTAAATATGCACCCATAATAGTCCTGTAATCAACAAAATCCACTTTACACATTCACATACAAACTCACGGGTCACACACATGCATGCATCCATATTATACTTGCATGCACATTATCAAGCATACTAAAATCAAGCTCTAAACATCATATAACAACTAATATACACAAATCTTGAAGTGGGTTACCTTGGGTTTCGGATTTGGTGACTAAGGAAGAGATAATGTGGTGTTAAGTTAGCTTATGACTTCTTCTTGGCTTCCTAATCTCCTATTTTGCTTAAGCTTCCACCAAGTATTCTTGATCTTCAACAATATGGATGTATGAAAATTTTGAAATGGTGGGATGGTGGTGATGGCCGGCTATATTGAGAGAGAAATGGGTGTAGGATTGATGATTAGGATTGTATAGGTTGTGTTGGCAAAGTTTTATGTTTACAAGTAATCTACTAATCATTATGGGTATGTATATAATTAATATTGTATTGCAAGTGGGTGGGTTTGTGTGAGAGTTGGCGGCCGAGAGAGGGGTATGAGAGTGGAAGGGTTGGGTAAATATTAAGGCTTATGGTATAGGGATGGCAATGGGTAGGGTCTGGGACGGTGTATAGGTATTCTCAAACCCGAACCCCATTATAAAAACCCGTCCCAGACCCGTCGGGTTTTTATCGGGTAATTACCCATCGGGTATCGGGCAAACCTGCGGGTTTCGGGCATACCCGTCGGGCACACCCAAATTAAACCCATCGGGTTTCTATCGAGGTTTAACAATATATGTATACTAATCAATTACTAAATATGATCAAATCATCCAATTCAACCAAAACGATATAGTACTTCTAGTTTCATGATACATTCAATTCTCAAAAAAAGTTAATGTTCTAAAAAAAAGTATCATCATAACAGTTTATGTCATTTAGGGTTTATGGAGCTAATAAGGTAAATAAGAAAATCAAGAGTCAAATTATATTTTAATTGATTATAATATAGATATAATATAATAGAATAATAATATATTTTTCAAATGTTACGATAATTATCTTCACTAACTAATAAAAACAAACAAATATATTATTTTTAATATTATTATACTAAACACAGGTATAACAAATATATATAAATAATTATACTGGGTATATCAGGTATATAATCGGGTAAATGGGTCAATGTTATCGGGTAATCGGGTCTTTTATAAATCCCAAACCCGTCCCAGATCCGTGAAAAATTTCAAAATTAATCCCAAACCCGTCCCAAACCCTAATGGGACGGGTAATACCCGTCCCAATTATGTCGGGTTTCGGGTATTCCCATCGGGTCCGGGTTTAACTGCCATCCCTATTATGGTATTTTCTAGGTGTTAAGGTTTAACGTATCTCGTAATTTATCTAGCCAAACGACATCCGTTTCTAATAATTTTTATCAGACTTTGAGCGAAATTAGATTACAGTCAATGTCTGTCTAAAAACATAATTTTCTGAGAAACTTGATGTCGGGTCCTTACGGTGTCCTCTACTGGCTTTCGGTTGCTTATTTTCTATTTTTTGCGATTCGAACCTTCTAAAATTAAGTTTATATACTATCTCTAATATCCTAATATAGAATTTAATTTTTCGAGGTCATCTTGGCACGTTTATGAATTTATTCGTTTCGAGTCGTTACCCGGTGTCAATCTGTACCTTGCTTGCTACACGAAAAAATTTAACTTTTTCGGGTTCTATAATTTAAAACTCAACTAAAATCAAAGACTTTAGGTAAAAGTATTATTCCTATATATTTATCTTACTAATTAATACACGATTACGGATAAGATAATTACCGGATTAGTCTAATTTTTTGGCAGTTGTCACATATACCCCCATCGTTAATTTGATTATAAGAGCATCTTTGGGATTGAGTTTGAAAAATGCTTATGGCTTTTCAAAAAGCCATTTTGAAAAGCCAGGATTTAATGCTTTTGGAAAACTGCTTTTTAACCATTTTAAAAGGCCAAAATAAAAGGTTTTATGTGATTGTCAAATACTATTTAACTTATTGGCTTTTTGAAAAAGCCAATAAGCCAATAAGGTATTTTCAAAATCAATCTCAAACATGCCCTAAATACCTGCCTGCTACTGTTTGTTCTGGAACTCGTGAAAGCCGACTCTGTATAGTCTAATTAACCCTTCACTGTTCATCGTACAAGGTAAAGAAGATTATGGTTTTGTTCGCGATTATGTGCTTATCAAAAGCCCCATAATCACTTTGTTTAATCATTACGGGATTAATCAAATTGATTGCCAGGGTTCTTAAGTAATTGGGGATTCTTTCTGATTGGTTTTATTTAATTGTACCTAATCTATTACACATGAACTGGTTAGCCCAGTTGGTTGAAACCTTGGTTGTGGAGTGTTAGGTCGTGGGTTCGAGTTCCTGCCACCACGTTTCTAATTTATTTAAGTTATTATTCTTTTTAAGCTATTATAATAAATAATATATATAATAATGACTAAGAAATAAATTATCTTATTAGAAACCGATCATATAATACTTGTTTTCTCACGTTTTGGTATATATATATATATATATATAAATGGACAAGCTTATTGAATGTTTTAGCAAACTAATAAATATATTTAAATATGTATTTTACTTAAATAATATTTTTATAAAATAAAATATTACAGTATACTTATAAACGGATTAATAAACTAATAAAATTGTTAAAGATGTGTTTTATCTATAATAAAGTATTATAATATACTTTGTTTATAATTTGACAAACTAATAAAAGTTTCATATAATATCTTTATATATAATAAAATATTATATTAAGTATGGTTAAAAAGAATATAATATGACTTAATAGCTTTATAAATATCGAACTCGCTTATCCGATCTAGTTCATTAACTTAGTATCTCTGTGTTCTATTATCCTTATTAGGCTTTACCGTCAACACGTGCTCCGCAATCATCAATCTTAATATTCCCTTTTCAATTTTGTTCGTCTATCGAGGTGAGTACCACATTCCCCTCTTTTCACTCGTTTTCTCACGTTTTAGGGACATATGCGTAAATTAATTTTCTTATATATACTCATACTTAAAACTGCAACTATTGTCTTATGTGCTTACTTGCTTTATATGCTTCCGCGTTCGGAGAGGTGCAGCATAATCTCATAATAGTATGATAACACGTCAGTCGTTATAGCCTTGTGCTTCTCGACATCTCAGTTATACATGCTCATTTGGTTAATTTGTTATTCTTATATGACTTGTTGCAATACTTATTTTTATATATATACTATATGTACATTTAAACTGGTGTGTTGCTCACTCAACATGTGTTGTTGACAAAATTCTATTTATACGCATATGCAGGTTATCATAGGAATTTAATGCAGGTTGGTGAAGACTTAGTGAAGAATTTAAGTTAGAAAATAATTAATCAAGATCATTTGTGATATAAGTTGTATTGTTGTATGATTATAGATTTTGTATTTGTTGTATTGGATTTATTTGAAAGTTGATTTAATTAATAGATATTGTCATTTAAATGTTGCATGATAGTAACCTTTGAAAAGCTGTGAGCAATCAGTTCGCGCCCGATATTTCCGCCATAGGTTGGGGTGTGACATGTTACACTAAACCGAACCGTAAGTTCGATTTTTACAAAAACATAAAACTAAACCATTGAATTTTTGTTTCAGTTTGATTTTTCTAGTTTTTTTGGTTTCAAATTGTTTTTTTTTCATGCACACCCCTACATATTGCATTCATACACAATTACACATACATCAAAATATCATTATGTTAAGGAGAGAATTACAATTTTTTTCCTGTTGAATTACCTAAATGATGGAACGGGTCCTTTTCGTAAATGACTTTCAATATTTATCATTTATTTGCATGTTTGGCTCGGTTTTATTCTTTTATACTAATGATTGTTAAGTTTTTTAGTTAAATAACCTCATGTGCATTGCACGTGAGGACAATTTAATTTGTTTCCCATTTAAGGGCTATTTATATAATTAATCTAAAGATTCAATTTTTATATAAATCTTAAATATATATAAATGAAAGCTCCCTAAATTCTCTCAAAGCACCAGATTGCTTTATTCATAAATGAATGCTTCTAATGCATTTGACCCAAATTCATGAGTAGTGGTCTCATCAAACCCAGATAATCTTTAAACGGGTTATAACATCTCATTATATTAAAAATTAATCTCACTAAATATTTGATATGAAAATGTTATATAAAACAGGTATCTACTAAAAATTAATATCAAATCTTTTTAAGAAAATGATATTATTTATATTAAGAAACAATTTTGTAGCAAAAAAATAATAATAATAATAAACGGGTCATGGGTCTCACCAAACTTATAACTTTTAAACGGGTTATAACATCTCATTTATTTGTGAAGCTCTTTCATCATCACACCCTAAGCAATTATTAACTTTTGTACAATAAATAAAATTAAAATCCAAGAAAATATATATATTAGACACGAAAAAGAAACACAACCCCTGTAATACGGGGGATAAAAGTTAGTATTAAATATATAAAAACCCTTTTAGTCCTATAATTCAGTTCGTTAACACCATCAATATATAAAAACCCTGTGTTCGTTTCACAGAATTCGTGGGAATTCAAAGGAAATGTAATTAAAAATCCCATGACATAGTGTGTTCGTTTCGTGGGAATTGGAATCTTAATTCCATTTTGGTGTTTTCGGTTCAAAGAATTGGAATTGGAATTAGAATTCAATTCCTTCAAATTCCTTTAAATAAAGGAATTCCAAATCCTTCCAAAATGTGGAGGAATTTAAAGTAATTCATTGGAATTTTTTCTCGATTTTTTTAACGAGGAAAACGAATAAAACATTTTAGCTTTTTTACTTTTTTTTTGTTTTTTAGTTATATTTTGAGTTATAAATTTATTATTATTATTTTTGAAAAATTTTTGAGGGGTTAAGCTTGGATCTTTAAGCTTAAGGACATTCAATAAAACATAAACTTTAAAGGTCAAGAACATACCTTTTGTGCTCGTTTGGATCTCGTTTAACTTGTTTAATCACAACTAATCGTTTACTCTCTCTCGGATCTTGCAGACAGACTGGCTTCTCATGCTTACTCTCACAGGTCTGATTGCATCGTTGAAGCTGCTTCTTCTCTCTTGCAAACAAGCCTACTACAATGACAAGGAAGGCCTTTACTCTTATTCCTGTTCCCGGAATGCTTTCTTTCATCAAAGTCACGTAAGAAATAGATAACGTACAACTCGTACAACTAAAGGCTTGTCAATTCTTGGTGTAATACTCACTCGGAAATGATGGGTGTCAGAATTGATCTATTTTCAGGCAGTCTCATCTGTGTAAGAATTAGGAATTCCTCTTTTGATCTTAATAGAAAACTCATAGTAAAAATTTTAAAAAAAATCATAACGCAAAATATAAATAAAAAACAAAAAATCTGAAAAACTAAAATGTTTTGCCGTTATCCTTGTTTAAAAAAAACCGATTGCTATTCATTTGTCAAACGAACACATTAAGAATGTAATTAGATTTCAATTCCAGTTCATATTGGAATGTTCATAATACAAATCCAATTCATTCAAATTCCAAATCTTATGCAAATTCCAATTCCAATTCCAATTCCATTCCATTCTGTGAACGAACACGCCCTAAGTTTTAAATATTATATAGTACATTAATATATTCAAGTTTAAGACAGATAAATGAATATGGCATTTGTTTGTATCTAAACACATATAACAAAATTAATTATTGATCACATATTCAGTCCCAATATTAATCCTGAATATTTTGAGTTAAATAGTATCCCTAGATTGAAAAATCATGTAAAAAGTAAAGGGTGTTGGTGATTGTTGTCTTCTAGCCATTTGGATAATTGTTATATGCTTAAAAACCAAATGAAAAATTAGAATACCACTTATACAAGCTATTGATTTCATGGACTGTGGAACCTCAATGGTTCTAAAGGCGGGCGAAGTTGATGGATGATGGAGCGAGGTGGGACTCGAGGTGATATGAGACTGATAAAAATCTCCGACCTCCTTATGAAGAGATAGATATGTGCATCTAAAGATCTTTCATATTGTGCCAAATCCTAAAATTAGTTCTATACATGTGCTTTGGAATGATAAAAATAAATGCAATAACAAGAAATATGTTGGGCTGGCGGATTCAAATCTCTTACAACCAACACAATCTTATGTTCATGGAGTAGAAGCCATGTCCACCTCGATACAACAAAATTTCTTTTCTGGACGGTGGTTGCTTCTTGAACAACATATATATCGAACATTTAAGTAAACTTTCTATTTTTTATTTTTTTTGTAATTACCATTATATTGTTATTATCAAATTATTATATTGTTAATTTATATATGTTTTAGTTATCTGATTATTATTATTATTATTATTATTATTATTATTATTATTACTGTTTTGATTATTATAATTAAAAAAATATAACTATTATCTTCAGTATTTTTTATTATTAATTTTTTTTCATTAAAAATATTTTAGATATGAGGGGTAAAGAAATATGCACTACTAGTATATACCATGATTGAACATTTCCTGATCGATCACAAACAAACTTTTTTTTGTTACATTGAGGGGTCACTCCCATGTACGTCCCGAGTTAACAATTGTTGTTGTATCCAATACAACTACTGCACTTAGACTATCTCCAATACATGGCTTAAAATAAGCTATTGGTAGCCCTTAGGAGCCCTTTGTTATCGTAGGAACTTGCCCTTAACAACCAAGCCCTTCCACAAGGGCTTTGGTTTGTGTTGCTTTTTGAAGGTGAGGTTGGCCCAAAGTAAAAAAGAAAAGTATTATATAAATGTTGTGTGTACTAATGGGTGGACGATGATGTGGAAATTAAAGAGGGTAAAAATATTTATAGGGTTGGAGATGAAGTGAGGTTTTTAAGAAATTTGTAAGGATATTATGTGACAGATGATAGACGTGACAGTTAAAGACGCCTAAGAGCGCAGCGCATGTAGCATTGAAGATATTCATACTGTTACAATAACCGGTTTTGCGTAACAAGCGAGAAATACTTAAATCTGACAATCATGGATGAGAAAGTTATTTGAGTCAAATACGAAAGTGAAAGTAGATGGGGTTAGTTTGACAAACGTCAGTTTGTTTAAGTATATTATATGTACAGATCCATCGATACGTACACTGACTCGCTTGCAAACCAACCGACCTACCTTCCTTGAGATTCACTCAACAAAACAATATATCACTTTCAATCATGGCCGCAAACGATGATGCACCTGCTGCTAATAATAATCAACCGCAGGTTAATTCGTGTTTTTAATTTCTATTATACCATACATGCATATATGCTTTTGAATAATTGATTGGACATCATACGAATGCTTATTTATTTATTTATCTGTGGCCGGTTTTGATCGTAACCTAGGGTGACATTTATTATTTTGTGTACTAGTTTGATCCTTTCAGAATCGAATAAACCTAATTAGAAATTTCTTGTGTACGTACGTAATTGATGCATGCATGATCGACTTATATCTACTGAATTGAATCTCATGTCCAAAAGTGTTGTCATGTTTAATTAGTAGTAATCATCACAACTGATGTCAAATATATTAATTAATTCCTTATCATTTTGCTATGAATTACATACATATGTGGAATGTCATAGTTATAGATAATAGTTATGATAATCAGAATACTAGGGAGAAGAAAGTGAATTGAAGACACTTTTATATTATTGAGTTTCTGTATGTTTACAAAGAGAATTAGAAAACAATGTAAATACTATGTCTTGATTTGCCTTTACAAGGAAAAAAGGTGCACTAAATGGAAAGATGAAAAAGATCCCGTGAATTGAGCTTCCAACGGTCAAGAATTCCTTGTAAACAAGGTTTGCCAAAATCTCTTATTTTTGGGAATGATAAAATAATTGATCCTCTTTGATATCATATATTCTTTGTTATTATTTTCTAAAACTCCCCCTCAAGTTGAGTAGTGGGGTCACCAATGCTCAACTTGCCAAGACAATTGCTGAAAATTCTTCCGTTGACGGCTTTGGTTAATATATCTGCTAACCGGTCTTCTAATCGGACGAAAGGCAATTCTATAATTCCTGCTTCAAGTTTTTCTTTGATGATGTTCCTATCAACTTCTACATGCTTTGTTCGATCGTGTTGAACCGGATTTTTTGAAATTTGTATAGCAGCCTTGTTGTCGCACATAATCTTACTGGCTTCGGTTTGGTGGAAGCCAATTTCTGTCATAAGTTTACGTATCCACAAAACTTCTGTTATGCCCCGTGCAATCCCTCGAAATTCTGCTTCAGCACTCGATAAAGCTACCACCTTCTGTTTTTTGCTTCGCCATGTGACAAGATTTCCACCTACTAGAGTGAAGTATCCTGTTGTTGATCTTTCATCATCTTTATCTCCTGCCCGGTCTGCATCTGTATATAATTGAATCTTTAGGTGTTTATTTGGTTGAAAGAGCACCCCATGTTCTGTTGTTCCTTTGAGATATCGAATAATTCTCAATACTGCTTCCATATGGATTTCTTCAGGTGATGCATAAACTTGCTAACTACCCCTACTGCATACGCAATGTCTGGACGTGTATGCGTGAGGTATATTAACTTTCCTACCAAGCGTTGGTATGTTTCTTTGTTTGCTAACTTTCCTTTTTCTTCCATATGGAGTTTATGATTAACCATTATTGGTGTGTCGGCCGGCTTGCAGTCGATCATTCCTGTTTCAGTAAGGAGGTCAAGAATATTTTTTTTGACATATAAAAATACCTCTTTTTGATCTTAGTACTTCAATTCCAAGAAAGTTTCCTAGGTCCTTCATTTCGAATTCGCTGAACAGATTTTCTTTCAACTTTTTCATTTCTTCGTCATCGTTTTCTGTAATTATCATATCATCAACATATATAATTAAACAAGTCACAAGGTTACCTCTGTTTTTAAGGAAGAGTGTATGATCGGAGTTGCTTTGTCGAAATCCATATTTTTTCATTTCTAAAGTAAACCTGCCGAACAAGGCTCTGGGAGATTGTTTAAGCCCATAGATAGTTTTTTTCAATCGACATATCTCATTTTCTTTGAAATCATCTGAGAATCCAGGTGGAGCTTCCATATATACTTCTTTTTTCAATTCTCCACGGTGGAAGGCGTTCTTGACATCAAATTGATGAAGAGGCCATCCTTTGTTTGCAGGGTTTGATAAAAGAACCCTAATTGTGTTAATCTTTGCTACGGGAGAAAAAGTCTCTTGGTATGCAATCCCGTACGTTTGGGTATACCCTTTAGCCACCAACCGTGCTTTGTATCTTTCAATAGTTCCATCTGGTTTGTGTTTAATAGTGAAGACCCATCGAAATCCTACTGGTTTCTTCCCTAGTGGATGATTACATTTTCCCATGTATTATTTTTTATCAGTGCCTTCATCTCTGTTTCCATAGCATCCTTCCAATTCTTGGATTTTAAGGCTTGATCTACAGAGTTCGGAATTTGCTCAGCGTAAAGAAGCGTTAAAGGCTTTGGCTTCTTTAGATAGGTTTGCTTCGACTATGTTTGCTATGGGGTATTTGGAGGATTTGGATTGTTTTTTTGGGGAGTATCTTTTTGCAGGTCTTCCTCTGTTGACTCTTGGTGGGAGGACATATTTCTCGACATTTTATTGTCTTGTTACTTCATGTATAGGTACTTGTTCCTCCTGCACCGGTTCTTGCATTGTTTGTTCTTATTCTACATCATGATTGTTAGATATAGGTACTTGTTCCTCCTGCACCGGTTCTTGCATTGCATTAACATTTTCGTGAGTTATATCGTCGTGGGCTATATTTTAAGGTGTTTGAGAATTATTTACTCCAGATGTAAGGTCGGGAGCATATGGGTCGGGAACCCTGGTTGAAGGCTCATCGAGTTTCTGTGAAGCTGGTGACTCATCTTGGTCACTGTGATTAGCTTCTTCAGATGATGGGGTCCATTTTGGAACCCATTTTAACCAACTCAATGTGTTATGCTCTTTCTCCCCATCACAACTGGGTTGGGAGATATAAAAGGGCTCTGTTTCAAGAAAGTCACAGTTCATGGTAGTGTATATGTGACGTTTTGTTTGGCTATAACATCGGTACCCCCTTTTGGTTGACCCCATAGCCTACAAAAACACACTTCACAACACATGGGTCAAGTTTGCTCCGATTTATTTTGGGTATATGGACAAAAACCGAACACCCAATTCGTGGTTGAAGCGTAGGGGTGGAGGTAATTTAGTGAATTCTGAAAGGGCTTGAAGGGGGGTTTTCAGGTCAAGGGCCTTTATTGGCAGTCTGTTGATAAGATATGTAGCTGTAGCAAGAGCCTCGGGCCAGAAGGATTTTGGAACTTGGGATTCGATCAGAAGAGCTCGGGTTATTTATAGTAAACTATGATTTTTCCGTTCAACGGTGCCGTTTTGTTCGGGAGTGTAGGAGCACGATCTTTGGTGAATAATCCCTTTTGATTCGCAAAATTGTTTCATATAATCGTTAACGAACCCCCCCCCCCCGGTTATCGGACCGAAGAACTTGGATACTAGTTTTGAATTGTGTTTGTGTCATGGTGTAAAACGCAGTAAACTTATCAAAAACTTCAGATTTATTTTTTAAAAAATAGATCCATGTCATACAAGTGCAATCATCGATAAATGAAACAAAAAAACGAAAGTGTTGCCCCCCAATGACTTTTGCGGGTCCCCAAACGTCTGAATGAATAAGTGAAAAAGGTAAACCAACTCTTGTTTCGTTTGGTTTAAAGGTATGTCTATGGTTTTTCGCCATGATATAAGTTTCACAATTTAATGTTCCATTACTGGGAAATAATTTTGGAAATAGAATATGCAAATAACCGATAGAAGGATGTCCAGGTCTCCTATGCCATAATAGTTATGATAATCAGAATACTAGGGAGAAGAAAGTAAATTGAAGACACTTTTATATTATTGAGTTTCTGTATGTTTACAAAGAGAATTAGAAAACAATTTAAATACTATGTCTTGATTTGCCTTTACAAGGAAAAAAGGTGCACCAAATGATAAGATGAAAAAGATCCCGTGAATTGTGCTTCCAACGGTCAAGAATTCCTTGTAAACAAGGTTTGCCAAAATCTCTTATTTTTGAGATTGATGAAATAATTGATCCCCTTTGATATCATATATTCTTTGTTATTATTTTCTAACAATGGACACGTACATGTAGTAGTAATCATGTGTTTCAAAGATCTATGATTTCGTAAAGATATATGTTATATATAAACTGCAATTCTAATAAGATTGATCCTACACAAAACTGCTAGCTAGGAAATCATGCGTGCGCAAAAGATAGATTGGTCATGTTAATCTTATTTTAAACATTAATTTGCAAAGCTCAAGAAGATACTTTAATTTTTAAAGTTCAATAACTAATATATAGGAAACAAATAGAAAGATCTCATTACAATAGAGAGACAGGTAACGGACAACAAGTTGTGCCGTCACCTCTTTGTGAATGGTAAAACTGATTCTACTGAAAACAAAGTTATCGTTCTTCGGTGTCGTTGAGTTACTGTGCACGCCCCGCTGAACTCTTTTTAGAAACGTAGCAGCATCGGGGGCAAGAGACCCAAATGTATCGAAAGCAAAAGGAATGAAAGTGTGCGATTCTCAACACACGCCTTCTCGTGCTTATTCCTGCTTCTACCTTTAGCACGGCCTGCCTAGCAACAAACTCAGTGTCCCTAAGCCTAACAAGAGGGGACACCCAGTAAGGTCCACACAAGCATGCTCCCCCTTCCATCTAAACACAGGAATGTCCGCTATTCAGAGAGTAGTCTTCCTTCACGCGGATTCGATAAGAAATCAACTGGTGCCTCTTTTTTTTCGAGATTCCCGCCCGCTTTAACACATCACAAATGACATCCCTGACCAAATCATGTCTCTATATAAACCCCGAGAGTTCTTTGCAATGAACCGCATTTCACCATAGTTATCTAAACAAACTTTACAACATACCGGGCATGGCTCATCAACTGGGAACAAGGGGATCATTAAACAATATTTAAGAATGGCTCGGTACTCCGCTGCTGACATGTCGATGGGGGTGACAGTCAAAAAGTCTTGAGCATGAGGAGCTTAAAGCCAATCTAATACCGTTCTTTGACGAGAGGACATGCCAAACTTTTCTCTCAAACTTTGGACGTTTTACTATAAAGGGCACTTGCCAAAGCATTTTGGGCTTTATGGGGGCGGTGTCCTTATTAGCGAACCCGCCAAGATCAAGATTGGAATAGAGTTGCAGGGGCGGCCCAAAGGGCGTGCGAGCCGCACCTGCAGTGGGGGCACGTAAGTTTCGGGGGCAAAATTTTTTTATACATATACATGCTTGATATATAAAAGATCTTGAGTCAAACGACATCGTCAATTGGTCGAATCGGTCGTTAATTTTGATGTTTAAAAGTCACCGGAAAAATAGTTCACCGGATAACTTTGCCGGAAAATCTTGGTGGAGAAAATGACAACAAAATTAAGGTTCGAGTGATGGCAAAAATAGCCAATGCTTTTTATTTCACAGTTAAATCTATTATTTACATACTCACCACTTTTAGATCTCTTTTAATTATACTTCATTCTTACCTTTAAATTCAATATACTATTTAAAATCCTTTAAACAATTTTGAAAAACTGAGTTTATATTAAAATAACTATGTTAATCTTAATAGATTTTGTATTAATAACTCGTATAAACATTAAGTTTTAGGGGTTCAAAAATTTGGGTATTACATTCATATTCTATTTTTGTTATATTTATTGTTATAATTTAGAACATTAATCGTCGTTTATAAAAATTAGCTTATATATTTCATTATTTGTTAAGACCTACAGGCCTTTTTATTCGGCTCGACCGAGGTATTTAAATCCTCGGAGACAGCCCTGTAGAGTTGTGCAAACAATCCACCGCACACCCAAAATCGGAATCTAACCCACCAGCACCACCATCACGCAAAATGTGGTCCTGTAACTTCCAAGGTTGTGCTCTCGAAGCTACGAAAGCGTATGTGGAAACATCCTCAGCTGAATATAACCCTAAACTACCAAATGGATAGGGAGAGAGGCTAGTCTCCATTGAAAATCCCCAAAAAACGGACCCCCACATACCACAATATTCTCAATCACTGCTCGAAGCCCTTTGTCAAAAACAGAGACAACTTCCTTAACAAACATAGGCTGACATATTTTGAGTACGAACAACAACTTAGCCACCCCCATACATGAGCGAAGCAAGAGAAGCTCACATTGAGGGTCATGCTGGCGAGTAAGACATCTCATCAGTTCCACTGTTTTTGAAGCTCTTGTAATAGTCAAACTATACTGAGAAACCCAGTGTGCCGGCTAACCGCACCTCCAAGGAGTTTTATCCCTAACTCCGGTCTCCCAATCCCGTTATGAAATAAACCTACTTTTGCCTTTACCCTATTGCACGGCGGCCAAAATACTACCATCTTTTTTTATATTAAGCTCGAGCCCCAAACTTGGCCCATTAGATCTAATAATATCCAAAACTTTAGCCACTTCAATGGCGTCTCCGATAATAGTACCATCATCTAAGTATCATGCATGGAAAAGTACTTTAATTTGTATATGTAGTGTGTTGAAGCTACTATTAAAACACTTAACTACTATTACATACAAATGCTTACATTCCTTAGCTCATGATATTTTGCTATACAACTCAAATACTCCATTGATACTACCAAGTATGCACTTGTATGTAATAGTACATAAGAATTAAGCTAGATTTCTGTATAGTGACTCAAGTTGCTTTATGTGAGTAAACAGAAGATTGTATAAGATATTCCCTAAATGTATGCAAATGCTGCTGCTTGTTTCGCTATTTTTAGCAATATAGTTTATATTACTGATTATTAATATATTCAAGTATTCAATCTAGAAAGCAGTTCATGATGATATATGTGTTCTGAGTGATGGAAAATGTTTTTTGATGACAAAAATACTAATATGATCAGTTGGGTATTAATTTGGTATCCGATTCTTATTTTGTTATCAAAAAGGTTGAGATAGAAGAAGAGAGGTTGCAGTATCTGGAATTTGTGCAACTGGCAGTGCTTCATGCAGTTGTTTATGCAGAAAAGGTCTATGGTTATGCTAAGGACAACTCTGGTCCCCTAAAACCGGGGGTGGAGAGGATAGAGGATACTCTCAAAACTGTTGTTGGCCCTGCATATGATAAGTTCCATGATATCCCTGTTGAGGTCCTCAAGTTCGTTGACCGTAAGGTCAGTTTTTCTTCCTAGTTAGACTTAGACATAATAATCCTCTAGCTAATTTACATTTTGTTATGGTGGTCTTGTTGATATATAACATGCATAGTATCTACATTTTGTTTTGGAAAATGCACATATACACTGTTAAGTTCTAAGGGAAAATCACACAAATAACCATCATGATCAACAAAAGTGACAAAGTAACCATTTTGGGTAGTTAGTTTGGTAAAAAAAAATAAGTCAATGGTTAATTTTGTTATTTTCTTTGTCAAAATGCTTACTGAAGAAAAGAATATCCAAATTTTTCAGGTCGATGAATCCGTTAACAAATTCGATAGCTAAGTACCTCCTTTCGTGAAACAGGTATCAACCAAAACCAAAAACCTGTCTGCCGAAGTCAAAAGTGGCGGTGTGGTGGAAACCGCATCCGGGCTGGCTAAAACAGCATACACCCGGCTCGAACCTGTTGCCGAGCACTATGCTGTTTCAGCTTGGCAAACTCTTAACCAACTCCCACTCTTCCCTAAGGTGGCTAAGGTAGTTGTACCCGCAGCGGCTTATTATTCTAAGAGGTACAACCGGACTGTGCAGGAAACAGCTGAGAAAGGGTACAAGGTTTCTTTGTATCTGCCACTGGTTCCTACTGAAAGGATTGCTAAGGTGTTCAACACCCCCAGGCCACGAGCTGATTGTTAGGTATCGGGGGGAAATGCATGGTTTTATTGGTTTGTTTGAAGTCGAATGACATTGGTTTTGTTTGAAGTGTATAGGTTTATGATTTGATTATCTGTTGGCATCGATGGTACTCATTGTTTTCTGAGAATGAATATGCACGAGTTTTCTCTTGTTTACTTCAAAATCATTGTGATATTTTACGAGTTCAACTGGTAGTCTTTATCATTCTTTGTTTCATTTATGTTTTCTTGGTTCGGATTCAACACGATGAATCTTCATACTTTATGTTATTTGTACACAAGAGTGAGTGCAACAATGTATCCTTTGTAATAGAGGAAATGTTTGTCCTCATTCCCCGCAAATAGCTCTTCTATGAATGAGTGTCTATTCGGTACGTTTGTTTGTTTGGTATTTGAAGTTGTTCGATTTCTAAGGTGTATATATGGCTAAAGATTAATTCAAATTTGTACATTTATAAGAAAAATGTAGCTTCTCAAATACGAAATTTGTATTTTTAATATATACTTTAATTGTTAAAAGGGCTTGACTAAACTTTTATTATATAAATGTATAGCTACATGAAACCATTTTTTTGTATTAAACCTGGGCATAGACTAAACTAAAATTACGGTTGTTTGGATGGGTAAAAGCGTGTTTAATTATATAATTCTGAGTCTAATACTATAACACTTCAAATTTTCAGCAAGGAAATATAACTTTTTCTAAACTCTTATTCCATCGTCTTCTTCACCCGAATTTATACTCACAAATCACAATCCGTTTTTCAAACTTTTAGTTCGGTTCATTTTAGATTATAGCGTTATTAAATACTCATTAGTGTTTTAGAAGATTGACTATAACTTGTTTTCATACATTAATCGTTCGGTTTTGTAAAAGCCTAGATGTTAAAGGGTTGCGCAAATAAAAAAATTCAAAAAAGAGCGAATTGTAAAAAGGTTCCATTGTCGGAATGCCGGGACTCAAACCCGGGTCTCCTGGGTGAAAGCCAGATAGCCTAACCGCTTGACGACAATGGATTTTTTTAAAGCAGAACAAGAGTTTAACTAAAGTCCCTTTGGATTACAAAGTTGAACGTTTTAAATTGCTCTTTTAAAGAGAAATGTCAACCTTTTTTCAATTAGTAACTTTAATATAAGTCGAGTTTTTTTTTTCTAAGAACTAATTCAACTATGACAATTGAGTCTTTCTATAAGACGACTAGTTATTAGACCCTGCAGTGTTACGACAGGATTGTTAAAAAAGTAGTTACGTTGAGTTTATTATTCGTCTAGTAGTTCTAGTAGAACTTAGTTCAACCTCGATACGTCAGTTATTAATGTTAATGTATATTTAATTTATGGTTTGTGTTTTAGATTGAAGTTATTATGACTTGTTATGAATGTTGTAGTGTTAATGTATATATAAAATCTAGTTTGTGTTTTGGCTTGAAATTATTACCACATGTTAAGAATGTTATGCGTCAACAAAAAAACAATTGTAAAATATATATAAATCTATATTATATATTATTAAGGAGGAGTGAGGGACGAAAGAGTAAATTCACAGTTACAACACAAGGACAAAAACGACATTTCATAATTGGGCAGAAAAAGTAATTTGACATCACATGGTTTCGTTCTTCAAGCGTATAAAGCATCGTATTTTGTGTATTTACTCTTGTATCCTTTGTGGCTTATCAAGAATATCCTTTGTGGCTTATCTTTTATAATCCACCAATTTATTTATTCAATTATAATTAATGTCAATTCATTCAATTAGTACCAATTCATTCTATTATTACACGGGTTACGTAAGCCCAAACACCAACTCATTATTATTATGGTATATATATTGTTTAATTGCAATGAATATGCCATTAATGTATTGAACGGTTATAATACCTAAACCTAATCAATTGAATGATCAAAGATACCCTATCTTGTATTGGGGACTCAAATCGGTCCGACGATTGGAATAATTATCTCACCCCTCTGGTTATTTATACTCACAAAGGAGGCTACATTTGCTATTTCACCTTAGGCGGTCTTCTTTTCTCTTTCTCTATTTTGTACCTAATTTGTTTATGTATTCTTGTTTGGTTCCAGATATTTATACTTTTAAGCTTATGTGGATAATTAAATGGATTCATGGCTCTGTAATAGACATATAGTTTTGGAGTTAAATAGAGAATGCATGATATCTTGTGATTTGGGTGGATTGCTATGGCAGACAAGGTATAAAAGTTTTCTTCTCCTATGGACATCTTGTGATTGTATTTTAGCAGATTCATTTTTAACAAAAACAAACATTAATGTTTTTCAAGATAATGCATATGTTCTTAAAAATACAGGAAACCATGAAATTATGAGGATTAGCAAAATCAGTAGCTGCAGAAGTAATATGAAATGTAGAGCACGGGGGCTGCTTCTCCGTCCAGTTAGTCTTTATACATTTATATGCATTATGTAAGAAGTTATAAAGACTATATTGTGTGATAATAGTTGTAGTTTATTAAGTTTTTTTTACCAGACATCATACAATGTGTAATAGGTGTTGGCTGGAAGTTTCTGCTTGTGTTGTCTCTTGTTGGGGCTTGCCACCTTCAAATGTTTGTGTTCATTAAAACCTTTTGCATATACAAAGTTGATGCACAGGAGGTGGCAATATATGTATGTAAATAATTACCTTTTCTTCGTGGGTGAGTCAAACCAGTTTTAAGCTGAGATGGGCCATTTCTAGAATTGGTTGGAACATGATGAGTTGACGCACAAAAACTTTATTGTTCACCTTAAATATATTGTAGCTAATTTTCTTGCCGTTTCTAGAATAGGTTGAAAGGTGTTGGGTTGACCTGCAAAAACTCTATTGTTCATTATAAATACAATAGCTAATTACTGGGCATAAAAGCAAAAGTTTTATAACAATAATAATATAAAATGAAGGGACTATATATAATTTTTTTGTTTAATTTATTGATTCTTAAATGTTGCTGTATACTTATAAATTATTCATATCCAACACAACTACGGTTGAAGAAGCCAAATAAATATACCACACACTAAATTGTTAGGCTGGCTACTTATTTTTTCTGTGTTGTGATTCTCAACATCATATTGGTTCTGAAATGATACCTAATTTAGCTTTTATTACCTACTATTCTAAGCTCATTTTACAAATATATTTCAGGTAAAACAATTAAAATGTTTATTTTCTTTACTTGGGTGATTCTTATATTTAATTGTATTCTATAGGTTGAAAAAGTTTCAAAGTCCATGTCATCATAACTATGATGCATTTTCTTAATCATATTTATATTACATTCTTTTATTTATACATTTTCTACTCTTTAAATCCATTTGATGAGTTTAAGTAAAATCTTCTTAAGAATCTAACAATTAACCGTTAAATATATGTACTTTAGTAGCACTAAACAACGGAGTTTCAAGGGTAGTATTTTAGTTTTCTGATACGTTTTACGTTTTGTTCAAAATTTCCCAAACTGCCCTATGTCAAATTCTGTTAATTCAAAAAAAAAAATTATATTTGTATAGAGGTAGGGTACCAAAAAGACCCAAATACCCTTAAGTACCACCCGCGGGTCACAGAGGAACCTCTAATAGGTCACCCGCGGGGCATACGGATCACCCGCATATCACGGTAGAGGAAGAACGTCCTCATACCACGCGCGGAAGCATCTTTGCACTCTCAGAAGTCATCCGCAGGACAGGACATCAGTCCGCCCAAACGACCAGGAGGAAATGCCAGCGGAACAGCTGTCACCAATCAACTACCATCTAAAAGAATTTCCACAATTGTTACTTGAGGAATACTTGACCTACCAGCCAATGAACAAATGACACCTGGCCAAGTTGTTATAACCGTGCACATTGCCAGGGTGCGATCCGTCCTATCATTGGGCGACACGTGTCAAGGTTGTTATACCCATGCACATGGGACGTATAGCTCAACCTATTATAAAAGGACACGCGTTCAGGCGGTTATGGAAGATCTTCTAGAAGAGGACAGCTGGCCCAATTACTTTCCTACATCCTTCGGCTATAAATACCTTGTCAAACGGTATGAGGTATTCATTCACTCACTTGCATTCTGACTACACTTAGTCTACTTACTTCAGTACTTTCTTCCCTACGAACGTTACTGATTCTCACGTCGGAGGGTGGTTACAGGAAGACCCCCCTCTTGTCCTTCCTGTAACGAGACTCACGGTGTCTGTTTTGCAGGTTTCGGTCACTGGACTTTGGGAAGTTATACTCATATCCTAGTCGTAATTATCATATTTTACCCTGTGGACTCATTGGATCCAGAACCCATACCCGGGGATTGGATCCGTATTTCTTCATTGGCGCCATCCGTGGGACCGTTAGAACTGCATAATTTTTTCTCCGTTGGGTTTTTTGTTCGTTTGATATGAGTAAACTTCCTGAACGGCCGACGGGAACCCCTGCACCTAATTCACGTGTAACTAATACAGAATTACCTCAAAGTCTTAGTGTTTTTGCACGTATCACGACTCCAAGTGGCCGTACTCTTGAACGTGTCACAGGTCCGGGGTCACGAATCACTGATATACACCTGAGGGTTTCACCCTAGAAAATGTTACAGCACCAACCGGTCCCACTCCCACAGATTTGGGACGTGTCTTGGCACCGGAAGGTTCCAATTTGGGTAATCTCAGACGAGTTATGGAGGAGACTCGCCGAAACCGGTCAGTATTGGATCCGGAAGATGATTCAGGCGACTCTGACATGGCAAAGTCTCATCAACGTAATTCTAGGCCCAGAGGAGCGTTAACTCCTGAAGAGTGGTTCTGTGCACAACAACAAAGTTTGGTAGCCGAATATGAGCGTAGAAAACGTAATTAGCGTTTTCATGCCCGCGCTCTGACTTATGAGGAATCTCCCCGGAGATCCCCTTCTCCTCCACCAACAGTGAGAGGAAGTCAGATCCGTTATATCCAACAGGCGGAGCCAGAGTTTGGCGAAATTCCAAGGCTACGCCCTCGTCCTCGCATCGACATGCGGATACCATCCTACTTGGAAGAATTTGATAGCTATGATTCAACTTACCAACCGGGGGAATACAGTACGTATACCAGTGACAGTAGGATGAGCTCACAGGTGAGAAGCAGTCGTCCGCATGACATAGTCCGCCACACCGAGTACCATAGCAATGATGAACGAGACTTTACCAAACCATATCGCCCCGCGGCTTTCGCTGAAAAATCAAAGTTCATAGCAAGTATTGCTACAACACCCTTTCCTGTTAATGCTAAAATACCTACATCGGTAGGTAAATACAATGGTATGACTGATCCAAGTGATTATCTCCAGAACTTTGTGGCGGTAGGTGGTGTTAGTGGTTGGACGCTTCCATATTGGTGTCACATGTTCGCGTTGACACTAACAGGGGCAGCAAGAGAGTGGTTTGAAAAGTTACCTGACGGTGAAATTTCTAGCTGGGACGATCTGGTGAAAAAATTTTCTCAACAGTTCAGCCAGCAGAAGAAACATACGCGAGACTAATCAGAAATTTTAGATGTCGTTCGTCGCGATAACGAGTCTATAGAAGATTTTATCACCAGGTTCAATGACGAGAGCCTGAACATCGGCGGAATTAGTAAAGACATGCTTCGCGGTGCCTTCCGCAAAAACGTCAAATGTGATGATTAGTCCGCACACTTACTGGCAGAGATGGAATGCCAAAAGAGTGGGACGATCTTATGACTGTGGCAAAGGTGTATGTGAACACTGAGAAAACATTGAGAAGTGGTAACCGAAAGCAAAAATTTAAAGTCGAGTTTCAAACTCCGAGACCGATAGACAGGCGAAAGGCCCTATCTGGTCGAGACTTCAGCCAAGTACGGAAGCACCAAAACCATTTGATGCACGATCCCTCATAGGTAACAAGAACAAAGCGGGACCCTCGAACCGAGGTCCCAATGATTGGACTCCTCTTTCAAAGACTCCCGCCGAAATTCTCACCACAGAGAATGTGAATTTTAGAAAACCTCAGCCACTGACGAGAAGGTCATTCCTTGACCCGAAAAAGCGTTGTTCGTATTATGATGACATTGGTCATAATACGAATGAGTGCAGAACATTAAAAAATGAAATTGAAGCGGCTGTAAAGTCTGGAAAACTTGGACACCTGGTAAAAGGTGGGAAACCTGACAATGGTAAAGCTCCCGTACGGGACATCCAAGGTCCGAGTAAAAAGCAAGTCAGAGATTTAAACGTCCATATGATACAATACGATACAGGGAAAAAGAGGAAGGAGTCTAATGATGAGGAATGGAAGAATGAGCCAGTGATCTTCCCTCGAATCAAGGGAGGCCCGAATAACAAAAACCCCTTGATCATCACTGCCCTATTCGGACACTACCGTTCCCAATACGTCTTCTTCGACACCGGTAGTACTTCAGACATTATGTATGAACAATGTTTTGAACAACTTGACGAAGAAGATAAAGAAAGATTGAGACCTATCCACGCTCCAGTATATGGGTTCGGAGGGGAAATAATGCATCCGCGGGGTGTAATTTCATTCCCAGGCACCCTAAGCGATGGAATTCATTCTAGGACCGAGGAGGTCGAATTTCTGGTTCTGCCGGCAACATCAAAACATGACATTATTCTTGGACGAGAAGCGATTGGTGATTTCAATGCTCATCCGTCCATGGCACAAGGGGCAGTAGGAGTTCCAACTTGCACTGGCATAACAATAATTCATGTTAATCGGCACTGCTTTGCAACCGAGAGTTCAAAACCTAGCAAGATTCCAAAACAAACTGTGAAGACTGAACCAGAAAAATGGGTTTTGAACAAAAAATTTCCTGATCAAACTGTATCAATAGGACCTGCTATTTCAGAGATAGTACGGACTTTTTTGAAACAGTTATTATCAAAGAACATTGATGTTTTCGCGTGGCAACCCGCGGATATGACTGGTGTCCCGCGGAACATTACGGAACACAAACTAAGGGTAAACCCGTTGTTTACGCCAATTGTTCAAAAACAACATAAGATGGGTCCGGAACAAACAAAAGCAATGAACAAACAAGTCCAGGACCTCTTACAAGCTAGGATCATTCGTCCAATCCGTTATCAAACTTGGGTCGCCGACCCAGTTATCGTCCCCAAAAGCAATGGGGCGTGGCGGATGTGTATCGATTTCAAGGACCTGAATAAAGCATGTCCCAAGGATTGTTATCCTTTACCCGAAATAGATCTCAAGGTTGATGCTGTGTCACCATTCAAATTCAAGTGCTTCCTGGATGCCTACAAAGGCTACCATCAGATCCGCATGGCAGTGGGAGATGAAGACAAAACAACATTTCGTACCCATCAAGCCACCTTTTGTTACAAAATTATGCCTTTCGGACTGAAAAATGCGGGAGCCACGTATCAATGATTGATGGACATAGCGTTTAAAGGTCAAATTGGTCGAAATTTAGAGGTGTATATGGATGATCTCGTAATCAAAAGTATTGAGGAAAACCAGATGTTGAGAGATATTGAAGAAACTTTTGAAACCTTGAAAGGTATTAACATGAAGTTGAATCCGGCCAAGTACTCATTCGGAATGGAAGAAGGAAAGTTTCTGGGAGTGATTGTCACGGATACGGGCTTCAAAGCTAATCCAGATAAAGTTCAAGCTATAGCTCGTATGCCTTCTCCTTCTTCCCTCAAGGAAGTTCAAACACTCAATGGTCGATTGGTTGCTTTGAATCGATTCTTGGCAAACCATGCAGCCAAATCTCATCCGTTTATCTCAACACTAAGAAATTGCCTTAAGAAAGCACATTTCGATTGGACTGCGGATGCAGAACAAGCTTTTGTGGAGGTTAAAAAATGTTTGATGGAGCTGCCCACGCTAACAGCACCCTGTGCGGGGGAACCTTTAACGTTATATTTATCGGCTTCAGACATTGCCATCGGGGCTGTCCTTCTGACAGATCGAAAGAACGTCCAAACGCCGATCTATTATGTCAGCAGAACGCTATCGGACCTGGAAATGAGATACTCCATGCTTGAGAAACTTGTTTTAGCACTGGTCTATGCTGCCCGACGCCTCCGTAGGTACTTTCAAGGGCACCCCACCAATGTCTTAACTGGATAAAAGCTCAAAAACGTTCTCAGTAAACCAGAATTGTCAGGGCGATTGGCCAAATGGGCCATCGAGCTAGGTGAACACGCAATAGAGTACAAACCTAGGCCAGCAATCAAAGGGCAGGTGTTGGCGGACTTCGTGACGGAAGTCCCGCATTACAAGGAAAAAGAATGTTTGATCGAGCAACAACCCCAAGCACCTCCGGAATCAGGACAGATTTGGTCTTTATTTACGGACGGAGCTTCAAGCAGTGAGGGATGTGGCGCTGGCCTCAGGCTAGTTAATCCCGAAGGCCATGAGTTTACATACACCATAAAGTTGGACTTCAAAAGTACCAACAACGAGGCAGAATATGAAGCTGTCTTGGCGGGCTTATGGATAGCCAAAACGCTTGGGGTTAAGCATTTGGAAGTTCGGGTAGATTCTATGTTGATTGCGGGACAGATCAACGGCACATATGAAGCAAAAAATGATATCATGGCTTCTTATGTGTCGCGGGCAAAAGATTTGATGCTCCAGTTCTCTTCTAGCAAAGTCATTCATATAAAGAGAAGCGAGAACAGATCAGCAGATGCTCTCAGTAAATTGGCTTCAACAAACTTCGAACATTTTGCCAAAGACATCCGCATCGAAATATTAGACCGCCCGTCTGTTCCGCAACATCAAGTTTTAGTGATCCAAACGGGAGTGGAATCCTGGATGACACCCATTATAGCATACATGTCATCCGGAGCACTTCCGGAAGGAAAAACAGCGGCCCGGAAGACAAAGCACAAAGCCTTGAACTATTAGATACTTAACGGTGTTTTATACCGACGTTCCTTCCTCGGACCACTACTACGATGTGTGGATGCCGAGGACACGAACTACTTAATCAGAGAGGATCACGAAGGCATTTGTGGTCTTCACGCTGGCCCGCGCATGGTCGTGGCAAAATTAATGAATTCCGGATACTATTGGCCAGGGATGCATTTGGATGCTGTGAATGAAATCAGAAAGTGCGATTCTTGCCAACGGCATGCCCCTAACACGCTACGACCAAAGAATGAGTTAGTTCCAGTCACTTCAGCTTGGCTGTTCCAGAAATTGGCAGTAGACATAATGGGACCTTTCCCCGAAGCCCCTGAACGTGTCAAATTCTTGATAGTAGCCATTGACTACTTCACGAAGTGGGTGGAGGCTAAACCGGTTGCTTCCATAACAGCAGCAAGTGTTAAGAAATAACTGTGGGAATTCATAATATGCCGGTTTGGTCTTCCTCTGGAACTTGTTAGCGATAACAGAACTCAGTTCGCGGACAGTGGGCTATAAGAATGTTTAAGGAACTACACATTTCTCAAGTTTTCACCTCTGTAGCTCACCCGCAAGCGAATGGTCAGGTCGAGAGAACCAATCGGACCATCAAGGAAGGAATTAAGGCAAGATTAGGAACTAAAAGGACGGATTGGGTCAATGAATTTCCCCATGTACTATGGGCCTTCCGCACTAAAAAGAATTCTAGTAATTCCGAAACCTCCTTTAGTTTGACGTATGGTACAGAAGCTATGATTCCGGCCGAGATTGGTATCCCATCCGCCAGAGTTCTTATAATTGAGGATAATGATCATGAACTCCGGATGAACCTCGACCTCCTCGAGGAAAGGAGAGAACTAGCATCAATCCGCGAGCATAATTACAAATGACAGTTGCCAAAATATTATAACTCGCGGGTTCAAAGATGTGAATTCGATGCGGGAGACTTTGTCTTCTGCAACAACGAAGCCTCCGGACAAGAGCCTCCAGGCAAGTTGGCCCCAACTTGGGAAGGACCCTATAAAATCAAGAGAGTTTTATCTAAAGGGGCCTACAAGTTGGAAAAGTTGGATGGGACTGAGATCCCTAGAACTTGGAATGGGGCCCAACTAAAGAAATGTTACATATAGTCTGTTTTTCTTTTCTGGCCTGCGTGCCTAGTTGAATGTTTACAACCTATGTGTTTTTACTTCTTGTAATTCGGCTTATGCTTTTCTAATAGAAATTTTCTTTTTAGTCACTTATGACTTGTAATCCTTTATTGGCGTACAAAGAAGATCGTATACACATTTATATTATGACAAATAAACAAAATGTACCGGATGCAAAATTAAACCTTCTTTATTTACACAAATGGGATTACAACATAAACAAAAAGAAAATCAACTACAAGAACAAAAAATTTATGGTGCAGCATCATTATGCCCGGCATCCCTGCCTCCCGCATCTTCCGCATCTTCTTCTTCTTCATCAAGTTCAAGAAGAGTTTTTAATTGCTGGATGCTGTCTTCCTTATCAGCAAGCTCGGATATCTGATCCGTCAAAGAAAATTTCAACGAATCAAAATCCTTTGATTTCTGCTTAAGGATGGCAACAGTATCTTGACCAGCTAGGATGTATTCTTCAGGACGCTTAGAAGTTGAACCAAATTGGTAACCTTCTTGGAAGCCCAGTTGGCGACCAGCTTGTTTAGAAGCTTTCAGAAGGATAGCAACACAATTCCCAAGCTCATCGCTAGCCCGAACATCGGCGATGACCTGTTAAAACGAATATGTTTAATTGACCTTAAATACTTAGATTATTTATGGTAAAAAACAAAGGATATACCTTGGGGATAGCTTCTGCCAATAGCCACTTTTGATCCACCTTGGCCCGGACAAGCTCCATCTTATGACCAGCGCACTCCAAAGCTTGGTCACGGTTTTTGGCATTAAGATCAGATAGACGCTTGTCTTTGGCCGCTGATTCAGCTTGCAGAGCTTCAATTAATCTGGCATGTTCAGCCATTGATTTGGCTTGTTCTTCCAATTGCTTCTGAAGAACAACCTTGGTTTCCTCGGCAATAGACCGAGCAACCTTCTCCGCCTCAAGAGCCTGACGGACCTCTCGGGATTCGCTCATCACTTTAAGAGCTTCCTCCTTGGCATCAGTTGTAGAGGCCGCCAGCTCGTCCCACTGCTCATTCATCACCAACCAATCCCTGGTTATCTCTTGGTTGGTGGAAATAGCATTCGCCAAAAAATAGTAAGAGTGGGAGTTCAATAACTCTTGGTGAACACTATGACGACGACGCTCCCTCTCAGCAGGAGGAAGACTCTCCCGCAAATATTCGAAACATACATCTACGTCTCGGAATGTAGTATCCCGACATAATGTCCAGCGCGGTTGATGAGGGGTAGGATCTTTCTCCTGAGGAGCTGGAGAAGTCTGAGGAGCGTGTGGAAACATGCTCACACCTCCTTTATCCCTAAAGTGGTGAACATGATAAGAAGGCGACATACTGACATGATCAGTATCGTCGACCCCCTTATTCTTCAGAGGAGAATCGTCCGCCACCTCAATGGGCTCCTTAGCAGTGTTAGGAGGCGGAAATGGTGGAGGAGGAGTTGAATCTTTCAACCCAGCAGCACCTTCAGAAAGGTTGTCCAGGTTCACTGAAAAACATTAGCAAAAGGTTAGAAAAATTCTAATACATAGCAGCTTACAAGTAAAAAGATGTTGTATACCTAACGAAGGATCGTCCGCGTCAAATTGATCCAAACGAGCTTCCAAGGCGGCAGGATTTGCCTTTTTGGATTTCTTCTTTAAGGTAATCTTGACCGGATTAACCTTGCGCTTCCCGGCCACTTTAGAAACGTCCGCATCAATAACAGGACGCTTACCCTCAGCGGTAACATCATCAGGTACCTGATCCTTAACTTTCGCAGCAGTATCAACATCATCTGGACCCGCTGTTTGGTTAGTAGTGGCTCGTTGACGGGTGAGACCTGCAATTGAGTCCACAGCTTTGTTAGCATCAGTCGAATATACTTATTCACAAAGTGATGACTCCTCGCTAGACAAAAAGAGTACGATCACTCCGCTCAAAGTAATGGCAGTCACGGGTCGGGGTTGTAAAATGCCCTCACCTTTGAGTATGGATCCATGAACATACTTCTCACATTTGGCATACATGGGTTCGGAAACCACAGGCTCCGGATGAAATGCAGTAGGGAATAAAAAATTGTTGCCAGTTAGATCCAAAAAGGGGTCGTCCTAGGTTCAATCGGACGACGTACCATCATGCCCCCTTCATGATCCAACAGAGTGCTGAAGGCGGAGCCTTCACCTATACAAACAAATAAAACAAGTCAGAAATTACTAATCATTAAGAAAAAGATAGAAATGATAAACAAACTTACTCTTGTCGGACTTCTCGTAGTATGGTTCCAAGGTAGGAAATGGCCATAAACGGCTCAACTTCGCACTCACCATTGCCCGTTCATGAATTGGGCGCATGGGAGTCGAAGTGGCAGTCAAGGTTTTAAACTAGGCAGGCCCTTTGTAATCAGAGGCCGGAACCACGGGCGTGGCATCTTCCGCCTTTCCGACGGTTCATCTGAAACGGAATAACCTCCTCCCGGATCCAAAAAAACTTAGTTTTCCAGTCATGAAGGCTGCGGATCCACTCCACACCTATACTTCTCTTCTCGATGGATGCAAAACTGTACCATCCATCACGAAAAGTCATTTTATAATAAACGGCAAACATGCCAGTGGAAGGTTCAAGGTTCCGAGATTGGCAACAGAATTCGAAATGTCGAATCCTCAACATCCCAAAAGGATGGATTTGGGAGAGATGAATCCCATAGGCTGTCAAAATCGATTCGACAAACATCGTCTCCGGAATCCGGAAATTCCCCGTCGTAAAATGGTCTACATATACAGCCATTTTCTTCGGAGGAGGATTAGTAGCAATGGAACCGTCAGCCGGGCGTTCCGGTTCCCACTCAGTTGCCAACCCATATACATTAAAAACGTCGTTAAAGTCTTCTTCTTTAAAGGCTACTACGACCTCGGTGATAGTAGGAGTACTCTTCTTATCTTTAGCCATCTAAATAGAAGAAGTTGAAGAAATCTCAGAAAATCTTTCAAAGGCTTGAATGTTTGAGAGAGAAGGAATGGGAAAGCGATAAAAGTTGATTGAAAGACACGAGTGGTTTATTTATACTCACCGCAATTAATACGACTGATGGAGTGCCAGAGGAGAGAGAAACTGCGGACCAGCAGATGACTGACACGTCAGGCGGGAAATTCAAGAAAGTGTAAACAGGCTGTCAACAGCGTTTTCCACGTCTTGTTAGTTGTCCTCAAGAAGTCTCTCTCTCCGCCACGTCAACATAATTATCCAAAACTTTCAAATACTCCAAAAGCGTTATAAAAATCTAAAAAAAAAGAAAAAAAAATCTTCTAAAGATATTTTCATCAAATAAATAGAATATTCCCAAATAACAAAAAGATATTCCTCATTAATTATCCAAAAAATAATTACAAAAAGAGAGGGAAAATATTACAAATTATAAAACATCTAAGCCTATCCTAAAGATTCGAGGTTGATGGGTCTTCCGGAGCCTTCAGCGAAGTATCTTCCGAAGAATCGTCCTCAGACTCTTCACCAAGATAGTTCTTCAAAAGTTGTAAACCGTCATCTGTGGAAGCAAATTCCGGGAGCATATCTTGTAAAGGGAAGGTCAAAGTATCATGCTCACTAACCCGATTAGCACGATCTTGTTTGACATTTACACCATAAAGCGGATGATCTTTAAATGTACGATTGCTCTGAGCATAGTTCATCCCTTCATGAAAACCCATCACACGCCCAATTGAAGAAGAAGCAGCCATCAGATTGGCTAAACTGTCATTAAGCTCCTTACTTCCATTGATATGGCGGATGACCTGTTGGGGTAGAAATATAAGTTTTCATTATAAAAAATAAGAAATAGACAACAAGTGTCAAAGTATAACTTATAGCATCAACTCCACGAGTAAGGAACCACTGTCGGTCCTGCTCCGCACGTTCTACTCGCATCTGGAGCTCTTTGGACTCCATAGTTGCTTTTTCATGAGCTTGAAGGAGAGAGTCATAGGCAGTTTGAATCTCAGCCGCACTCTGGTCCTTAAGATCGACTCGCTCCTTCTGCAATTTTAGCTCCGCTTCAAGATCATGGATTCGAGCACCCACCCTGAAGAGCCACTTGATTTTCCAACGCCGAGTTTGCTTCTTGGGCACGGACTAAATCGTCTCGGTCCTTTTGAGCCTTTGCCCGATCAGCTTCACGAATGGAATTTTGCCTTTCACAAACCTCCTTCCATCGGCGAGCAGCGTCAGCATTACGATCTTGCTCACTCTTAAGGGCATTCTCCACGTCGGCCTGTTTCCACCTAGCAGTTTGGGAAGCAATACGATGCTCCTCAGCTTCTTTCTTAGCAGCCTCAGTGGCCCGCCGAGCTTCTCCCACTTTCCAGCCTAGAGTATGCCACTCACTTAAGACCTCCTTGCTCCCGACCAAAGCATTAGCTAAATGATAAGCTACATTCGTGTGAAGATCATGGCGGGAAAGATTACGTTGATATGTCATCTCAGCGGGTGGCGTACAGTGTTCAACAAAATCCATACAAGTTCTAGGATGGGAGAACCGAGACCCGTTAGTAATGCCCCATGGAGGGACAAACAACTCATGTTTGTCACCCAGGCCCGTGTCCCCATAATAACGGGAACCCTAAGGTTTAAGGCGAGCCGGGGTTGAAAGAGGCTGTTGAGGAGGAGGCCGAGGAGGATACTCCTCAGTCCTGTAACCTTCCTCATTAACAACAGGATTGTCCTGCTAATCACCAGTACCACCCCCAGCCTGGAAAAGATAGTCAAAACGAGTATCAGTTTCAGACTGGTTGTTAACTCCCTCTGTTACAATATCAGTTGGCGGAGTCGGCACCCTATCTTCTATGATAGTCTCAGTTGGATGGGAGGTTGGCTGATCTTCTGCCGCAATACCACTCGGCGGAGTAGGCGGCTTGTTATCCGCCACTTTTTCCGAAGGAGGAGATGGTTGCTTTTCAGTATGGGGAGTTGGGGTGGGTAACTTCTTAGATACGTCTTCATCGAAGATTAATGGATCTGCATAAAAAAGTCATAATCAGATGAAAACATCCTAAAAAAGTATAACGTTTAAAGATAATCGCATACCTTCTACAGTATCGATGCGATCGGCAAGACTATACTGGGGCTTCTTAGGGCGATAAATTTTTCGTTTTTTCTTCGATGGCCCTGCCTCAGCATCCGCAGCCGTCGCGTCCATTTGATTCCTTAAAGCTCTCTTTTTCTCCAACTCTGCCAATAAAGATAGACAGAGGAAAATTCAGAAGCATCCTCATCAGAGTCTCTCTCCTCTTCGGAAATAGGAAAATCAGAAGTATTGCCATCATCATCGCTTGATGGTAGAATGGTGATCATCCCGTCGGAAGTAATGGCATTAAGGGGAGGAGGGTTTAGAACATACGCACCTGTTTCAAAGGTGGCATTTGAAGTAATAGGTTCAGCTCGAACCCTCTTGGGAAAAAGAAATTGAGACTTGGTTATTTCAAGGATAGGTTGGTCTCCCACATCACGGATACTCTTACGGACACAACCTCTATCCTCAAAAAGAGTGTTAAGCATAGAGCTCTGACCTGAAACGATGGAAGCTTAATCATAAAAATATTCAAGGAAGAAAAGGCAATAAAAGATAACTTACGTTCATCCAGGTTAACAAAAATGGGCTCCATAAATTCCGCTGGCCACAAACGGCTCATGCCTGCCCACACTAAGGCTTCCTCTGGCAATGCCCGCATAGGTGTCGGCTACGTAGTAAGAACACGGTACCAATCACGACCCTCGTGAGCAGCCGTGACAACGTCGGGAAGAGCGGAGTTCACTGGGCGACGAACCATGGCCAGAGGAACCACATCTTCAGAAATCCAAAAAAACTTGTTACGCCAGTCTTTGGACACCTTTTCAACTTCATATCCGATACTACAATCGGAAAACCCTTGACATGTGTACCAACCATTACGGTTAGTAAAACGGTAAAAATCCGGGAATCGGTCAACGTGTGGCACCATGTCACGTGCTATGCATACAAATTCGTATTGACGAATCCGCATCACAGCACGAGGATGCAATTGGGATAAATGGATCCCATAAGCAATTAACACTTTCTGGAAAAATTTCGTTATGGGAAGACGGAAATTCCCATGAACAAAGTAATCAGCATACACAGCCATTTTCCCAGGCGGTGGGAAACTGGCTATAGAACTAGGGTCTGGAAACTCCGGTCCCCATTCAGGTGGAATACCATAAGTTTCCAACAACCTTTCATATTCCGAATAATCCCATGACACTTCTATTTCGTCGACTTCAGTCTGCACGTTCGACATTATAATAGAATACAATAAGACAGAAGAAAAAATGTATGAAAGATTCAGAGAAACTAGGAAGGTAACCAGAAGAAAAGAGCGATAAAACTTCAGAAAAAAGGAGTCTCTCTTTATTTATACCCATCGCAATTAATGCGATGGGATATGAACAAGTAGAGAGAGAAAATCATCACCCAATCAATAATTGCCACGTCACGCGGGAAATTCGAAAAAGAGAAAAAGCTGCATAGTCGGGTACAGTGACAGCCGTCAAAACGTTCCATCATCTGTTCACGAGCCTGCGAGTGGTCAACTTGTCCTTTTTTCATGATTATCCACACCAACAAAAGATATTTTCTACCTAATTCCAAAAGATTCAAAAACCCCCGCATACGTTACGTCCAGAATTTTACCCGCATAAAAGACTTCACTCGGAAGAAACACTGGACTGGGGGACTTATAGAGGTAGGGTACCAAAAAGACCCAAATACCCTTAAGTACCACCCGCGGGTCACAGAGGAACCTCTAATAGGTCACCCGCGGGGCATACGGATCACCCGCATATCACGGTAGAGGAAGAACGTCCTCATACCACGCGCGGAAGCATCTTTGCACTCTCAGAAGTCGTCCGCAGGACAGGACATCAGTCCGCCCAAACGACCAGGAGGAAATGCCAGCGGGACAGCTGTCACCAATCAACTACCATCTAGAAGAATTTCCACGATTGTTACTTGAGGAATACGTGACCTACCAGCCAATGAACAAAGGACACCTGGCCAAGTTGTTATAACCTTGCACATGGCCAGGGTGCGATCCGTCCTATCATTGGGCGACACGTGTCCAGGTTGTTATACCCATGCACATGGGACGTATAGCTCAACCTATTATAAAAGGACACGCGTCCAGGCGGTTGTGGAAGATCTTCTAGAAGAGGACAACTGGCCCAATTACTTTCCTACATCCTTCAGCTATAAATACCTTGTCAAACGGTATGAGGTATTCATTCACTCACTTGCATTCTGACTACACTTAGTCTACTTACTTCAGTACTTTCTTCCCTACGAACGTTACTGATTCTCACGTCGGAGGGTAGTTACAGGAAGACCCCCCCCCCCTCTTGTCCTTCCTGTAACGAGACTCACGGTGTCTGTTTTGCAGGTTCCGGTCACTGGACTTTGGGAAGTTATACTCATATCCTGGTCGTAATTATCATATTTTACCCTGTGGACTCATTGGATCCAGAACCCATATCTAGGGATTGGATCTGTGTTTCTTCAATTTGTATTTTGGCTGTTTAGTTTTTCTAAACAATTGATTTGTTAGATTACTAACCTTCACGAATAAATGTATTTCAGTATTGGCTATTTACCCTTGAAATAAAATTCTCTGCTAGGCTGCTAGCTAACTGGTCTTTGACTTTCAAAGTCAATTGCAACATGACTTTTAGTTTATGCGTTTGGGAACTATTCCTAATTATGAATTATTATATAATATAATTACAAAGTTTGGTACCGTAAAGGCCCAACTGGGCAACTTTGCAACACCTTGTTGGTCTTTTTTAGTTTGTTTTAGTTTCGGTCTGTAACAAACGTAATGAAAACCGGCCGAACACTTATTGGTCCGTTTTGGTTTGTTTTAGTTTCGGTTCATAACAAACGTGCCGCAAAGTCCATACTGGGAAACTTTGTGGCTGATTATTGGTCCTTTTTAGTTTGTTTTAGTTTCGGTTCGTAACAAACGTAACAAAAACCGGTCGAACACTTATTGGTCATTTTTGGTTTGTTTTAGTTTCGGTCCATAACAAACATAACGAACCGACGAATGTAAATTTGTTGTTTTGTTTTAGTTCTAGTACCGTAACAAACATAGCTAAAACCGACCGAATGTCAATTTTGTTTTAGTCCGATACATTAAAGAATATGACATAAACCAACCGAATTGGCGTAGACTCACCATCTCAATGCCCGAGATTGACAATCGTAGGGTTTAACCAACGACCGAGCTTTACCGGCTGACACCACTTGGTCCACCTCAAATCTTATTATTTTTTGTTTTTATTTTGGCTTTAGTTTCGGTACAATAACACACGTGACTGAAACCAATCGATTTCGCGTCGACTTACCGCTTCAACCTTTGCGACCAATAACGCTTGGGTTTTACCATTGCTCGGGTTTTACCAACCTGCCCCGGCGCAATGCGCCGGGTAAAACGCTAGTTTCTTATATAGAAGGTTATATCACTTTCCGTATCTAATACTTATTGTTTTGTTATTATGCTGAATTAGTGTAATTAATTATGTTTCATACATGGAAATCATGGAATAATTGGCCAAAATGACAACCAGAAATGTTTCGTTTCGACCCTAACCAAAATAAAAAAAATAAATATGAAGAAGTTTACGTCTTTGTCGTCCGCCCAAACCCGTCGTGGTATGACCCACCAACCATTAGGTATACCTATTGTGGCATGTATCGGCTCTTATCAATGTTGTTTTGATTGAACTAAAGTGGCCACTTTCTTAAATGGATTTTAATACCAGTCGGTACCGCCGAATTGGTATGTAATTTTTTAAATCATAGTTATTGGCTTGGTCGTTTCTTTTTTTGTCAATACTGACCAAAACGGATCATTAACACCCTATCCTATGCAAGAGAATACAAAGGTACTTCAAAGCAGAAATTATACAAAGTTTTTTCTCAATATAATTTAAAAAAACTGGCAAAATGAACAATAGTATTTAATCAGAAGACATATTTGTTTATTTACTTGCACTATGAATTCTAACACTTTTTAGGAATTGAATTTAGCTCCAGGGCTTTGGAATTCATATATAATCAATTGATGTCCTTAGTTTAAATCATAAAATTATATTTTCTGATTAAATATTATTGTTCATCAATCATCATGTCCCATTCGTGTACATGTATCTAAAATTCAAGTTCTAGCTACTATGTTGGGGTAAAAACAACACGAACTATCACATGTACAAAAGCTTAAAGCCATTTAAAATGAAAACCAAATTTCAGCTCTTTTGTTTGGATAGAATAATTCGAATTCAGTTATTTAGGTGTTTGTAAAACATCTTAAACATGTTGTAAACCAGATTCAGTTTTAATCAACTTACGTTCTACCCCTTTATTTCAATAAAGTTATCATGCATCCCTGAACTTAAATAATTTTTTTAAACAATTTATGTTACCTGTTTCAAACCACATCCTTACTTTTCTTTTATTTCCTTTTAAACAATTTTTTTTTCTTTTTTGAGTTATTTTTTATCGTTCTAACGATTAGGATTGTAATCCCCCAGACATTTTGAAAGTTAGATACTTGTCGTTTAACATTGTGCTATGATGTGTAGCACATGCATTGAAACGTTTTGCTTTAGCGCCAATTTGGGAAACATTGACAACTCGTTTCACATGCTCATAACTCATAGAACCCATAGCATATCATACAGCCTATGGTCTCTGCTTTGAGATAAGTGTATCCCCATGTTCAAAACCTCGCAGTCTACCAATTTACTTGCACTCGTGGACCCCATTACGTTACAAATGAAAAACTATTTGCTATGGCCGGCACAACAACACTATATGAGTTTTGGGTTGTCACCAAACTGTTAGGATGTGTCTATCACATGAATTGGTTTAGTAGCAAAAAGGGGGTAGTCTTCACTGAGACTCTTTTCTCTTGCTAATTAAGTCTATATGCCTTGTGGTTTTCTTAATTTTCGTCACATTCTTACCTGTCAGTTTGTAATGCCCTAAATAAAAACATTTTGTTTATGCAAATTAAGTGTCAATAACATTATAACACCATATATCCGGTATATGCATACGCCAGTAGTATGCATGTGCACAATCAAATCATGTATGCCCATCACTGTACCATTTTTACAATTTGTTGACTCACAACTTTGTGGCTTTAGTTTAAACATTTCTTTCATCTCTTGATTAACTTTCAAATTTAATTACTCATCAAATAACACACTTTCAATCATTTATGTTGATTAAAAATCATAAAACCCATAACCTACTTTATTAATAAATATTTCACAGATATATACATCAATATTTTAGTGCGCACCCTGAACAAAAAAATCTAACAAACCATATGCATATGCGGCAGCACGCTCGCACTAATAACCCATTACACATCACACAAAACACCATAAACCAATACGAGGAGATAATTTGTGTGAACCCGCAGCAACGCGCAGACACTTTTGCTAGTCTTAGGTAAGGCTTAAGAAATTGTACAACAAAATAAGCAAATTGTACAATAGACTATACTTAAAAAAGTTGAAATTATTAAACTTCACACAAAAAAAAATACAATAAAATAAAAAACGTAAATAAAGAATAGCTTAAAAAGAAAAGGAAAATAATAAGAGGTAAAAAAGATTAAAAAAGAAAGAAGTTGTGCTAGGGCGTAGGAAAAAGTTGAAAACTCAAACACACAATATAAATAAAACAAAATAAAACAAAACGTAAATCAAGAATAGCTTGAAAAAAGAAATAATAATAATAATAATAGTAGGTAAAAAAAAGAATAACAACAAAGAAGTTGTGCTAGGGCCTAAGAAAGAATCGAACGCAGGTCCTTTGGCAATTAATAAAGCATACTTATTATTAGATCATACTTGAAATTGTAATTATTTTTCATCTTCCATATTATATACAAAAAGTTAAGAATGTTATACAACAAAATATGCGAATGATACAATAGATGATGCTTAAGAAAATTATCTTTTAATATATAGGGATATTAATATGTTTATCAAATATCCCTTTTGCGATTAGTGACTTAAAATTTATATAGGGATATTAAAAAAAAAATAGACAAACCTATTATTTAGCTTTTTATAGAAAATTTTAACAAGCTGTTTTTCTTTTATTCACATCATTTTTTTATAAAATTTGAACGCTCATTTTTAAATTATAAGGTGTTACATGGTATTTGTTTCACATATAAAGTTGTGATGCCTCAAATTGATTTGTTAGAAAGTGATGTCTTGACTAAAGCTGTTCTTCTTGCTTTTACAGTTCCTTTGATCTGCTTTCTCTAATTCATTTGCTATGGTATAATGCTGCTTAATCACTTATGGAAGACGTATGCATCTCAACTTTTTTTTTCCAAAAAAAACATAAGTTACAAAAGAAAATAAGCAGGTGAGTGCGCGGTTTATGGAAAGCAGTTTATATGCAAAGGTCCAAAAAGAAAGAATGTAACTACGAGGGCATTTGTAGTTCAAACACTACATGAAAGACATCCTTCTTCAAGTGGCAAATCGAATCCGGTTTCTAGGGCCGATTGAATTCAAAAGGCCCGTCCACAAACCATGATCTATAGATGTTGAAGATGAAGGAAAGTGAAACGATTGATGAGTTTGTAGGCAAGATCACTGATATAGCAGCAAGTTCAAACCTTAAAGATGAATTAACGACCAAGAAGCTTCTAAATTAGGTTTCGGGTAAAGTATCTACAAATAGTAGCCTCGATTGAACAATAATCCCACATCAAGGCAAACATTTCTGAAGAAGCATATGAAGAAAGAGCGAAGCCTAAGCTAGAACCTTAAGAAGACCAAAGCAAGCTCCTACTTACTCATTCAGATGATCAAACGGGTAGTGATCAAAGAGAAAGACAATATGGTCGAAGTCGTGGGTATAGCAACATAGGTTGCAGCATTGGACGTGAAAAAGGATTTGAAAGATGAGATAATATATGTGCAAGAGGAGAGAACAACCATGGAAGAGGGCTAGGAAACTTCAACAATTTCGAAAGTAACTTCAGATGTTCCGAGTGTGGAACATTTGGACACTTAGGATACAAGTATACCAAATGGAAATAGCAAGAAGCAAAACTAGCTCAGGGTTAGATAGACAAACCAACCCTACTCTGACAAGATACAAACTAGAATCAGGATTAAACAAAGAATGAAGGGTTAACTCAAATTGGTATCATGTGTGAATCGATTGTAGATAAAGTTGGTTTACTTTATTTGATAGTTTTGAATGTGTGATGCAAAACGTACCCCTCCCATCCATTTTTTACTAAACATACTATCTCTCTCAAGTTTTACATTAATATAATTTAGACCTTTTTGTTGCCTCTTTTGTCATTTTGTTATCATTATTATTTTTATAAAAGCATTTTCTTTTCTGTTTTTATTTAACAATTTTTCTTCTATTTATCTTTTTTTTTTGTATATTTAAAAGCCTTTAATAAAAACATATTTTTTCTTACTTAGAAAAACGTTTTTTTTCTTATCTAAAATACGTTGTTTTTCTTGTCTTGAAAAAATGTTTTTTTTTTTCTACACTTGTTTTAATCTTTTTGGTGAACTGTTTTTTTTAATTAAGAAATAGTTTACATTTTTTAATAAAAATCATATTATTTTTTTATAATAAAAGATTAAATAACATACAACTTGATAAACAAATTTAGCTTTTTCTCATATAACATTAATCTTATGTATCCAAACCTAACAAAAAAAATCAAACTGTTTTGAATACATTTAAAAAAAAACTGGCTAGAGAAAACATAAAAAAATATTTAATACATGTAAAAAAATAAACAAAGTTTTAATAAGATTTTAAAGAAATAAAATAATAAAATCAATAACAAAAATATATAGAAAAACTATAAAAAAATAAAAACTTAATAGTTTTTTATTTGATATTTTGAGATAATTATATAAGTTCAATGTGTGTGTGTGGGGGTATGGTTAGGAAGGGAGGGGATACGTTTAGTCAATGTTTTAAAAACTGGTATTTTACTTGTACCAGATTGGGCTAAAAAATGATACAGCCGGTTGAACCGGGTTATACCGAAAAGTTCAACCGTTTGAATAGCTCACCTTATAATTTCCTATAAATGCAACTTCAACTCCAAAAATAACCCACAAGTAAATGATTCCATAACAAAAAATAATCCAAAAGTTAATCTATATTAAAAAAATAATACAAAAGCACTCAATTTTTAAAAATAGTCCTAAAGTTTATACGTTGGAATGTTAATTGTTGGGTTAATTAAAAGTAATTTTGGAAAAATATGAGCCGCAAATATTAAAAATTTTCCGTACTTAAGGCCGATTTGCCGGTAAAAACCGGTATTTTTGAAAAACCGCCAGTATGATGTTCTAGCAAACCGACCAAATATGTCGAGCTCAAAATACCGGCCTGCTATATGAAATCCGATTGAAACGGTTCAACCGGTCGGTTTGAACCGTCTTTTAAAACACTGCGTTTAGTCTGACCTTTTAAATGCTAATTAAGTGGGGGTTTTTAGTTTGTTTAGATAATTGATTTATCTAATAGATTGAAAGTGTGTTCGAGCTGTGCCATGACTAGTTTTTATTAGGGTTAATAGGGCTAGAGTTAATTATTTGAGCTTGTTTGAAATTTATCAACAAAATTAGTATTTTGGTGTGCCACAAAAAATTTGGTTTCGTTATTAATTGATAATTGGTGACGTGCGAGAATTTAGGCTTCCCATCTTAAATGTGATTCGTATTTCTAAACACTTATAATACTGTTTATAAACATCTATCTTCTATCTATATATCTATCTATATATCAATATCTATCTATATTTCTAAACACTTATAATACTGTTTATCAACATCTATCTCCATCACCCCCTGGACCAAACCCTAACTCCCTTTTACTTCAATATAGCCTTCACGATGATGATGTAGATCATCATCAGTAACAATCTTATGATACCTCTACAATCGATTCGGAGGCCGGTATCCCTTGACGATGTTTAGCCTCCCATCGGTGAAGGGATACAATGCCTGCCCATCATCATTCCTTCGTCGGTGAATCCTAACAAGAGGTTAAGCTTAGATTTTTTATTATTTTTTTTTTTAATTTATCATAATTATCACTCGATGTAGGTTAATTCTGTCTCTGAATAATCGTTTATTTTACACTATCTTTGCGATTTGATCTTCGGCTTATATGTATACAAATTGCCTAAAATTGAAGTTGGTTTGAGTTATTTGACTGGATGCTTGCTGCTGCTGCTTTATTTATTTATGGATAGCTGTAAGGAATTAACCAGTTTTTTAAAATTTGCAGCTTTTAAATACTGAAGACAAAAACAAAATCGAGTATGCTACATGCTTATTGAACAATCTCTGGTTGAGGCCTGAGTTAGAGGTTAGTTACAATTCATTTAATGATATTGGGTAATTGTATATAGTTATTCATATAGTAATAATAATTATACTTTTACCCATATTGAACGAGGTAAATATACAATTCTATCGTATTACTTTACGTTTTATGTATATTGTAGTATGCACATGCAATTAGGCAATATTTTGAACAATTATGTGTTTCATTATTTTTCAAAATTTCTCAAGTTCTATCGATTTGGTTGATTGTATAATTTCTTTTTTATTTTACTACCTTATCAGTTTCGTTAGTTCGTGTTTCTTATGCTGTTTGTGTGTTGTTTGTTATGTATTTAGTATTCTAATTCTGCTTTATGTGGGTTGCTTTATAGGTTAATCAGGTATCTACTACTCTAATAAAAGAATACTACTATGTGCCACTTGTCACTCTCTCAACCATCCTCACATTTTTAAACCCATTTTGTTATTTGGATCCCATGTGAGTCATTACCCAACCAAAAATAGCCTTATTTTTATTTATATATAAATCAAGTGTGTTAATGTTTATTTATTTCTTCTTTTTTTTTTCTTTTTATATTTTAATGTCATGTTTATCCTTACACTGTGTTCCCGAGTTTCATTTAAGGAGAGAAAAGAAAGGGGGGAGAATTGAAAGAGAAAATAAAGAGACGGGGAGGAAAATGTGTCACTTCATTTCATGTTCCCGAGTTTAATTAAAAATGGAAGAAAAGGAAAGAAAATGTAGGAGTTAATAGGCAGTTAATGTTATACACACACATTTTCTCTCATAATCTCTCCAATTTGGAAGGATGGGTATGGACTTAAGTTTTCTAGCTTTTTCTCTCCTCTCCCCTCCTCTTGTTAAAAAATCTCTGGAACATGATTCCTTCACATTTTCTTCTCATTTCCCTCCCCTCCCCTCTTTAAATGAGACTCGGGAACACAACGTTAAGTAATAAAATGAAACAATTTAGCTATACAAAAAGAACATGCCAAATTGGATTGAAGTGGTCAAAATATTGCTTTATTATTATTTTTTTAGTATTTTCAGGTATATAAAATAAAAGTCAATTAAAATACTTCCTTCTTTAAAAAATTTATTATATACATTGACTACAGTATCATAAATTTGTTTATCGACATACTAGCCATTTAAGTTTATTTTTTTGGTTTGTTTCGGAAGGCTAGAATCATGTTCTTCTTTTCTTAGCTATTACATATATATATATATATAACTAGCTTTTATACCCTGTAATGGGATTGTTTTATATTATTCATTTCAAATATTAATATATTTTTTTGGATTTTAATTTTATTTATCGTAAGGAAGTTATTACAATACTTAGGATTTGATGATGAAAGCGTTTCACAAATAAATGAGATGTTATAACCCGGTTTAAAAAAAAGCTATATGGGTTTGGTGAGACCCATGACCCGGGTTGTTTTTTACTATAAAATTGTTCTAATTATAAATAGTATCTTTAAAAAAACGGATACTAATTTTTAGTATATCCCTATTTTATAGAATTTTCATATAAAATATTTGATGTGATTAATTTTTAATATAATGAGATGTTATAACACGTTTAAAAGGTTATCTAGGTTTGGTGAGACCCATACCCGTGAATTTAGTTTAAATGCATGATAAACCTTCATTTACAAATAAAGCAATCTGGTGGTTTGAGAGGATTTAAGAAGATTTCATTTATATATATTTAAGATTTAGATTTAATTCATAATCTTGTTTTATTATATATGGTTGGCTTGTACTTGAAAGAACCCGTGTTTTCACACGGACATCTATATTGCTTTGTCAAGATTTACATGTAGACATTGACTAATTTTGATTATTGATAAATTATGTATATTGACCAATACAACCACAAACGTATTGTACAAGTAATTTTTTCTTATTAGTAAATATTTGCGTAATGTTTCTTAGTAATTCTTATAATTTTAATATAAATTGTAATTTTATTAACAATATATGATAATTGTGTTGTCCATTGTATTTTGATTAGTGTTCAAATTTCAAAATGTTCTTCAATTCCCATGTAATACACGGGGCTCAAACTAGTAGGTTATATATGCCTCCTCTTTGTCGTGCTCACAATCTGTTTGATGAAATGTCTCTATTGTTGAACTAATATTTTTGTTGCATTCAGTTGTTGCATTTGGTTGAAGTCTTTGCCTCTAATTATAGTGTGGTCTCATTTGGTCTACTTTATCAAAGCAAATAGATTTGTTGATGTAAACAACTAATCTTACAGCCACCACATAACGTTACTTGGTTTCATAACAATATTTGTCTTATGTTATGTTAAGTGTTATATTTAGCATACCATGTGTTTCTAGGTTTTATTGTTATAGTTAATTGTTGTGAGTTCTGTTTCAAATTAGTCGGGCCATATGATCTTTCTTGATTTTTCTATATCAGACATGTTTCACTAATTTGGTTTTAATTTTGTTCATTTTGGGATAAAGATGAAACATGGCTTTGCACCAAATATCATCATAAATATTGACACAGATGATTGTGTGACATCACAGTTATAGCCAAACCAACTTCAAAGCAAATGTATAACATTAGAAGCATGTTTTTTTATAAGTACACACATTACTTAGTTGATTATTTTAGTTTCCGTAGCCAATTACCCGTTATTTTTTAAATTTTGAGTTGTATTTATGGGTTGTTTTGTTATTTCTTTTATTTCGTGTTTTTGGGATGTATTTTCTTTTGTGGTTTCTTTTAATCATGTGTGTGGTCTTTTCTGATTCTAACAGATTTTGATCGTTGTTCGTGTCGTATGTTGTTGGTTCTGCCACAAGATGCTTAGCGGCTGAGTATTCTAAGGTATGTAACCAAAAAAAAAATATTTTTTGTGAGGTATAGGATCGTTTTGTTGTTAAAGTAATTAGTGATAGCCTGATAAGTGTTTTCGATTTCTTGAGTCAAACTCAACCAATAGGCCAAATTGAGTAACTGAAACCAAATTGGAGATAGGGTATGTTTTTATTTGGACTAATTAACAGAGCCCACTTTTTTTAACAGTGTGTTGAAAAGATGAACTAGGAAGTTTTGAGTATAAGTTATATTGAATATCTGGGAAAGTATAGTTCCACTTTAAAATTTTAGCATTAGGCTTATAGCTTTTTTGGTTGTTAGATGACTTAGTTCAACTTTTTGTAAATATGAGTTCAAAACAAATTTACGAATGTGAGTAACTTAGCATTTGAAAATTATTTGTTGTAGGACTACAGTAAGAAACTAATTACATTTTAACTCTTACGTTGAACATAATATTTCTTATTACGTATGTCAGTCTCTAAATTTCACAAAATTTTGAATATGCAGCTTGATCAATCTGCTCATGTTTTGTGATCTTGTAAGAAATATAGTTTATTATAAATGGTTTAAGGAATAACTGCAACTCTGGCCTCCGCACCTGCAACTTTTTCCTCGGTTTTTCCAAAGAGGATAATCGGAAGAATATGAATCCATAAGTTATGACTTGTCATTAGTTTTATTTTTTTTTTCTTGGATTTGTTTCAACATGAACTTGATTGTGCTCACTGAGTGGATCATTTTGATTTGTAGTAAAATATATGAATCTTAATCGTAAGAGGTTAAATTAGCCATGAAATTTATTTATGTTCTTTCATTTAAAATATAATTTTTTTTAAAGAAATATATAATTGTAGATATAATATTATTCACCAACCATGATGAAATCTTCACATCACAACTCTTGGATTATGTACTTTTTAGTACTTTGTTGATAAAGTAGTGAGTTGTAATTATTCGATTTGAATTGTAAAGTTATAAAGGTTTGTTTACCATAAATGATGGTGAATTCTGGATTTTGGAAAAGGATTTGGGTGATGGTGGATTTTGGTGAATTCTGCGACAGCCGAAACAACCGGTAAATCCCAAGGCGCTCAACGAGGATCTTTACTGGATCTCGCTGGTGCTCCTCTGTGAAAAACATATAAGGTTAATTTCGTAATTTTGGTTTCTATCTCACACATTAGATATAATTTATCATTTAGAATAAGTTATGTTAATTCTATTGAATGTTACTGTATTTTGTTGTTGTGTATCATTGTTGCGATTTGCATTCCTTTTTAGTTGCATATGTGTGAAATCTTAGTTATTAAAATTAATTGCAAACGGGTCGTTCAAACCAGTTTGGAATTTTAATTAGTGTCTTAATCTGTTTCAATCTGAACACCCTTAATTGGTCTTATTACTTAAGTTTAGGACATGTAATAGTTTTTTATATGTATTTGATTTGATTCAACTATTATTAAGTAATAGTTTAGGACATGTAATAGTCTTATTACTTAAGTTTAGGACATGTAATAGTTTTTTATATGTATTTGATTTGATTCAACTATTATTAAGTGATAAAATATTCTAATTTGTTGTCTTTTCGTGCTCTAAAAATTTGGTTATGCTGTCAATTGCTGGTGTGACTGTCAATTGCTTGAACTGCTAATTTTTTTTAATATATTCGTCACCCATGGGATTTGAATCTCATCACTTGGAAAGGAAAAATCCTTATCAAACACTATGATATCAGATAAGATCCTAGATCTTGGTCAAAGATGCTATCGAAAAGGGGGGAAGTGAATAAAAGAGATGCTGAAGATTAGGGCCGGTTATTATTCTGTTAGCTTAATTTTAGGGCCAGTTATTATTTTGTTAATGCTTATTTATATCTTTTGTTCTAGGTTTAGGGGGAGTCAATGTTTACGTTTATGAATTTACTTGGTTAAAATCTTTGTAATGGAGATCTAATCCTTCTCGAATAGGATTAATTGGAGAATAGCCCATCTCGAATCGGGCCAACTATCCTTTAATTTCTTGTTTATGTTTTGGTCTCTATCATTTGGTTCCATTGCCGGGAAACATTAAAGGAACGATGGTGCAAACCGGGGGTAGCGGTGGTAGCAGTCTTATGTCAGATCAAATCGCCGCTCAATTGGCAGCCATCGTCGCCAAGCTCGACACCATACTCTCATGGTTGAGGGGTGATGTTGCAGAAATCAAGTCCCAGATGATATGAGATGGCAACTATTGTGAAAAGGCATATAAGGTTCGAAAGAACATGGAAACGGAGGACAGTTTAATGGCAGACAAAAGAGGCGAGATGGTTAACTCTTATAACCAGAAAACTCATCATCAGATTTTGAAAATTAAATCTGATGAACCTAATGCCATGAGTTTGGACCTTGAATCCGAGTCCAAAGTTGGCTATATAGATCCCAACAAAAACCTAGTAGCAACACCTGCCTTCAAACCTAACTTATCGGTTGTTACTCAGTCATCACAATCCACTCCTAAAATCCTTTCACATGTATTTGATTCCGTGAAGCACGGGCGATTTCTAGCATGCAAACTGTTGGGCTCAGGGGAAGAGGAAAAGAATACCGACTCTGAACAACCAACTGCAATTACAATTACAGGGGACACCTATGATAAGAAGGAAATCGTTGAAATCAAGTGGCCATCAAGGTCGGGTGTATATGAAAAAGACAAGGAAATCGCATGGCCTTCACAATATGCTCTAGCTTATGGATGGATATATGAAGAGGGTCATCCTATAATTGAATGGTTGATCACTTGGCACAACAATTCCTCTCTTTTTGACTTAAGGACAAGTCATGTCTCCGGGTCGGAAGTATTGATAAGATCCTAGATCTTGGTCAAAGATGCTATTGAAAAGGGGGAAAGTGAATAAAAGAGATGCTGAAGATTAGGGCCGGTTATTATTCTATTAGCTTAATTTTAGGGCTAGTTATTATTTTGTTGATGCTTATTTATATCTTTTGTTCTAGGTTTAGGGGGAGTCAATGTTTACATTTATGAATTTACTTGGTTAAAATCTTTGTAATGGAGATCTAATCCTTCTCGAATAGGATTAATTGGAGAATAGCCCATCTCGAATCGGGCCGAACTATCCTTTAATATCTTGTTTATGTTTTGGTCTCTATCAATATCACTTAGCCAAAGGCCTTTTGGTTAAAAGAAATGATGTTTTCCTTGCTGATTATTTGCATTAGTTTGACTGGTATGCATTGACGTTGTGTAGGATGGATATCTTGAAGAGGCATAGGACATACTTTGGACACGAGGGGCTACAGGAACTTGAGAAAATGGCTGTGAGGTTTGAAGAGAAGTTTTATATTTCTTCCACCAGCCAGGTTTAAAAAGAACAGTTTTGTAGTTTTGGCTTTTGTTCATTAGTTAGAATAAAGATTTTGCAAGTCTTCATATACAGATTATTCTAGTACAGCCTAAGCCTGTCAGTTTTGACATAGCCATCTTGAGCACGTAAGTCAGACATTTGGTGTTGGTAATAGGGATGATATATATCTCCATCATACAAAAAACCATATTCACACAATGATCCAGCATTGTTAGCGATGATCCTTTTCTCAGATTGAGGCTCGATTGATGCCATAAACCCTGCAATTTTATCCACCATTCTTTTGATGTCGGTTGGTGGAATTTTTATCCCATCAGCCTCCAAATCATTCTCTACTTGGAATGGAGACAACATTTTCTACTTCAGAATCTAAAGTAGTGACACACTGCAAAATAAAAGCTACACTTTAGATATTTGAAGAAAAGTAATATGGCAAAAAGCAAACTGCACCTGTGTCAGTCACATCATATTATATCTTAGAATCATTTTGGTTAGTTTCTCATATATGTAACTTTTTTATCCTATTTTTATTAGCAAGAAATAATTATTAATTTTTTTAAACATGATTTTCTTAAATTTAAAGGTAGTCACTTTTTTATTTTATTCCACAGGTTAAGTTTTGTTGGTCATCATTGTGTTCATTTGTCCGTTTGCATGAACACCCATGTTCAAGGGTATAGAATCTTAAGCTTTGTCTATTCCGTCGACAAACCCAGACTCTGACATACATACGGAACTGTCACCACCGTTATAATATTTTGTCCGCTTTGTTTAGCAATTGATGTATAGCTTGCTCTCTGTTAATCGTGTGTTGTTTGAATAATCTAATTGATAATGATTCTTGAACTTATATGTTTCCGGCTACCAAAACGTCAAGCTTAAAAGTTAAATATATCAAGATATAGATAATAGCAAAAGTTAAATATTCAAGATATAGATATGCTATTGTTCGGTTATTCTCGTTTCTCATAGGCCCTAACGTTCGCGTGTAACTCTTCTCTCATTCTCACTACCGTAATCATCCTCATACATTCTTGAGGTGAGTACCACATTCCCTTCCATTTTACTCGTTTTACCATGTTTTGAGGACATATACGTAACTTATTATATTTTCACATTTATCTATACACAAAACTGCAACTGTTTGTCTTATGTGTTAACTAATCTCATGCCATACTTGTTATATGTGTATGTGCTCAATGTGAACCGCATCCGGAGAGGTCCAGCATAATCTCAGAAAATAGTATGATCATACGCTAGTCGTTATAGCCTTGTGCTTTTCGACATCTGATTTTATTTGCTCATTGGTTGATTTGTTAATCTCATATGATTCGTTGCAGCTACGTATTTTATTATATATATATATAACTGAACTGGTGTGTTGCTCACTCAACCTCGTGTTGACAAACTATATTATTTTCAACGCATATGCAGGTCAACGTTTGATGTGAAGTGTGGACTTAGAAGAATTGTTTTAAGGACTTATGTTAGAAGAGTTTATTTTTGAGACTATGAATTTTCATTTGAATTATTTGATGTTTTGTTTACTTTGGATTTCTTTTTGTAATAAATAATGGTGTTATTTGAATTAAATAAATAGATATTTAAATTTATAATTTTGCGTGATAGTAACCTTGCGAGCTGTGACAATCAGTCCACGCCCTGGCATTTCCGCCGTAGGTTGGGGTGTGACAGGAACGCCCATTATACCCATTTAAGTGGGTGATTTTAAAATGACACGGGCACTTCTAGATCTTGGAGCTAGCATTAGTATTCTTCCGGGAAGTCTATATGATCAGTATGACTTCGGTCCGCTTCGGGCAGCCGCTACCACGGTTGTCTTAGCTAACCAGACATCGAAACGTCCTCGGGGGATACTGACTGACGTTATCGTCAAGGTGGTAGATTTTGACTTTCCAGTTGATTTTTTGGTCCTCGATTATGTTTCGGGTGAAAGGACCAAACAGCCCACGGTTATCCTCGGTAGGCCATTTTTGGCCACCACGAATGCAAACATTTACCGTAGAAATGGTACTGTTTACATGGCATTCGGTAACCGTAAGTTGAGGATTAATGTTTCACACATGGAAATAATTCTCCGATCTTCATGGCTGATGTCATTGACGAGTGCATCCCACTATACGACTCTGTCGTCAGCACGGATGACACAGCGGAGACATGTTTTTTGTTTGACAGGTTACATGTGGAAATAGACAAGTTACTGGAAGAGGAGGAGAGACAGCTGGAAATTGAAGCTGTGCGAGGAAACCGTCCACCATCTTCAGTTCAGGTGGAACCACTTCTCGAGAAAATCGATATCGGGTTGAAACCGTCACTACAGGAGGCACCAAAAGTGGAACTGAAAGAGCTTCCAAAGCATTTGAAATATGCTTTCCTTGATAAGAATGAAACTTTTCCTATTATTATAGATTCTAATTTATCTGTTGAACAGGAAATGCTTTGATGGCGGTGCTGGTTGAAAACAAGGAAGCAATCGGGTGGACAATTGCGGATCTGAAGGGAATCAGTCCCTCAATTGTGATGCACAAGATTTTAACCGATCCGGATGTCAAACCCGCACATGACTCTCTGCGAAGGTTGAACCCGAACATGTGGGAAGTGGTGAAGAACGAAGTGCTGAAGTGGTTGGATGCTGGTATTATATTTTCCATCTCAGACAGCATGTGGGTAAGCCCAACACAGACAGTACCGAAAAAATCGGGCATTCAGGTCGTCAAGGACGACACAGGTAACGAGGTAGCAACCCAGCCGGTAACCGGGTGGCGCATTTGTATTGCTTATCGAAAACTAAATGCGGCAACATCGAAAGATCACTTTCCGCTTCCGTTTATAGATCAAATTGTCGAAAAGCTATCTGGTCAAAAAATTTATTGCGTTTAGACCGGTATTCCGGGTATCACCAGATAGCTATTCATCATGAGGATCAAGAGAAGACTACGTTTACGTGTCTGTATGGCATATTCGCGTTTAGGCAAATACCATTCAGGCTATGTAACGCCCCCGCTACCTTTTAAAGGTGCATGATGAGTATTTTTTCCGATATGGTGGGGGAGTCTTTAGAGATTTTTATATTTGATTTTTCAATTTTCGGCACATCTTTCGAGGCATGTTTGAATCAACTCGAAAGAGTATTGAAAAGATGTGTCGAAACGAACTTGGTTCTTAGTTGGGAGAAAAGCCATTTTATAGTCCAAGAGGGATTGTTTTGGGCCATGTTGTGTCGAGTCGCGGGATTGATGTGGACCAAGCTAAGGTTCAATTTATTTCCACCTTACCTCATCCCACAAATGTTAAAGGCATTAGATCATTTTTGGGGTATGCCGGATTTTATAGACGGTTATTAAGGGTTTTAGTGATATTACCAAACCCTTATGTAATTTATTACTTAAGGATGCTGATGTATTGTAAAACACACTTACTTTCCGTATCGTTTTATCATGTTTTAATTTCTTAATAGTATAATATATATGAGTTATGGCTTGTTTTTGCATGATCTTACAAATATTGATAATTGATTATAGGTTATGAGTTTTAAGGAAGAAAAGTTTCAAGTTTGAAGACTCTAGGGGCCTTTTTGATCAATTTTGAAGACTACAACTCAAGGCCCGACCCAAGCCCACAAGATCCAAGCCTTTTACATCTTATTATATGATAAACAACAAAAAACATACCCTAACCAGCCCTATATCCCGAAATCAGCAGCCCCCTAGTCCGATCGCAATTTGCAGCCAAGAGAAGAAAGAAAAAAAGTGTTTTTGAAGCTTGTGGTGGCTAGAGGAAGAAGAAGATCATTAGAGAAGGTTGTGGACAGCAGCTAGGGTGGATATTAATCACTAAACTCAGCCATAATCTTAAGTATTACTCTCATAAACTTTGTGTTTTTGTTCAAGATACATAACTAGTTAATTTGATTTTTTAACTTGAATTGTTTTGCAAGTAAATTAAAGATTGAGTTGTGCTTGATTGTTAGTGATTATTGAATGAGTTTAATTATGTTTATGTTGAGTTTTATGATGTTTACTTTGATGTATAGCTGCTGTCCAAAAATCATGTTAGGCTAAACTAGTTAGTTCTACCTAGGTTAGATGAATATTGTTAGGTTTTAGTAAGTAATATGGATTGTTGATCATCATCACTTGAATTGTTGATGAAAGTTTGGTTTAATATTGAATTAGGTTGTGTTTAGTGGCTGTGATTTGATTATTTATACTCATATACCTCTTTCTTTGATTGATTGAATCGGTTTTGGTTAATTTTAGCTTGTTTTAACTCTTTACTTTGTGTTTAGAGATTGTTTGCTGGGTGATCAACCATAGGGTTTAAGTGGGTATGTTAATTAGTTAAATTCAGTGGGTAGGCACCTTCTTAGAGACTGAGAGGTGATAGGAAGTAGGGTCGTCTCATAGCTTATACTTGTTAGGATTAGGATCGCGCGAGAGCGGGTTCGGTTCTTGTCGGGTATGGGTTTGTGAGCGATTAGTTGACCTAGTTTAAGTTAAACTAAATGGTTCCTCTATCATTGGTTGTGTAGTATTCGTCTCCATTAGGGTAGTGTTTCGGTGAGACCGAGAGGAGAGTCGACATTAGAACACTTTAGCAATTCATTCCCCTGTTTGTTCTTAAAATCAACTTAGTGTAAGTTAGAGTTTGTTGGCGAGACCGAGAGGTGATCTAGCTTTCTTGAGTGAACATTAGTTGTGTCATCCTTAGATACCGGTGTCGTGAGATTCTTCAATCCATTAGCTTATTATACCTTCAATAGGATTCTTACCTAGGTAGACGTTTTCTCCAATTGCAGTTAAGTCTTTAAGTTTCATCAAGTGTTTAGTTAAGTTAAGTTAAGTTAAGTTTAGTTAATTAATTTTGTTAAAGTAAGTTAGGTCAAGTAGTTAATTATTAAAAAATCATTTAAATATTCTTAGGTGAGTCTTGGTTAGGGTTAAGTATTAAAAACGTTTTCACGTGTCCTTGTGTTCGATACTCGGACTTCCTTAGTTCTATACTATTAGTGATCGGTAAACTTGCCGGTTTTGTGTGGTTTCTTTAGGAGTCTTGTTTTATAAATTTAAAGATTAGTTGTGAGTTTCTTAGAAAGAGCATCATTAGACACACATCATATGCACCGTTTGATTTTAATGATGAATGTGCTAAAGCTTTTGACATTTTGAAGTTGAAATTGGTTGAAGCCCCGATCTTGCAATCACCCGATTGGAATTTACCTTTTGAAATAATGTGTGATGCAAGTGATTATGCGGTCGGGGCTGCTTTGGGTCAACGGGTTGACAAGAAACCCGTTGCCATATGCTATGCGAGTAAAACTCTCTCGGATGCTCAATTGAATTACACAACAATCGATAAAGAGTTACTAGCAGTAGTATATGCTCTAGATAAATTCAGGTCTTATATTTGAGGAAGTAAAGGAATCATATATTCTGACCGCTCTGCAGTTAGGTACCTTATGGACAAAAAGGATGCAATACCGAGGCTCATAAAATGGGTTTTGCTACAGCAGGAATTTGATCTAGATATTCGGGACAAGAAAGGAAGTGAAAATGTTGTTGCAGATCACTTGTCCCGAATTATGGTGGAAGATGGAGACAAGGATGGGCCTATTAATGAGTCTTTCCCGGATGAACACATTTTGGCAATCTCACAAAATCCCTGGTTTGCTCATATTGTTAATTATAAAGTTTCAGGTGACCTACTGGAGCATTGGCCAAGGAGAAAGAAGAAGCATTTGATGTCACTAGCCAAACAGTACATTTGGGATGACTCGAACCTGTTCAAGATTGGATCAGATTAGATGATCAAACGATGCATACCCGAGGAGGATGTCAGATCAGTGTTGGAACACGCGCATTCGTCTGCGTGTGGGGGTCACTTTAGTAGCCAGAAAACTGCTAGAAAAGTCCTTACGAGTGGCTTCTTTTGGCCATCATTGTTTAAGGATGCTCACGAGTTCGCAACACACTGTTTAAAGTGTCAACAACTTGTGAGCATTTCTAAAAGGGATGAGATGCCCTTGAACCCGATCCTAGTAGTTGACATTTTTTATGTTTGGGATCGATTTCATGGGCTCATTCCCGAATTCACACGGTAATTTATACATCCTAGTGGCCGTTGACTATGTGTCTAAATGGGTTTAGGCGATAGCCACTAGGACGAATGATTACATAGTCGTTTGCAATTTTGTTCAAAGTAACATATTTTCTAGATTTGGAGTCCCCCGAACCATCATAAGTGATGGGGATCTCATTTCAACTTTAAATTTGGAAAACTGCTTAAACGATATGGTGTTGATCATAGGATTGCAACTCCTTATCATCCACAAACGAGTGGACAAGTTGAGGTTTCCAATAGGCAAATAAAACAAATTTTACAGAAAACTGTTTTGACAGACCGAAAGGATTGGTCAACCAACTTGACCGATGCTCTATGGGCCTACCGAACCGCATATAAAACGCCAATTGGAACCACTCCTTATAGACTTGTGTATGGAAAGGATTGTCATTTACTGGTTGAGATTGCAAAAAGAGCATACTGGGCTACTAAACAGGTTAACATGAGTTATTATGATGCAGGTAAGGCAAGGAAGTTAGCTTTGTGCGAGATTAAGGAGTTAAGGGACGAGGCGTACAATTGTGCATCCGCTTACAAAGCAAAGATGAAAAAGGTTCATGATGCAAATATCTGGTTGAAGAACTTTGAGGTTGAACAAAAGGTTTGGTTATACAACACGAGGATGAAGCTCTTCCAGGGTAAGTTGAAAAGTAAGTGGACGGGCCCGTATTCGGTTTTTAGAGTTGGAAACCATGGTCAGTACGAGATTGAGGATTTTGATGATCATGTGAGGCAAGTGGTAAGTGGCTATAGATTGAAGCCATACTTGGAAATGAAGGATATTCACGAGATGGAAAAGGAATCGGTGAGTTTCATTGTGACTTCACCGACTTATGAATACAATTGAGAGTTCGAGGCACTGTCGAGCTTTAGACATCAAATTCAGCGCTTACGGGAGGCAACCTGGGGTTTATAAGTGTCTGTCCAGTTTGTTTACATTTTGTTGAGTCTTGTATTAAGTGTCGTCTTGATTTTTGTGCAGCAAACATCAAGTGTGGGGAAGCTTGTTTAAAGAGTTGGAAATTCATGAAGTTCGGTAAGAGTTTGGTCAATTACACGTCTTTCCATGTACGAAAAGTATGTTTTGAGTTCGGGAACGTGTTCAGGGTGATGTCGGGATGCCGAAAAGTGGTAGGGTCGGAAAATGTCCAGACCCGATTTCTTGAAAAACTTTCTGTTAACAAAGGCCATCGCGACACGCGATGGGTTTACAAACATCTCCATCGCGTATCAGGATGGAGAGTGGGATCCCTGACATGATGACGTCATCGCGATACGAAATGAAGTCCCTTCACATCCCATCGCGTATCGCGATGGGGTCAAACCCTAACGGAACGAAAATTAGGTGGCGATACACTGTGCCTTTCCACTTGACCCATCGCGTATCAAGATGGGTCGTGGATCATCCGAAATTTTTTTAATAAAATGACTCTTCTTCTTCATTCTTCTTCTTCTATTTCTCTCTCTGTGCTCCAACCACCACCGCTCACAAATCACAATCCATCACCACCACTCACTCACTACAGTCTCCAATCACCATCTACGACCACCGCAACCCAACACCACCGTACACAGCCGTCATACATCCTCCGCCGTAAACATTCACAGCCATTTAATCACCACCGCCGTCTCTGACCACCATCCACTGCCACCCATCACTACCGCACAGTCAACTCCACCACCGCAGATCACCATCCACTCCCGCCGTTACTATTTAGAATGATTATTCGTGCTTAACCCGACCTCGAGGTATGTTTTTTATATATTATTTAATTAGGTCAGGATTTAAAATGTTTGTGTTAGGTTTGGAAATTTGGGACTATGCGGGTGGTTAGTATCGGGTTATGTTGCTTGTCGGGGTGACGGGATAGTTGGTTCGGTTTTAACGTTTAGAAGATGAGAACTTTATTTGATTGTCGGTTTTGCTTAACGTAAAGTGGTGATGGATCGGGCTTTAGAAGTTCAAAATCTTAAATTCATTAATTTATTATTATTTTAATGGCGTTTCAAAATTAAACAAAATTTTGAACTTAATATTTTATTAATATTATATCTCCCAACTCGATTTGTCACCTCATTATTTTGTTTTGCCGACATTTTAGTTGTTTGGTTTGCACATTATTCGAGACAGTCAGTCAGTTAGTTTATTTTGTTCGTGTATGTTTGTATGTTTGCATGTACATTATTAGTTCAAGCCGAGTCTTTTATGAGTTGCTAATCGAGTCACCTGGATACTTTGTTAGTTTGAATTCCGTTTGGATTTGAATTGAAATTTGATTGTACCGTTTTTTCGGGACAATATGGTTTTTAGAAATACGTGCAGGGTGTCCCCAAATTTTTCGTCTTTATTTAATTTTATTTTGTTATTTTGTTATTTTATTATTATTTTAATATTATTTTATTATATGTGGGACAACCGCTACCGAAATGCTATACGGCCGTCGCCACAGTCAGTGTTGACATATCTTTCTTGAATGTTTGATTTTGCAGATATGTCTGATCGCGCCGCCGGGAGCAAGAGGCAGAGGCCTGAGGGGGCGGGCCGCCATGGCCTCGTTACGGCTCCACGGGGAGATCCTGAGCCACACCGCCCTATTCAGCAAAGGATGTCGTGGGTTATACAGTATGATGGTCAGGAGTTATCGATTACTCCTGACATCGACTCAGAGACTATCATGGGTGATGAATGTCAGATACCTCATCGGGTGCTAAGATTTAGGATCATGACTGATGAGCATACGAGGCTGGGCAGGATTCGGGAGATGCAGCTTCTACGTCACCGTTCGTTTGATTGGACGCTGATGCGGGATTTGGGCATCGAAATCTAGGTATGTCAGATCGGTGGACGCGGGTACTCACGTATGACTAGATTCCTTATGTCGATCTCACACGTGAGTTTTATTCGACTTTTGCTTTTGTTTCCACCGATTTTCTTGAGCCACACGCGGTGTCATTCTCATTGGGACGACATCTTTATGAGATGTTGGTTCCCGACTTCGCTATGGCCACCGGAGTTTATACTGCCAAGCAGGTTCAGACTCCTGATTGCAGAGCATTCGTGGCTACACGCTGCATGCTCAGCAGATCCGCGAGCACTGGCTCACAAAGGACCAGCTCGGCCAGTTTTGGGCAGAGATCGCCGACGGGGCCCACTCCAGAATTGTTGTGGAGTCGTCCATTAGGGACCCTGTCCATCGCTACATTCATAGGATCGTTGCTTATACTCTCGTGGGCCGACATTCAGGTCCCGAAAAGTGCAGCAACCTTGATCTGTTGTGTCTTCTTTCCATCATTGGCCGTCGAGAGGCCAATGTGGCAATGCTACTGCTCTTGTCGTTCGCACGAGGTCGCAGCCTACAGGGATCCTTGGCACGTTTATCATTAGGACTATATATCACGAGGCTCGCCGAGCGACTTGGTGTGTTCGACAGATATCCGGTTGGGTTCTTTACTACAGGGCCAGCTACAGGGGCCTTTGGATTGGATGAGGCTCGTCGGGCCAAGATCTATGAGATTTTTGATCCACCGGTGTTAGTTCCGGTCCGACTGGGTCCGCAGGTACCACCACCAGAGGGGACTGCAGCATACGTGGCTATGTAGAGGGGGATTCCTACTCATTGGTAGCACATCCCGATCCCTCGCATGATGCGTCCACAACAGCAGTTTGAGCTCCGTCAGCCGCCACCGCAGCAGCAGCTAGTCACACTGGACATGATCTATCAGCAGCAGCGGGAGATGCGAGAGGAGGCTCGGGCAGAGAGAGAGGAGGCTCGAGCTCATAGGCAGGAGGTTCGGGCCCATATGGATGAGATGCGGGCCCACTGGCCCCCCATGATGATTATTCACGATTATTGTTTGTTTCTTCGCAGGTACCGCTCCCACCTTTGATTAATTTGGAGTCGCCTGTGGTCTCAGATGATGATGTCGAGGACTCACCGCCAGCACAATAGATTTTGAATACCCTTTTTGTGCTTTATTTTGTTTTTATTCTCATGGTCTGTATAAATTAATATTATTTTGGGAATATTGTATGGGTAACTGGTTGGGCTAGTATGTGTTTATATTTTTTAATGTCTGCTATGTTTTATTTATTGTATATTATGTTGTAACCGAACTTTGTGGGTATTGTTCACTACAAACCCTCACGAGACCTCACTCATCCACCCGGGCTATCGGGGGGTTTAAAGGGCTTGTTGATTGTGCTAAATGCAATCGTTATTCCTCCGAATGTGAGTTAGGCCTTTAAACGTTTTTAACTTATTTAACAGAATTTATTATGAAACAACTTAATTCGGCTCGGTAATTGTTTTAATAAATGAACATAAATCATTTTTATAACTCTTAAATCATTTTTATAATTTCTAGTAGAACCATCACATTGGAGCCCCGAATTTTAAATTGTTAAAGAAGTCAATTTCAACCCTATCCCTCAAATGTTCATTAATTTTTTAAATACTTTAACATTGAGGACAATGAAAACCACAAGTGTAGGGATGTGGAAAATTTGAAAATTTTAGCCCGATAGTATCTCGAAGAGTGCTCGGAAACCAAAGTTGTTAACTGTTAATTATTGTCATTAATACCAAGTTATAGGTTTCTGGTCATGGTTGGTTTTTCAGCTTCTCGATAGTCTTACTCACAAATTTTTCATAATGAGAAGTTAAAAATGGGGTCGTTTAGGCGGGATAACGAGTCATGGGGACAGGTACACATGTTCATGACGGCAGCCTAATTCCTTCGATACATGTGTAAGATTTTCCTTATATATAATACACATATAATATATAGTATACACACATGTCATTTGAGTGCCACTATAAAGAGTAACCAATATGCCCATAATATCTAGAACTTGGTTGTCTCATGAATTTCGAGATCTTAGCTTGGCATGAATGCAAAAGTGATAGAGGAAATTAGGTTAAGCCTCGTCTGGATGACTGCGAGTGTGGGTATTGGGGGTTGGGCCTCATACGTTATATATATGAGCGTGGATAATGTGAGGGGCGGGGGTTGGTTCCCTTAGAAAACATTGTTGGACCTATTTTTTTTCATTTAATCAACCCCGATGTTATATTGCGAGACGATCCGGCTTAATAGGTTTCTTTGTAATTGTTTTAGTATTTATCAATAGGATGTATTAAGCATTACGTTTATTATGCTTCAATATATATATATATATTTGTGTTAAAGTTGCAATGTTCAAGTATTATCAGTAAATATATATATATATTAGTGATGAAATCAGTTGTTTATGTTATGTCATTGTGTATTTAATTGTTTTGTAATAAGCCGGATCGGATCGTTTGAGCTACTTGAAAAATTCCCTTCCATACCCTTACACTTAGCCCCGTTACAACCCGTTTTAAGCCCTCTTGATTTGCATTTGTGTCAAAGCATTTATGTGGGTGGAGATTTGACTTGCTTCCAAGCTTATTACATTGTGTTCTTACTTTGTATAGAGGGCAGCGAGATACTAGCACATTTTTTTGCTGGTCTATACATTAAACCAAGAGGAGAGATGTTATACTATGAGGAGTATGAGCATGTGTGCCTTAACAAGAAACAAAGTACACTCGTCTGGGCGGCTCTATTGTTTTTATTATATCATTTAACCTTATTTGTGGGATGTCAATCTTGAAAGTGTCAGTCTGGGAAACTGGGTATGACCTTAAACCTTACTAGTATTAATGGCGATAATTTACATACCTATGATGGAGGTTGATGTTTGCATTAGAGTTCGCTTGAGGGCAAGCAAAACATAAGTGTGGGGATGTGATGGTTGGTTAATTTGTATTCGTTTTTGTTCGTTTATTTATTAGTTTTATCCGTTTAGTTTGGGAACTTCAATACTTCATACGTGTGTATTGTATTTCAGGTCATTGACGTTAAAGTACTTAATTTGGACCTGCTGATTCACTTGATGAAGACCCGGGACGTCCAGCACACAAAACGAGAAAGATTAAAGAATTATGTTGGTAACAAGTCCCATCGCGATACGTGATGGGCATGCTTGAAGACCCATCGCGTATCACGATGGGTAGTTAAATGAAGGTTGACCAATGGTCCATCACGATACGCGATGGACCACAGAAGAACCCATCGCGTATCGCGATGGGTAGTGCAGACGGGGTGTTAGGGTTTTATATCAGTTTCATCATACTCGACCCTATCTTATCATACTTCAAACCAGGAGATTTCCAGAGCTCAAAGAGGCTGATTCCACCATACCAGATCATACCGAGACCACATACATGCTCTATATCATCCAGATTGAAGATCCCATGATGCCGAGATGCAGCTTAACTCATAGAATCTCACCCGGGAATGTAAAGTTTGTAACGATTACAGTTTTCTCATGTAACTAAGAACGTTTATGTATAATTTTTTATGGTTAATCTATGGTTATTGATGTTTAGTATGTCTGTGTGTTCAATCGGTATAGGTTTACGTTGATCTGAACTATTAGTTACCTGTTGTTATAATAATTGATCGTTGGGTTGTTTGATTAGGTTGAAACGATAAAGCATATAATGCCCTTGACTGAGTCATACTGGCAGTGATTGTTTGATAACCAGTGCCGTGTGTAAAGCGATTATTGATGCCTAAGGTTTTGTCTAGTTGATCAGTCTGTATTTAACCGTCAATGATTAATTTGTTAGGTTGCATGAGATTACTGTAAGTTACTTACTTGAAGTCCCGAGTGCGATTTTCTTTTACTATTTGATTGAAAACTGTTTGCTTGTTCATTTGCTTAATTTTAAATTAAAACTATTTGCTTGTGAGATCAGCACTTAAACAGTACTTCATTATATTAGAAATCCGAAACACGTTGCATTGACACATACTCCTGGGGGATACGATACCTTACTTATCCTAGCTACTTAGGTTAATTAGGTTTTTGCATGACTCAAACGACGGTCATCACACCATCCTATCCATCTAATATGTTTTATAGATAATATAGATAATAAATGTTGATAATTGTCCTTTTTTAGTTAATTCTCGCAATATTTTTCTTCAAAACTAAAATCTTAATTAACCCTAATATATGTAATAGATCAATAATTATTCACTTTTCTTTTACACTCAATTTATATGATATCTATACATTTTTATAAAAATAAATATTAACTTATTATTTTACTATATATTCCAAAATACTTGGTGACATTCAAAAATCAACAACAAACTATATTTGTTAAAGATTGAAAAGAATATAATTTCAAACGTTATCATTAACATATTGTACTATGTATATCAAATAAGATTGTAAAGAAAAACAAAACTCGAATATGCTTTAAATTTACAAAGTAATTTTTTTAATCATTAAATTATAAATGTATGCTAAAAGTCGATCTATTCTTTTTAAAATCAGTCCATTTATCTATTACTATTATTGTAAATTGTCATATAAATTTATAAATTATAAATATATGTTTTAAATCTATCTATTTATTTTTTCGGTTAATTCAGTAAACTATATATATGTTAAAATGTAATGATAGTATATACAAATCATTTTCAGACATAACAAAGTTTATCATAATTAATTTCTTAGTTTTTTTATCAAAGATTGTTTTGGATTTTTTGTGGAGCTTAAATTTGATTTTTATGGGTCAAAGTTGGTAAACAGATTATTTGGTATAAGTTAACTACATTTATGTCAAAATTTGTTACGGGTCAAAAATGGGAAATCTAAGTATTTTTAAAAGTTTAAGAATGCAAATAGACTTATCTTCAAATTTGTTACGGGTTCAAAGTGTTGACCTGAAAATGTCAAACGAATAAAAGTTAGAATTTTAAAAATGATTTGGGTTTCAAATTTATTTTCAAATGCATTTTGAAAATCAAAAGGTTCGGAATTTGACAAATTGAATATTTTTCCTTCGTATATTAAAATTTAAGAAAAGATTGCGGACACTTTCGACAAGTCACCCCCATGTCTATCAATGCTTCTAACTTTTATTAAATTTGAAATATTTGTGTAAGCATTAACTTTTCCTTCAATTGTGATCAGAACGTTGTATGGGAAGCATGTCATACAAAATTACACTCAACGAAGCAAAATATTCACAAAATTGAATGGGTTAACATGTTATTTTTATGTTGTCATTATGATAAAGTCGAGAAGCCCCCCAAAACTTATCAAAATATTTTTCATGGTTTAGCTTAGAAAAACATAGTTTTTAAAAAACATTCGTCGTTACAATTTAATGTTCTCCTTTCCTTCGATGGGTGGTAAATTGATAAATATATCAATAAAGGTAACGCTCCTTCCGTATTTAGGCTGAGTAGTTATTATTATTATCGTATGAGAAGTCTTATTTCCGAAATTGGTTCATAACCAAAATTCTTTCTGATATACATATATGACACTAAGAATGTAATTTTCAATAGAATGAGCATTCTCGGACACGTTTTTGCACGTGTATTTTTTTATTAAGTTCATTTAAAAAATCATTTTGTGATATAAATAAATCAATTTGATGTACACATAGTAAAAATACAAGCATAGATGTAATACATTTTTTTCATATACGTTATGTAATTATTTACTTTACTTGTAATTTTATAATTTGGATAATCTCGTGTGTAATACAGGCTTTAAAGCAAGTTATCTTATAATTGATCGGAAACTCAATTATAGTAGATCATTAAATTGTAATTTTTAGTAGAACTTACATATTCTTTGAAAAATTATTTGCTAAATATCGACCTATCAACTCTACATATTATTCCCCAGTGAAAAGAAAACTTGCAAGAATGACACACAAGGCCACATAATTTATCAAATATGATCAACTATCACACAACAATGTAAAATATTTCATAGATAAGTCACATAGCTTTGAACATATTAATCCGCTACCAATTACTAATAGAAATAAATGACAATTTTGGTGCCGCAAGTGCTCTATTGGGCCACTTGGCGGCACCTTAGTGATCGAAAGAATATTGTTTTTTAATGTCCAATACCGTAACAAACATAACGTAAATCGACTGAATGACAATTTTTTTTCGTTATTGTTTTAATTTTGGTACTATAACGAACGTCATATAAACCAACCAAATTTGCATAAGCTCATTACATTTTGTTTTAGTTTCAGTAACATAACTAAAACCGACAGAGTGCCAAATTTGTTTTGATTTAGTTATCATATGTAACAAACGTGACGAAGACCAACCGAATTTGTGTCGGCTCACAGTCTCAATGCCAGCGATTGACAACGCTGGGGTTTTACCAACGCTCGACTTTTACCGACCAGAAACCCCATTAGGCCACCCCTGTTTTTATATATTTTTTTGTTTTAGTTTCAATACATAACATACGTAACCAAAATCGATCAATTCGCGTTGACTTACCGCATCAACACCCGTGACTGACAACGCTTGGGTTTTACCATCACCAGGGTTTTACCTACCTGCCCCGGCGCAACGCGCCGGATGAGCTACTAGTTTACAAGTCAAAAATATATGTACGATTAATACCAAATTTCCAATACATATCACCAAGTTTATAAACCTTTTCAACACATCACCAATCACTATATATAAATCATAGGTTTGGATCAAATACAAATAAAACATGATAATTGTGAGAATCAAGTAGAGTGATTATGTAATTACATCAAAGAGTAATTATCTAGTACTAGATAATTACTCTTTGATGTAATTACATAATCACTCTACTTGATTCTCACAATTAGCACGTTAATTTCATTTATACGTTAACATTCCCCAAATAATTTATATGTTGTTGTCAATAACCTTAGACGATGTTGGCGGGTTAAGTTTTGGTCATGAGCTTTGAAGACAATGTCTAGAAAATGTATAAGCTACCTCCCAAGCTATTATGCATAACCGACACTTATAAACTGGTACCCCAATCAAGTGGACAACGATAAATGTGAGTTAAAGTCAATTGGTTGGTATTATATTTAACATGGCCGTTTCCAAATATTTAAATACCCGATCAAACTGAAATAAAAAAAAGCTCGTTAGCCTTAACGAATAACGAAAAACATAAGCTAATTTTTATAAACGACGATTAATGTTATAACAATAAATATAACAAAAATATAATATGAATGTAATACCCAAATTTCGAAACCCTAAAACTTAATACTTATACGAGTTATTAATATAAAATTTATTAAAATTAATATATAGTTATTTTACTATATTCTCAATTTTTTTAAATTGTTTAAGGATTTTGATATGTTGAAATAAATTTTAAAGGTTAAGTATAACTAAAACAAAACTAAAAGGAGTGAGTATGTAAATAAAAAATTTAATTATGAAATAAAGAGCATCGACTACTTTTTCCAATGTTTTAAAAATCGGTATTTTACTTATACCAAATTAAACTAAAATATAGTACGACCGGTTGAACAGGTTTATACCGGAAGGTTCGACCGGTTAATAGTTTACCTTATAATTTCTTATAAATGTAACTTTAATCCAAAAATAACCAAAAAAATAAATGATTTCATAACAAAAAATAATCCAAAAGTTAAGTCATATTAAAAAAATTATTACTAAAACACTCCATTTTTAAAAAAATAGTCCTAAATTTTGCAAGTTTGAATGTTAATTGTTGGGATAAAAGTAATTTTGAAAAAATATGGGCTGCGAATATCAAAAATTCCTCAGACTTAAAACCAGTTTCTAGGTAAAAACCGGTATTTTAAACAAAAACCGCATGTACAATGTTATAGCAATCCGGCAAAAAATACCAGACTCAAAATACAGGCATGTTGTGCAAAATCCGGTTTAACCGGTTGAACGGCCGGTTTGAACCGATTTTTAAAACATTGATTTTTTCCATTACTTGAAACTTGATTTTGTTGTCATATTCTTCACCAAGACTTTCCGGCAAAGTTATCCGGTGTTGATAGCGACGTCAGCAATGGTGGCGGTTAAGTGGCAGTGACGATGATGGTAGCGGTCAGGTGGTGGCGGCGGTTCTTAGGTGGTGATATCTAGAGAGTAGGGTGAAAGGGGAATGAAATAAAAAAAATAGAGGTGAGAAGGAATGGTTATTGATTAAATGAGATTTTTATGTAATGATTGATTTCATTTCTTTTGCCAATCAAACACCAGGGTTGTCACTGAGAATGCTTGTGACTTAATAGACCATGTGCGAACCCTAATAAAAACTTACACAGACACACATATATACTATAATGATAAGTTTGATAACATATTAACATAGAACAACACAATATTGATGTAGCAAAATGATATGATTTTAATTGTTACACGAACCATGGGACTGTTCTAGCAGTTTTTTTTAGCAAAATTTAAGGTTACAAAAGTCGTTAGGCGGACCCTAGGCGGTCGACTAAGGATTTGGGAGTACTCGGCCTTAGTCGTTGTGTACTCGGCCTTAGTCGTTGAGTACTCGGGGATGACTCACCGAGAACTCGACCTAGGCAAGGATTACTCGTTGAGTACTTGATCGGTGCCTAGGCGCGATTGTTACAACCATAGCAAATTTATTGATCAACTCTTCATCTATTTTTATCTTTTTTTCGTTTTTAAAAACCCGATAAGTGTTTATAAGACATGATTTCTGAAAATCATACAAAAATGAATTCTACTTTCAAGCCTCATAAAAATACCTTGTAATCGGCCCTTCACGTAATCAAGGTTCCTTCAATTTAAAAACAAATGAGAAAAAAAAAGTTTTTCAATTTCAAATATAAACATCAGAGAGAGAAACAAAAACACATAGTATGTAACAAAAAACAAATATAATGTTTATAAGGTTATAAGTAGTGGAGGGCTATAAAATGGAATGAGATGGGCTTTCGACACGTGGTGCTACATCAGTAGATGAGCGATTTTTATTTTAGGGGTGTAGTGGTGTTGTAGTCCAAAAATCCCCCCCCCCCCCCAACCCTAGGCTTGCCAGTGGTCCATTTAATAAAATAATATATTTTCTTTAATACATCGGCGACAAAAGTACGCCCCCTCTGAAATCGCCCCAATATTGTCTAGGGGGCGGTGTTGTCGTCCAAAGTCACCCAAAAACCACCAACTTATCGCCCCACTACACATACTCTAACCCTTGTAAAATTTCACTTTTCCTTATTATATGACAAAAGTACCTAATCGTCATACAGTTGAAACAAATAAAGATTTTATTTTGGTCTTTTTATTACTTTTAATTTATATGGGCTAGGCTGAAATATAAGTTTTATTTGAGTTTGTTAATTCTTTGTCAGATGCATGCTATTGTATAAATTATATGGACCTTTTTTGGTTACGGGCCTTATGCAGTTGCACAGGCTCAAAACCCGCCTTGTGGAACACCATTTTTTTAATTCTCTCACAATGACTTATACCATTATCATTTTCATTCTTGTATATTAAACGCTACCTACAAGGCTATAAGTTATTGTTTATGATTATTGTTATGAAATATGACAATATACACATTATTATATATAACAACTGATAAGTTTGGTACCAATAAGTCCTGATTGGGCCACTTGACAGTACCATACATATCAAGTGCATATTGTTTTTTTTATATTGTTTTAGTTATACTATCGTAACGAAATAATGGAAGCCGGTCAAATGTCAATTTCGTGATTTTTTGTTTGATTGAATTCTGGTACCGTAACAAACATGATGGAAACCGACTAATTCCGCCTAAACTCATTGTCTCAACGTTCGGGACCGACAAAGCTCGAGTTTTACCAACGCCCAAGTTTACTGATGAAAACCACCCCATTCGTGCACCTCAATTTTTATATCTCTGGTACAGTAACGATAATTGACCGAATGTCAATGATGTTTTTTTAGTTCCGGTATCTTAACGAAAGTGACGAAAACCGACCAAATTCACGTAGACGCAACACATTTTGTTTTAAATATGGTACCGTAATGCACACCACGAAAACCAACCGAATGCGAATACTTTTTTTTGTTTTAGCTCCGGTACCGTAACGAACGTAACGGAAACCGATCAAATTTGCCAACACTCATCGTCTCAACGCCCGGGATCAGCAACGCTCGGGTATTCCCAACGTCCGGAGTTTAACGACCAACGCCACCCCTTAGTCTACCGCAATTTGTATATATTTTTTGTTTTTAGTTACGATATTATAACGCACAACACCGAACTGATCGGATTCGCGTCGACTTATCGCCTCAACGCCCCGGGACCGATAACACTTGGGTTTTACCAACCTGCCCGGTGCAACGCGCGTGGTAAAACTAGGGTGTTCAAGGTCCAGTTTAGCCGTTTTTTAAGTCAAACCGTAGCCAAACCATTAATAACGGATTTTTGTTATTAAAAACAGAAAGCGAACCAAACCAAACCGTTATCAGTTTTTCACGGTTTTTCTAATCTCTAATTTTAATTTGCTTGTGATTAAGACTTAAAAGGGTGGATGATGTGTTATGTCAAAACTAAAAGTAGGCACCATTTGATTTCAATATGTACGTTCTTTCAAAACATGAATAACGTTATTATTAATAACTAATCATGCTAAAAAGGCATTTGTTTGTATATAAAGAATTCGAACGGGGGCATCAAATCTACTACTCAAATAAAAGAATACTACCTTGTGTCACTTGTCACTATCTCAACCATCCTCACATTTTTTAAACCCATTTTGTTATTTGGAACCCGTATGGGTTAACCCAACCCAAAATAGCCTTATTCTTATGTATATATAAATCAAGTGTGTTAATGTTTATTTATTATTTTTTTTATATTTTAACGTTATGTTAAATAATAAAATGAAATAATTTAGCTATAGAAAAAGAGCATGCCAAATGGGATTGAAGTGGTCGGAATATTGCTTTATTATTAATTTTTTAGTATTCTCAGGTGTATAAAATAAAAGTCAATTAAAATACTTTCTTCCTAAAAAATTTTCAGTATATACATGACTACATTCTCATAAATTTATTTATCGACATAGTAACCATTTAAAGAGAAGACAGACGACGAATCCTGTTAGATCCGTAGAAAACATTACTATAGAGGGGAGGAGGGATAGAGGACGACCGAAATTGACTTGGGATGAGAGGATTAGGTATGATTTGATAGACCTAAACCTCTCAGAGGACATGGTTGAGGATAGGAATTCGTGGAGAAGTAGAATTAAAGTTAAGGATTTTTAGAGAGAATTGAATACCTTAGGCTTAGACTTAACTTATTTAGGTCGCATACCATAATGGTATTTCCCTTACATATATTATTATTATTATTATAATTATTATTAGCTTTTATATAGCTGTTAAACTGTGATCTTATTATCAATATTATTATAATTTGTAGTAGTTTGTATATAACTGTTAAACTTTGATTTCCTTTATTTTGCTTCATACACATGTACTTAGAGCCGAGGGTCTCTCTGGAAGCCACCTCTTCATTCCTTTGGATGGAGGTACGGTGTGCCTACATCCCACCCTCCCCAGACCATACTTATAGCTTTGCTGTCGGTGGGATTTTACTGGGCATGATTGATTGATTGATTGAGTAACCATTTAAAATTATTATTTTGGTTTATTTCGGAAAGCAAGAATTATGAAGTTCCTTTCTTAGTTAACATATAATATATATATGGATGGGTTATAGTAAGAATACATTGTTTTGTGGGAATGGTAAGAATAAATCTCAACCATTAGATCAACACATCTAACGGTTGAGATTAGAAGTTACAAAAATACCATATTGTGTCTTAAGATTGTCCTTCCCATGTAGTTTCTTAGGGGTAATTATGTACATTCAGATTTTCAACAAAATTAAACCGCCATTTATAAATGTTTAAGAACAATATTCAATTCTAAAACTAACACTATAATTAAATGATTTAATTAATTGATTCAGTGGAGACATAATAAATAAAACTATGTATGGTATTTTGCATAAACTAAAAAACTATGATATATAATAATAATAATAATAAACAACGATTGTATGGTCTGTAAAGGGAATTAAATAAACATAACACTTGAAATTAAAAAATAATAAACACAATCAATAGTAATTAATTGATATACCGTTTTCACTTTTTTTTATTTATTTAATCAAAATCACGTTAAAAAGAAAGAAAATGTAGCAATGGAGGAATCAGTTACTAAATAATATATGTTTTGATTAGTTCGAAAAAAGAATCAACTTGAAATCCCATAATTGTAGAAATTAACCGGTTAATTTGACATTTTAATTTAATCTAATTTAATATACATAAAAATTTACCTAAATACCTTTTAATTTAAATTAAGAACTATGCCATGTATCATTATCAATTGGTTCTTATTATTTATTTATTCTTATTTAACCCCCCCTATATATATATATATATAACTAGCTTTATTCCCTGTAATACGAGGTTGTTTTATATTATTCGTTTATGATATTAATATTTTTTTTTGGATTTTAATTTTGTTTATTGTAAGGAAGTTATTAATATACTTAGGATTTGATGACGAAAGAGTTTCATAAATAAATGAGATGTTATAACCTGGTTTAGAGGTTATATGGGTTTGGTAAGACCCATGATCCGCTTTTTTTTTTACTATAAAATTGTTTCTTAATTATAAATAATATCTTAAAAAAACGGATACTAATTTTTAGTATATTCCTATTTTATAGGATTTTCATATCGAATATTTGATGAGATTAATTTTTAATATAATGAGATGTTATAACCCGTTTAAAAGGCTAGGTTTGGTGAGACTCATACATGTGAATTCAGTTTAAATGCATGAGAAACTTTCATTTACAAATAAAGCAATCTGGTGACTTTAGAGAATTTAAGAAGGTTTCGTTTTTATATATTTAATATTAAGATATTATACATAGTCTTGTTTTATTAATTATTTATGGTTGGCTTGTACTTGAAAGACCCCGTGTTTTCACACATACATCTATACGTCACTTTGTCAAGATTTACAGGCAGTCATTGATTAAAAATTTTGATTATTGATAAACTATGTATATTGATTAACGCAACTGTAAACGTAGTGTACAAGGAAATTTTTTCTTATCAGTAAATATTTGCATAATATTTCTTTAGTAATTCATATAATTTTAATATAAATTGTAATTTTATTAACAATATATGATAATTGTGTTGTCGATTGTATTTTGATTAATGTTCAAATTTTAAAGTTTTATCTATTCCTCATGTAATACACGGGGCTCAAACTAGTGACTTATAGTCTCATAAGATCTAAAACCGGTTTGAATGAGCAGCCCTCTTAGCACTACAATTAATTAAATCCATTTGCATTCAGTTAACCAAATATGATTAGCCTAGTTCATACTTCACAACTTCATAGTATTTATCTTAAATGAAGTGTATAACATAATTATATATATTATGGTTCGGTCTGGTTTTTTACGATTGTTTTGCGACATAAAACGCAACCAAGCCATTCACTATGGTTTGAGATTTTTGAAACCAACCGACGGATAGTTACCAATAAAAACCAACCGTGAAATAAAACTGATGGCCGGTTGTAAGACCCCATTACCGGTGCCCTACATTTCATGTCGGATTTACTCATGAACACAGTTCTACAAATCAGAGTTAATTAAAACTTTTCGCGGAAATGTTAACTTCAATCATTCGTTATAAAACATACAAACTTGTCATTAAAACGTATCATGATACATCATCTTTAAACACCATTTCTTCCGTCTTCAGATGCTAGTCGTTCAATCCTTGCCATGTGCCGTTCTCATGCTAGCTTCCCAAGCGTATTTACCTGTATGCAAACTAAAAGTCAACTAAGCTGAGTGAGTTCTAGTTAATCTGGCAACTTACCATACAACCATTTCATGTATTTATATATATACATATGTGTCCGAAGACATATAGTCGTTCATCTAACCTGCTCACCTCACCGCTAACCTCTTTACTGCCCCTACATCATAGCCACTTGATTACGGAAGCACATTGAGGCTTGCCCTCTCGCGTACTTACGTATTGCCACTTATTTAACGAAGGCACGTGGAGGCTTGCCCTCCCACGTACTATCGTTGTGCCACTTAATAACGAAGACAGGTATAGGCTTACCCTACCACGTACTATCTTCATGCCACTTACACCCTTACCAACTTGTTACTACTTCTACCACACTCTAACTCGACGTGCCTACAACACACTTCTTATAATAAACAAGTCACAACATAACATTCATACACACTTATAACTCGACGTGCATCCATTCATAACATCTATATATATATATATATCATATCAAACATTATAGCATACACTTACCACTTAAGGTAAGTGTATTCACACTTCACATAGAGTATGCACACAGCCCTGAACACATAACAAGGAAGTGGGGCTAGAAACTCATCTGAATGCGGTTACGTTCACCGTTTATGGTTATTCATTTCTTTAGCTGTGCGCGACTAACTGTATAACAATTACATGTATCAATTAACTATTACTACCCATATCATGTTTCTAGTTTAATTATAACCCTCAACGAATGGGGTTCCGGGGTAGCGCCCCTGGCAGCGTGGTTCTAGGGGCGGCAGCCCCTATCAGGATCCAAGGGGCAGAGCCCCTGGCTGGGGTCGAGCTGTCAGGTTAGCTTGGAAAAAATTTGTATTTCCATTAACTGTCTTAACACATTTTTCATTAGAAATCTTAATTTATTATTCTATTGCTAATTCATAAGTTCGAGGGCTTCTTTGTAATTATTCCATTTTATCCTAAGTCCAGGGACCTTTATGTCATTCTTTCAAAGTTTTATTCGTTATCCCGTTCCTTAACGAATGGGGCTCATTCGTTACTTCTTGACGAATGGACTTTATAACGAATTGCATTTATAACGAATTGGACCTTTATAACGAACTGACCTTTATAATGAATTGGGGGGGGTTCATTCGTCAGTTCTCTGTTAACGAATTACTTAACGAATGGCTTAACGAACCACTTCTAATTCGTTATCTCTTCTTAACAAAGGGGTATAACGAATTGCTTGTTAATTCGTTATTTCTCCGCTAACGAACTGGGGTTAGGTCAGAAACATTCTCTGACATCCTTTAACCTCGTACCCCATCTGCGGCGTGCCTTTTCGGCGTCGTCATCCCCGGAAAACCGGGATCTCGCCGGAAAAGCGAGATCTCAACCATTTTCCACCGTTTTTCGTCCCGTTCTATCCAGGTCCGAGCTAGGGTGACCCTAAACTCATCTTTTGATTTGTTTATAGCCGATTCCACCCGGATCTCGTGACTTTAATGGTTTAGGGTGTTGGCTCGTTGTTTCGCGACTAGATCTAGCGGGTTTGGGTCCATACAGTATTATACTATCATTACCTCGGGTCGAGAATCGATTCTTCTTCCTGGTTTTGGTTTAGAGAAAGAGAGATGAGAGAAAGAGCTTAAGTGTGTGTTTTGGGTGGTGTATGGAATCAGTGGAAATGAAAGGATTTTGGGTAAATCAAGGTTTATATATCGTGGGTCATGGGCTTAAGCCCATGGTCTATTCTTCCTTCCTTTTAATCCAAGTCCATAACTCATATCAATTTAAGCCAACGCAAGCCCAACTCATAATAATTTATTTTATTAGCCGATAGTGGAAACAAGAATTATATATTATTATCCATCTACTATATCAATTTTATTCTTCCGAAGTAAATAATACATTAAATATTATTTATAGAAATTTCGGGATGTTACACCGGTTTGGACGGTTTCATGGTTTCAAATCGAACCGTAAACACCCCTAGGTAAAACCCTAGTTAAAATATAAATGAAGATAATTGTATAACTTGTAATCTAAAAAATTGAAAAGAGGTAACTTTAAAACCATAGAGCATCCTTAAATAATTTGGCCTTGTTTATCTAGAAGACAAGATAATCATTCCATTTTATTTTACACCCCAACCTACGACGGAAATGCCGGGGCGTGAGCTGATTGATCACAGCTCTCAAGATACTATCATGCAATATTAGAAATTTCAATATCTATTTAATAAAATTCAATTAAGACAAATTATTCAATACAATATCCAAAAGACAAATAGTTCACCAAAGCAAACATAAACAAGAAACAAATGTCTTGTTAAATTTCTCTATCTTTATTCTTAAGTGTTCTTCCAAAACTTGATCTAACTTCAGATCACACGATTACTTGCATATGCGTTAAAAATAAAGTAGATTTATCAACACAAGGTTGAGTGAGCAACACACCATTTTTAATGTACATATAACAAAAAAATATATACTGCAACAAGTCAAATGAGATAAGCAATTTAACCAATGAGTAAAATAAATGAGATGTCGAAAAGCACGAAGCTATTACGACTGTCGTATGATCATACTATTCTGAGTTTATGCTGGACCTCTCCGAATGCGGTTCACATAAAGCAAATAAGGACGTAACAAGTAAGGTACAAATAGTTAAACACAAGTGACAATAGTTGCAATTTGTATTAAATAATAGGAAAGTAAATATTAAGCGCATATGTCCCCAAAACAGTAAAAATAAATAAAATAGGGGAATGTGGTACTCACCTGATCAAATAAGCAAAGCGGAAGTGAGTACGACAAGAAGCGATAAACCACACTCGACAATGTATATCGACAAACGAATTTCTAAGTAATAATAATTACGAAAATTAAATAAGAATTCAACAACGAACTAAAACTAAATAGATGTTCGGGATTTGATGATCAAGTACGTTCTATCAAAAGTTAAATATTACAAAAACTTTTTATTGCTTTAATAAATAGTATATTTTAATTAAGTAAAATACTTGAATAATTATTTATAAAATTTTGGATAATTATAATAGGAGATTGTTTTAAATGTTTATTTTAAACTAGAAAAAATACGTTTAATGTATTTATGTATATTTTAATTATTAATAAAGATTTCTCTTAACCTAAATAGTGTAAATAATAATTAATAGATAATAACTAGTTTATATAAACTAAAATCTTTTATAAAATACTTAATATTTATGTAAAATAATAAGGTCTAATATATATTTTATTTATGTAATTTTATTAAACAAAACCTTTTTAAATCTTTAACATTTATAAAAATATTTATCAAAATTTTAATAACTATTATATATATATATATATATATATATAGTTTTTAAAAAAGATTCGGAGAGCAACTTGTTAATATATCGGCTTTAAGAAAAATATAATTTGTTATTGATTTTATAATATTAGTTAATATTTACATGATTAAATATATAATATATTTAATAATTAAAACCATTTTATAAAATAATGAGATAAAAACGGGGGGGGGGGGGGGGGTTCGAACCCGCGCCCCAGCCAGTAAGAAGTCCACACACAAACGCCCAAGCCAACTGATCTAATATGCTACTTGGTTAAAATACGAAAACAAAAACCTTAAAAACAGCTGATATGAATACTCAGAATATGAACAAGCCTAGAATTATAAATTGATTGATCTGATTGTTGTTCGTTTGATTATTGTTAGGGGTATTCAAGGTGATAAATAAACGAACTTGATCCGTATAATTTTACCTGAAACACGTCGTATAACAGATTATTGTGAACCAACAGTCTCCAACCAAAAATTGCGATGAACGGACAATCAGACGCTTATGAGAATCCAATTGATTAGAGGGGTTTTGATTATGATGGTTAGGTGATGCTAACTGCGGTTTAATTAATTTTATAACATCGTTTTATATGTATATTAATCTAGGGTTAGGGTCGGCTTAAGAAATACGATTGGCAGATTTGATATGATTCAATTAACATAATAATAGTGTCGGTTTAACCAGATTAAGTATGTAGATCAACGATTTGATTAACTTTCCAAGTTTTGTGTCGAGAATTATAGTGCAAGCTAGCAGAACTGGTATGAGGGTTTACTAATCGGGTCTCGGGTTAATGGATACGGGTCATGGATTGTTGGGTCAGAAATATAATAAAATAATATATGTCGTGTTTACATTTTAGTCCCTGGGGATTTAAGGTGAAAACATAATTGGGTAAGAGTTTGAGTTTTGGGTTAAAATTGCCAAAATGTGTAAGTTATAAATATATAATATATAATTAATTGAATAGTAATATAATAATAATTAATCTTCTTGGTAAACGCGATATTATTATAGAATAACCCGAACATCTAAACGAGTCGGGCATTTATATAAATTCGAAAACCCGAGTTGTTACAATACGGGTATAATCGGGTATTGGAAAATTGGGCATTAGTAATATCTGGGTCGGGTTCGGGTCCGAGTATTGGCTTTAAAAACCATACCCTATGTAACGGGTCCAGGTCGGGTATTGAACCGGGTCTTCAATACCCAGGTGTTTAAATACCCTATTTCCGAGTATTGAAAAAACCCGTTTCCATGGTATTTGAATACCCTATTTCCGGGTATTCAAAAAACCTTTTTTTTTCTATAACGTTCTTTTGTTAACGAGCCTGCTTCGGTTTTTTTTTTATCCTAATTCCATTTTTTTTGTATACAAACTTCATAGTTCATTCAAACATATGTAAAAAACTAAGCAATTGATATAAAAACTTATATATTTATGTGTTATAAATTGTTGTTTGGTATATCAAAAGGCGTTACTCTAAATAACTGTTTATATCAAACATGTAATTCAAAAAAAATCCGTTGAAGAATGGCTATAGATCTGTTGGTAGCCACAAAACCACTGCTAAGTGCCACACAGACACATGTGCACAAACACTAATATCTGGGTATACAAAAAGATCCAGTTCGGGTATGCAAAAAAACCCGAGTTTCGAGTATAACTAGAATTGGGTTTCGGGCATAACTAGAACTGGCTTTCGGGTATTATCAGGTTTAGATCGGATACGAGTTTGGGTTTGAGTTTCAGCATTGAAAGTCATACCCTATCCGTACCTTGCGGGTAGGGTCAGGTTTGGGTATTAAAAACCGGGTTTAAAAAAAAACTAGTTTCGGGTTTTTTTTGTCCGGTTCCGGGTTCGGTTTTTTTATGCACCTCTATGTATAACATCTATAAAGAAAATGAGGCCTTTACAAATGAAAGGCCCAAAGCAGTTTCCTTAGTAGGCCGAGTCTGGCTTGCATCTTCCATAATAAGATAGAGTTAATAAATGTTTTGTATTGAAATTATTGTGATGCTCCAAAAGCAACTAAATTACAATTTGAGTTTGTAGATTTACTCACATCACATCTTGTTTGATTTTGTTAAAAATGTAGTTCTCAGTTTTATTAATAATAAAGAACTATAGAGTTAATTATAGTTTATATTCAACCTCTAATCTTTTTACAAACGGTAAATAAACTAACGTATTCAGTAGCATCTCACTTAAAAATATATTAAAGTTGCAGTTATTATAGGATAGAATAATTTTTGTACTTCTAGGTGGTTTAAGGAAACCATTTGTGTTCGTAGGTGGTTTATTTAATTATTTGTAAAAGCAGTTAACTTGTAACATCCTGTTGTGAGCTTTAAGCAGTAAATGTAAAATCGCAAGGGGCCTGCGAGCTTGAAGGGAATCTAACAAAAGTTTTAAACTCACAAGGGGGGAAAGTGGGGGTTGGTGTGACAACTGCCAATTTTCAGGTTAACTACATTAACTAAACCCAGTTAGTTTTGTTAACTACGCTAATGAACTCTCATGCTTGTAGTATCATGTATGCATACATTGAGTCAGTCATGTTGTTGGTGACCTAAGTAAGAGTAACTAGTTGTTGGTAACTAGAATAATAAACTTGTCACACATGTTATAATAAACATGATATGTTACATGTACTATATATGATAGATATAGTTGTGTTACATGCTTAATATGTTACATGATTAGTTGTTATATGCTTATATGTTATTGTAAGAAAGTTGAATAATTGAAATGATACAACATATGATATGTTATATGATAACTAGTTAAATGAATTGTTAAACCACACTTAAATAAAATGAAATAATCTAAAGTTGGAATTAGTTAATTACTACTTAATGATGGAGTAAATAACAATGGAGGTTATACATTTTCTTTTCCTCTCCTTGGCTGTCCACTTCACAACACACACACACACATTTTCATTTTTCAAAAAACACTCTCAAGATCATAAAAAGTTTGGTGATTTTTGGAAGCAGGAGTATTGGGTTCTTAGATGAAACACTAGGTAACCATATGTAATTTATATTTACCTTATGAATTCTTCATGTTATGATCTTATACACATGAAAACTAGTATCCAAATAATCGTATTTGTGAAAATGAACCAAGGATGATCAAGGTTAACTGTAAAAAGAAATTTTGTGTCTTGTTATAAAAGAAAGGATGGAAACCTTTTGTATCTAAATGTTATTTTATAAATCAGTATAATAATGAAAGACATGATATTTGATTTTAGAAAATGGTTCCTTGATGATTTAGGATCATAAGGATATAATAATCATGATTTTTGTAAGTTTTGGTTTGAATCTGCTGGTTGACAGATTAGGTGATTTAGATTGTTAGATGTATAACTTGTTGATACGATGGTGTTTTTGATTGATTTTTGATACTCCGGTTAAGTACTCTAAGGGCGCGTTCGTTTCACGGAATGAAATGGATTGGAATTGGAATTTGCATAAGATTTGGAATTTGAAGGAATTGGATTTGGAATCTGAACATTCCAATAGGAATTGGAATTGGTGGGAATTGAAATCCAAATACATTTTTAATGTGTCCGTTTGACAAATGAATATAAATCAAGTTTTATTTTATTTTATATTTTTTTAACAATGACACGGCGAAAACATTTTAGTTTTTTTAGATTTTCTGTTTTTTATTTATATTTTGTGTTATGATTTTTTTATAATTTTTTTTGAGTTTTTTTATGGGTTTTCTATTAAGATTAAAAACCTTCAAAAAATATTCAAAATAGTAATAAAAAATCATAACTCAAAATATAAATTAAAAAAAAAAGTAAAAAAACTAAAATGTTTTGTTCATTGTTCTCGTTAAAAAAAAACTCAAGATAAGATTTCAATGAATTTCCTTGAATTCCTCCACATTTTGAAAGGATTTGAAATCCCTATATTTAAAGGAATTTGAAGGAATTGAATTTCAATTCCAATTCCAATTCTTTGAACTGAACACACCACAATGGAATTAAGATTCTAATTCCAACGAAACGAACACGTCATGTCATGGGATTTTAATTTCAATTCCTCTGAATTCCCACGAATTCCGTGAAACGAACACTCCCTAAATCTAGTTTTCAAAAAGTTAGAAATAATAATTTTTTGGACTTTGTTTGACTGATTTTTATTAATTTACAAAATCGGGTTGCAATCCTGATTGAAAAAGAAATTTTATGAGTTGTGTTGTAAATTGTATAACTTGATATTGAAAATAGATAATGATGTGATTCCACTTCTGGAATGTCATATATGGAAGTAGGAATCCAATCCAATTGGTATTGCATCAATTGGACATATATGGAATGTTTGGCAAATAATTGTATTATGTTGTGTTAATAAGGAGATTGAAAACAGGTTGCTGTAGTGTGTGAATTTTCTTTATGTTTGTGAGTATTGAAAAATTATAAGAAAAATGTATGTTGTACCTAATACAAGAAGGTATACGTGGGAATTTTTTAGTAATTTATTTATATGTTTTGGTTGGTTGAAAAAACCAGTTTTGATGACTTAAAACTTGTTCAAATTGATCTACGGTTTAGTAAAGATAATTGTAGTTTGTATTAGGATTGTTGTAGTAGATTGGATTTTGACTTTATTGGTCAACTTGAAACTATTTGACTAAATGTTTAGTCTTACTTATAAACAATTGAACTTGGTAAATGTTGGACTTAGTCATAGGATTGCATGAAAAGTGACTAAGTGCAAGTTATATGATTTGTTGTTAAGTCGTGAATAGGAATATCATGTAACTATTCTAAGTCTATATAATTGGTCAAAAGTCACCAATGGGACGTCGGTCAATATTTTGGGTCAAAGGTCAACATTTTGGTCAGCGGTCAACATCTTGGTCAATGGTCAACAAAACTCAAATTTTAGTCTTTGGTTATCGAGACTTGGACTTTTTAGTCAGCGGTCAACAACTTGGACCTTTTGGTCAAAAGTCAACGAAAAGTCAAAATTTGGTCAAAGTCAACAAAAGTCAAAGTCTAATAAACAATGGAATTGTTTGGATACTAAGGATTCTAGGAATCGCTTAGCAAATACTTATAGTGCTTGTATGATTTAGGCACTAGAACAACTTTGACTTAGGTAGGGGTGCAAATGAGCTGAGCTGCTCACGAGCTACTCGAGATCGGCTCGTTAAAATGCTCGTTCGAGCCGAGCTTTATCGAGCCCGAGCCCGAGCTCAAGCCTAAAAAATAAGCTCGTTTAATAAACGAGCTCGAGCCCGAGCTTTACTTATCGAGCTCGAGCAGGCTCACGAGCCTAAACGAGCCTACCATTTATATAATTTTTTTAGAATATATATTTAATAATTATTAATTAATAAATATAATGTTATGAAAAAATAAATAAAAATAACTGAATAATATATATTCTTTTATACATAAAATTATAATAGAAAAAAAAATATATAAATTAATTATAATTATATAAAAAAATAATTGATAAATACTAAACGAGCCGAGCCCGAGCCGAGCTCGAGCTTCAAAATTCACGAGCCGAGCTCGAGTTTTGAAAATAGAGCTCGAAACGAGTCGAGCTCGAGCTCTGTGTAAGTTAAACGAGCCGAGTTCGAGCCTAGTCGAGCTCGGGCTCGGCTCGGCTCGTTTGCACCCCTAGACTTAGGCAGTTGATTTTCGTTTAAACCGCATTCAAGGTGAGTTTCAATGTGCCTCTTTTTACTTACTCCTTTTGGGGAGAAAACATGTAACATACAAAACTTTTTGGATATTGTAGACTTTTTAATACCTCATGTGTACATAGTGAACTTAAATTGAAGTCCCCCCATACACATTGGACCGTTAACATTATACATTAGCTGGGTAATGAAAGGTAGTACTACTGGGTCCGACGAACCCCCTCGGGGCTCTCGGGTGAGGGAGTCGTCGAGTGTCTTCATTTACTATAAACGCAATATGCACTAGTCTTATATTAGACTCCGTGGGTGGCAAACAAACTAACAAGTCAGCCTCGGTCATAATGGAACTTACACTAATGTAACATGATTACTAGCCTAATTAACTAGTGGTATTACTAATGCATACACTATCCATACTTAAACATTTACAATGTTTACTACTTAATTGTTTGTTTGACTAACCTGTTTTTAAAACTCAAACCTATGAACTCACCAACCGTTGTGTTGACCCGTTTTAGCATGTCTTTCTCAGGTCGCTAAGATCAAGTGTACGGATAGGAGTTGCATTCATGGTCACTCATAAACATTGCATCATAACTTGGAACTTTTAATTAATAATGTTATGGTTTGCACATGTTTTGGCGCCTTAGAATGTTTGGTTTTGTTTAGGGATTTTTCCCGCTATGTTACGCTTCCGCGTTTTAAAACATTAAGATGTTAACTCTGAAATGGTTTTCCCAAATATGGGACAATTAAGTTTATTTTAAATATTTAGACGTTGTTTGTTGTAACTAATGATTGAGATCCTGGTTCGTCACGCGCCTCGCGGTAAAACCCTGCATGTGGAAATTGAGGGTGTGACAGTTAGATATGTCAGATCCATCCAAGAGATTCCTTTCATATGATATGAAATGAGTTATGATTCTTGCGTACAATTTTTGTCACAAATAAACACTCCGATAGAAATTACTTTACATGATGAGATTCTTATCAAAGAAGAAAAAAAAAGACGGGGTCATGGATTAGGGTTTTACACAGTTCACCAACTACTATGCCAGAGAATAATCTTGGTGTAAATTAGTAGCAAATAAATATCATTTTCTAATGATCCTGAAGTTAACCTCAAACTCATTTTGAAAAACTAGTTTAATTTAAAAACAAAATTAAAATTTTAAAACGAATTTTAGACTTTTAAAAAGTAAATACTTTTGGAAAAATGGGTTTATATATTTGTGCAAAACCCTACCCGTGATCCCGTTTTGTTTTTTTGTCAAGAATCTCATCATGTAAAATAATCTTTGTTGGATGTGAGCTGTGACAAAAATTGTGTGCAAGAATCGTAAGTCACTTGAAATAAAATTATATGCAAGTGCAATGAATCTTTGAGATATATGTGATATATCCAAATCTCGCTTTTGAGTCGAAACCTTTTGTTAGACGAGTTAACTATACTTTCCCAATAATTAAACAAGAAAGAAAACACAAATGGTTTGTTTGATCCACCAACAATACAAGGATAGGAAGGTAGGGGCATTTTGTGTATTAGAAGCATATGGTAAGGGTTTTGAAAAGAAATATAGGAAATTTGAAAGATATATAAACCCCAGAAGATTGAAACTCAATTGATTTATTATTATTTCAAAATCAAAAGCAAAAACACACACACAGAGATCGATCCAGAGGGGGGGTTTTTCAATCTCGATTAACAATTCACTCACAAAACCCTAATTTCCATAAGCCCTAATTCAACCTTCACTCACCGATTCGACTCAGCCAGCTGGATTCTACTGGATAATTGTTGTTGTTTACCTGCCAATTCTAATCGTATAGTTTTTGTGTAATTGATTCAATCTCCTTCCGGCCGTAGATCATGGCGTCAACGAGGAAGTCTAGAAGTGTCATGAATAAGCGCTATTCCGATTATGTTGACGTCTCTCCGACTAAAACTCTTGCTAATAAATCCGGCCGACAGGCGAGTATTCATTTGTATATTTTTTATAAGATATGTTGTATGTATTGCTGACTTTAGGGGTGTGAAAATGGGCCAGACCAGTTTAACATAACCGGGTCAGGTCTCGTGGATCTTATGCTCACCGCAATTGTTCATTTTTTTTGCGCAGAAGAGGAAGCTTTCTGACATGTTAGGATCTCCATGGACTGGCGAAGAGGTTGAGCGCTTCTATAAAGCTTATAGGAAGTATGGAAAGGACTGGAAGAAGGTTTCTGCTTTCTTCCTCTTCTTCTCTTTGGTTTAAGTTTAACTATGAGGATGGATGGCTGCTTTTTATAAAAAAAAACAAGTTAAACATACGGTTTCTTAACCTGTTCAAGATGGAACTGTCATCTTCATAGCCACTTGTCTTTCACATGATTAGCTAATGTAAACGATTTTGTTCCTTTAGGTGGCTGCCATGGTGCGTACCAGGAACTCTGAAATGGTTGAGGCTCTCTACACTATGAATAGGGTAAATTATCATAATTCAAGCTTGACTAAATTTCATTCTGTAGAATAAACAATCGATTTAACTCTTGTCTCGTATCATTGCTTGTATTGATTGATATTAGAGGTGACTTTGTTGGGTTGGGTAAACGGGTCAAGGCAGGTAATTTCTTAGTGCTTTTGTAAATGGGTTGTGGTGGGTTGGGCCGGACCACAACAAAAGTTAATGCTTCAGAATTTTTCACTAAGTTATGTGTTAACATGATTACAAATATATATTAATATAATAATCAAATGTTTTTTTCTTAAAAGATGACGCAGATAGTTTAATGCACCTTAATACACTTTGGCTGACTTTTGATAGGTATATGCCAGTGTTCTGACTTCAGATGAATTAAATTATCTAAGTTTAGCAAGTAATGTTTCAAGGAGTCAATATATTCAGTTGGTGTATTAATAATCAATTTGAAAAAGAAATATGCTAGTTGCATTAAGGTTTGGATTCCAGATTTGGGGGTAACGTTGAGTAGGAATGTAGGATACACTAAAAGTGCTGAGCTGTCACACATGTCGTTAGTGCCATGATAGATACATGCGTATTTGGAAGTTAATGTGTATATGTATTTGTAAAATAGATGCAAACCTATTTGAAAATGAATTTGATTGTTATCCTAGTATTAACTTTGGGGCTTAAAAGCTTACTTTTTGATAATCTGATGATAGCAATTTCTAGGTTTGAAGATTAACCATTTGAAACTTCTGATTTGCAGGCATATTTATCGTTGCCGGAGGGAACAGCATCTGTGGTTGGGTTAGTTGCAATGGTGTCTGATCATTATAATGCCATGGTGAGATCATATACACACTTTATTTAAATTGTTTTGTTGCTTATGTGTCGATATTGCTAACTATATACTTTGGTATTGTTTAAATCCAGGGTCTTATGCATCGAATGCTATTAACACAATAAAACATGTTTTACTTTTGTTGTGTTATACATTATCTTTTAAATATTTGCTAAATCTTCCATTTAGATGACTGCCTTCATTGTTACATACAAGTTATAACTCTTCTCCTTTTTCTATAACTTATGTTGCCCTTTTCAGTCCAACAGTTTACAATGTGCTTCTGAAATATTATGTAAGATATTAGGGTCCTTCAATAGTCTGTACTATCCTTTTAAACTATGTTTTCAGTTTTTGTTTTACTGATTATGTTACGTTTATGGTGAGAAAAGACACTCCTTTAACTGTATTGATAAATGAATGCTGTCAACTAATGTAGTATATTAACAGGAAGGAAGTGATAATGATCAAGAGATCAATGACGTTTCAAAATTAACACGCAAGCCTAAAAAACGCACGCACCAACTGCCTCAGCAAAATAATAAACCTGAAGATCAATTGCAATTTAGGGTAGTTGGTTCAAGTGATAGGTCTTTGCCACCATTGAAGAGAAGGGAATCTGATGGTATATTCCTTCAGCCATACACACACACACACACACACACATATATATATATATGTATTGTTATTTGCGTAAAGTTAACTTCTAATAGTTTTAAATTTAATGTAGGATGTACTGTTAGGAAACGGACACCTCGGTTCCCTATTAACCACTTATCAAGAAGAGAGAACAGCGGGAGTTATGTCTCACCACACAAAAGAGGCCAAAAGAGAGATGCTGATGACGTGGCGCATGGTGCTGCCTTGGCATTAACTGAGGCTTTACAAAGAGGAGGCTCCCCACAAGTTTCTCAATCACCACACCACATGAAAACCACACCTTCGAAGGGCAGACAAAAAATTGTAATAATTTGATTACTTTTCTTATTTACTCCTAGAGTATAGGGTGTGCATGGGTCTGTTTGGGTCGGGTTTTGGCCAAACAGAACCAAAAAACCGAAAATTCGGTTTCTGGGTTTTTGAAAACCATCCGGTTTTCACAATGGGTTTGGTTTGGTTTCATTTTTTCTTTTTTGCCACTCGGGCCAATTTTTTTTTTCTGGTTCTTTGCACATTTGGTTCTAAAATTATGGGCCAAAAAAATTGACCCAAAGTAATGGATCTGGGTCTGAAATTTTTACGGTTTGGTTATAATAGTCGGTTCGATTTTTCAGCTTTCGGTACATGCAAATATTGGTTCGGTTATAAAAGTTGGTTCGTTTTTTTCAGTTTTCAGTATATGCAAACCAAAATGGAATCGGAAATTCGGTTTTTGAAAAAAAAAACATAAACCAACCTGTCAGTTTTGGCTTGGGTTTGGTTATGTTGATTATTTCACTTACGGATCGATTATTTCGGTTTAGGGTTTAGGTTATTTGTAAGGTTATTTGTTTACTGATAAAAGGTTTGAGGACCGGATAAAATTATTCATTTGACAAGATTATCTTATATTGTACTAACTTTATGTATGGCATTGCATTTGCAGTTGGATACATTGAGGACAAAGCTTCATGGTAGTTTAATTGATGAAGACGTTTTTGAGGGCAGTTCAGGAAGTGGAGGAGCTGAAAATGAAGAAATTTACCAGAAAGGGAAAAAGTTATATATTCGAAAAGACGATAATGAATTTGATGATGGTGGGGAAGCATGTAGTGGCACAGATGAAAATATTGAGCAATCCTCATCACAGGGTAAAAGAAAAAGGAACAAAAAGCTTTTCTTTAAAGGTAATATAGTTAATAGCTTTAGTTTAGTTTTGTTAATGTAAAGGATATTAAATTTGTTCACCTATTATGCAGGTATTTGATCTTTACATAACAATCATACATGTTAGTTATTGTGTTCATTATTGGATTAGCTCTTAATGCTTTACGCTTTTATTATTTGTGCAGATGAAAGCTCTGGCTTGGATGCACTACAAACGTTGGCTGACTTGTCACTGATGATACAATCTGGTAAACATATAATGCTTATAGGTTTTGGTGTAACACTATTTTCTTTTACATTTTATATCAAATTTGGTGTGCATTTGATCACATTAAGTTTCTATGCGTTTCGTTTTAACTCTTTTAAGACAATGCCTTTTATTGTCATATATTGATGAATTTGTATAACTGTTAAACATTAAGAGTTAAGTTATACAAGTTATATATGTTAAAACAATCTCGTTGAGATATTATAAAACAAGTCCGATATTGAATGTCAGCTTTAATAATTTATTCTGCATTTATAGTTATTTTAAGTTTTTATTAATTATAAATAATTAAATTAATGTATCTAAATAGTATGTCAGTATGTAATTAAGTTTGTAAATAAAATATGTCATTGAAATAAACTGTACTTGAAAAAAAAAAACATTCAGACATGGTTTTCCATTTCAGTCCTAAATCACTTACATAGAAAAACAGCTTCCTAATATAATGATTTTACATTTTAATGATACACTTGCAATCTCTGTCTGTAGAATCACCGGTATTGAAAGAGGATAAGCCAGCAACTGCTTCAACTTCTCACCAAAGAAACAAAACCAAGGTGCCAGCTGGCATTGAGAAAGCACTTAACGGGTTTTGCAGATCCGATGCTTCTAAATTTGGAAAGTTCAAACCGGGAAGGGAATTAAAAGTTGATTACAAGGCTTTATCCACAGGAAAACAACTATACCAGTCCACTAATAAATCATCAAAAAGAAAAAACAAATCATTTGAGGTAAGTTAGATGAAATATAAATCATCTTCCTCTTTTTTATTACTAACTAGATATGCTGTTATAGTATATTAGTTTCTTATGTATTGTGTATGTAGGCCCCTGAAAATGAGGAAGAAAAATGTGCAAATAAACTCACAGGCATCAATGAAGAAAATGCACCTTCAAAGATAAGCAAATCTACAAAACTTGTGGAGTATTCTTCTTCAAATAGTAACACATCAAGAACAGGAGCTGCTGACTCAGCAATATCAACAGCACTGCTGTCCAAACGACAAAATAAACGTAAGGCGACTCCAAATAGAGTGACAAAGGTTAATTCAAAAGAGAAACCCAATAAAAAGATAAACCGCAACTTAAAGGTTCTTCCTCAACTGTCTTTATTGTCTATTTGTCTTGGTTAACAGAATTTGTAACTAACATAACGTTTTGACTTTTGCAGGATAAGGCTATTGGTTACCTTTCATCATCTACGGTGCGTAGATGGGCCACATACGAGTGGTTTTATAGTGCAATTGATTACCCTTGGTTTGCTAAACGGGAGTTTGTAGAATATTTAGATCATGTCGGGTTAGGTCACATTCCAAGATTAACCAAGGTTGAGTGGGGTGTCATAAGAAGGTACACTATTTTAATTGTTACTATTGTTATTGTGAATTAATTTCATATACACCCGACTAAAACTAAAAGTATTATATACACCCAACTTCGGTGAATTTTTACTTAATGACCATTACACCCCTTTTCATTATATTTGTTCAATTCCTATTTTTTATTTGGATTTTGATTGACGTTGATGACAGCTAGCTAACCGAACCGTCGTCCCTCATTTGTTGTTTTTTTTATTATCTATTTATGTTGTTTTCATAATTTTATCCCAGTTCATTGGGGAAGCCTCGGAGGTTCTCAACAAATTTCTTACGTGAAGAAAGGGACAAACTTTGGCGGTATCGGGAGTCGGTTAGGAAACATTACACCGAGCTTCGAAATGGGACACGGGAAGGATTACCAACCGACTTGGCCCGCCCATTGGCGGTTGGTCAATGTGTGGTTGCAATTCACCCAGAGTCAAGAGAAGTTCATGATGGAAGTGTGCTAATTGTTGATCATGATAAGTGCAGGATACAGTTTGATCGACCCGAATTTGGTGTTGCATTTGTCAAGGTATGGGCATGGACCCCACTTCAATTCAGTTATCTATATGTCAATTATTAACTGTTTTTTTCTGATAGGATATCGATTGTATGCCATTAAACCTGTTGGATAACATGCCTGAAGCTTTGAGAGAGAACGATGCACTATATAGATTTACTATGAACTCTAGAGAGACAAGGTTGCCACAATCAGTTACTGGATCGTTGATGCTACATACTTCAAGTGAACAGGGTCCCACCATCGCCATGATGAGTCAGCGACAGGTCTGTTACTGAAATTCTAAATAATAGTTGTTACATCTGCATTTCAAGTTATTTGTAACATGGATTGAACAGTTAATGTTTCTATAGGGACATAATGGGTCTGTTTCTCAAATACAGTCAAGAGAAACTGATATACGTGCACTTTCTGGGCTTACTCGTGCTCTAGATAAAAAGGTAAAGAGATTTCTGTTTAATATATTAGAGAAAATTGCACAAATGGTCCTTGTGGTTTGACCATATTGCAAGTTTGGTCCTCAGATGTTGATGCATAACCAAAAGTTATATACTTGAATTTCAGGAGGCGATATTAACAGAGCTTAAGCTTGTAAATGATGGCTTGATGAATCACAAAAACGAGACAGGAACGGAGATGAAGGTATCTGAAAGCTTCAAAAAGGAATATGCAATGGTACTTGTGCAGCTAAAAGAAGCTAGCGAGCAGGCATGTTTCTGACTTTGATTTTATTTTGTTGACACATGGTTGTTTTTTTAAGTGATGAAATGTGGAAATATTGTCTCAGGTTACTTTGGCTCTTCTTAATTTGAGACAACGTAACACATACCCGGTAAACCATTTGCCTCCGTGGCAGAAGGTTCAATCCAGTTATGCTGGTGTTGGTGGTCCTATGAGTTCCGTTGACAATTTTACATCCAGTAATCAGTTGTCGCCTAATGTTGTTGAAGTTGTGAATGGTTCAAGACTTGAAGCACATAAACTTGTACATACTGCCATGCAGGTAATCAGAAGTTCTGAAATCTTCTCTCTCTCTCTGTGTATATATATAATAGGAATATTTTATGACCATTATACCCTTAATTTTCTTGAACTTTAAAGTCTCATTTATATCCATTTTAAGTCACTTTTCTACTTTTTTCGGTTTTTTTTTACTTTCATTTTCATTTTTAATTTTGTACTGCTTTTCCAATTGACTTATTTTTTTTCAGCGATCCGGGCCGAATAATATATAGACTGATGATCGGACATGCTATGATTCATTCTTTTCATAAATGTGTTGTTCAGTTTGTTTTTTGTTATGAACCACAAAAATATAGGAAGAAATAGGATATTATTTCGAGTCAACTGGAAAAACAGTAAAAAAAGCGTTATGAAAAAAGTAAAAAAAATGGAAACAGAAACAGTAAAAAGATGAATTAAATAATAGATAATAATAAAACTATTAATTTTTAAGAAAGTTAAGTGTAACATGGTCATATTATGATTTTTTTTATGAAATATGTTAAAATGGATATATGAATATGATATTTAAATACGATTGGACATATACGATATTTCACAAGTTTTGTAAGAATATATATAGTATTTAAAATTTGGTTTGGATATTATATATGTTAGACTAAGTAATTTATGTTTATAATTCTAGAGGGTCCAGATTGTAATATTTAGCTCTTTATAATGAGCTCCTATGTATTCTCTTTCAATCAATATACAAAGTTATTGCAACCTATCGGTTCATCTTGGTATCTAGAGCCAAGGGCATCCCAACCATCACCAGCCCTCCTTCTCTGGCCAACTTTTTTTTTCCTGATCATGGCAGCCCTACAACCCTTCTCTTCTGCTGAGAAAACTGGCCATAACAGCCACAAATTCCCTTTTACCCTTACCCCTACCAACTATGGGTATTGGAAAGCAATGCTTGAGCCCTTTCTGATAACAAATCATCTATTTGATTATGTCAATGGGACTATTCCCTGTCCAGACCGAAATTCCTATTGAACCGACCAAAGAAGGAGAATCCTCCACCACTGACAAGCCTAATTATCTTCGGTGGATCGCTAATGATGCGCATGTTCGAATGCTAATTTTGTCCACCGTATCCGAGGCCTCTTTTCAACATGTCCAAGGAACAACTTCTAGGGATCTTTGGCTTTCCTTGGAACCGGCTTATGCACCCCACACAGCCTCAAGAGAATTTACCTTGAGAACTCAATTACTTCGGATCATGATGAAGGGAGATGAAACACCTATTGCTTATTTGTCCTGTGTCATGGAGTACGCCTTTGTCCTGGCAAATATATGAGAGCCCATGAAAGATAAGGATCTAATAATGCTTACACTTTCTGGTCTGCGTGATGAATACAGCGGGCTCAAATCCACTCTGTTGGCTCGCCACCCACCGATTACCTTCAACGAACTCCCGGGCCTGCTCTCTGACCATGACTTCATGCTGCACAAAACGCTATCTGATGTTTCTGGTACCCCTTCTCATGTTTTTGCTGCCACCACAGGTACCCCTGTTCATAATAACTATAATACATCTTCATTTACACAATTACAACAATTGGCATCCCAACTCGGTTACCAGTTGAATCCGGTCAGCCAACCTATCTCTCACCACAGGCCCTATATGCCTCTCGTCCCACACCAAACCGCAACAACCGTCGGGGTTCTAACCGTGGAACTTACCGTGGCTCTAATAGGGGACATGATAACACTAGATCTGCCCCCTCACGCCAATTTGCATGGGCCTCAACCCAAAACATGGTGTACGGTCAATGTAACTGTTGTGGTATAAGTCACCTACCATCCCAGTGCCCAAACCATTCTCCAGTTAATACTAGGCCTGCTGCTTCTTAGGCCAATTTTGCCTCCTTCTCAGAAACTGGATCCACTTCTGGGACAACTTGGCTCCCGGACACAGGTGCTAATGGCCATGTCACCCCAGACCTTTCAAATCTTGACAACTCCGAAGCTTATTCAGGTATTGACTCACTCCATGTTGGTGACGGTAAGCCCTTACCCATCTTGCACATTGGTTCTTCCAAATTTTTCTCTTCTAATAAAACATTTATAATGTCTGATATTCTTCACGTACCTACCATTAAAAGAACTTATTATCTGTTCAACAATTCTGCCTTGATAATGATGTTTATTTTGAATTTCACTCTTCTTTTTTTGCTGTGAAGGACGAGTCTTCACACACTACCCTTCTCATGGGTCCAAGTGATAACGGACTCTATTCGCTTCGACTCCCTGAACTTAAGCCTGTTCTCAAGCAAGTCTTCACAGCAACTAAAGCACCATCTGACGTTTGGCATCAACGTCTCGGATACCCTCATGAACGTGTTTTTCATGTGCTTGTTTCAAATAATTTCTTACCTGTTTCTAATAAATTGTGTTCTTCATGCACTGCTTGTCAAATGGGGAAATCCTCCAAACTTACTTTGCATAATTCTAAATTTCAAAGTCGTAATGTTTTGGACTTAATTTACTGTGATGTTTGGGGACCTTCCCCTACTGTTTCTTGTGATGGACATCGGTTTTTTTTATTGTGTGTTGACCATCATTCACGTTTCATGTGGTATTATCCGCTTGTTAAAAAGTTAGATGCTTTTGCCACATTTACCAACTTTGTCACCATGGTCGAACGACAGTTTAATACCAAATTAAAAAGTGTGCAATCTGATTGGGGGGGGGGAGAGTTTCGTAACCTTTCTCCCTTCTTCAACATACTTGGTATAATTCATCGCCGTTCATGTCCATACACTAGTGAACTGAATGGAATTGTTGAACGCCGGAATCGTCATGTTGTGGAAACAGGGCTTGCTCTCCTTGCCCATTCTTCTCTTCCACCTCGATTCTGGAACTTTGCCTTCGAAACCGCTGTCTATCTTATTAATCGTCTTCCATCCAGAATTTCTTCAAATAAATCTTCTTTTCACCACATTTTTAATCGCAAACCAGATTATTCCTTCCTTCGCGTTTTTGGGTGTCAATGCTTCCCCTATTTACGCCTATATAACCGTCACAAAATGGATTTTAGATCCACACCTTGTGTTTTCCTCGGTTACAGTCCTCACCACCACGGTTATTGTTGTCTTGACCCCACAACAGAAAATATATATTGTTAGACATGTGCGTTTCAATGAAACAGTCTTCCCTTTTCAGGTTCCTGTTTCCCCACCATCCCAATCAGCTGCTACCTCTAGTTCTCCATATATATCCATCTTTCCTGACCCCATTCCACATACCACTCCAGATCCTATAAACATTAATTCATCTCCTAGCACTACTACTGTTAACCCACCATCACCACAACCCTTTACTGCCTAATACTCTCCTCAAGCCTCGCCTTCCATGGCCCCAAATTCCTCTACTTCCCAACAAAATATTCCTACTCCACCTCCACCCCCTCCACGGTCTCGTCCAGCTAACCTACGCCAAAACCCTAAACGCACTACTCGCTATAACCCCTCTGCCTACATGTTAAACCAGTATTTATGATATTTAGAGGGTTCAATATGTAATATTTGTCTTTATATTCAGCTTCTTGTAACCTCTCTTTGTCATTCAATAATATACAACCCTTTGGTTTAACTTGGTATCAAAGCCAGGAGCTTCTCAGCTTCTCAACTGCTCACCTTCCCTTTGCCGGTAACCAATTTTTTTTTCCGGCCAAACTTATTCTCACCATGGCTGCAATTGCTGCCTTCACTACTGCTGAAAAAACAGCCCACAATACTCACAAATTTGCTTTCACCCTATCCCCAACGAACTATGGGTATTGGAAAGCAGTGATCGAGCCGTTTCTAATTACCAACAACTTGTTCGATTATGTGGATGGAACAATCCCATGCCCGAAACCAACTGTTACTATTGCACCATCCAAAGAAGGCGAACCTTCTTCATCTACTGATAATCCAAGTTATTCCCGGTGGGTTGCAAACGACGCCCATGTCCGGATGATTATCTTATCAACAATTTCTGAAGCATCTTTTCAATATGTTCAAGGTACTACTTCTCGTGATCTTTGGCTTTCTTTGGAACGTGCATATGCACCGAATACAGCCTCACGTGAATACACCTTAAAAACCCAATTACTCAGAATCGTGATGAAAGGGGATGAAACCCCTATTGCTTACTTGACACGAGTAATGGAGTATGCTTCTGCTTTATCTAATATTGGTGAACCTATGAAGGATAAAGATCTAGTTATGCTCACAATATCTGGGGTGAGAGATGAATATAATGGATTGAAATCTACTCTTCTGGGCCGACACCCACCAATTACTTTTAATGAAAAGCATGGTCTATTATCTGATCATGATTATATGATCAATAAACCGAACCCTAATACCTCTGCTCCAACACCACAACTATTTGCTGCTGCCACTGGTCACCCCAATACCACTCAACCACAACTTGCAAACCTACAACAATTAGCGGCTCAATTGGGTTATCAGTTGAACCCGGTTACTCCACCAACCCAACAAACACAGGCCTTCTATGCCTCTCGTCCATCGAACAGAGGTAATCGTCGTGGCAATTCACGGGGTAATTATCGTGGCAATTATAATCGGACCCGTGACAATAACCAATCTGGTTCTAATAGGCAGTTTGCTTGGGCTTCGACACACAATATGGTGTATGGCCACTGTAACCGATGTGGCATAGCGCACCTACCCTCTCAGTGTCCAAGCCAATCTACTCCTCGATCTGCCCGACTCAGTCTCAGGCTAATTTTGCAAATTTTTCAGAGACGGGATCGACTTCAGGAGTCACTTGGGCCCTGACACCGGTGCTAATAGCCATGCCACTCCTGACTTATCGAATATTGACAACTTTGAAGCATATCAAGGTAATGATTCACTCCATGTTGGTGACGGTAATCCCTTGCCCATCCTTCATATTGGTTCATCTAAATTCTTTTCACCAAATAAAACGTTTAATCTTGCTAACATTCTTCATGTACCTGCTATCCAAAAGAATCTATTATCTGTTAACCAATTTTGTCTTGATAATGACGTTTATTTTGAATTTATGCATCTTATTTTGTTGTGAAGGACGTGTATTCACACACTATCCTTCTCATGAGATGTATAGAACTTTTCAACGAGATAGTGCTTATTCAACTCTCTCAAAATGGAATCTATTCCAAACATATATGCCATGGTTCCTTACTTCGACAGGGTACAGATATCTAAAGTTTTTATTTTTAGATACTTTTTCAAACCTATTGCCGATACTAAGACTAAGTAGCAGCCAAAAATTTGTATCCATTTTTCATGATATTATGCATGGATCAGATATAACATGGCGGTCCAAGTGAAAATGGTCTCTACTCCATCCATCTACCTCAGCTTCAATCCATTCCCAAGAAAGTCTTCACAGCAACCAAAGCCCCCTCAACAATTTGGCATCAACGTCTTGGTCACCCGCATGAACGGGTTTTTAAGTCTGTTATTACAAATTGTTCTTTACCGCTTTCAAATAAATTATGTTCTACCATATGTACTCCATGTCAGTTGGGAAAATCTTTCAAACTTTCTATGGATAACTAGTTTCAAAGTAATAACATTCTGGATTTGATATTTTGTGATGTTTGGGGACCCTCTCCAACCATTTCCCTTGATGGACATCGTTTATTTCTGTTATGTGTTGATCACCACTCACGTTATATGTGGTATTTTCCACTTAAGCACAGATCAGATGCATGTCACCTTTACAAATTTTGTCACCATGGTAGAGACAATTCAATACCAAAATAAAGTGTGTTCAGACCGACTGGGGAGGGGAATTTTGTAACCTATCTTCATTTTTCACAAAACTTGGTATTGTTCATCGGCGTTCATGTCCCTATACTAGTTAACAAAATGGTATCGTTGAACGCCGTAATCGTCACGTTGTGGAAACCGGGCTCGCTCTTCTAGCCCAATCCCATCTACCACAACGTTTTTGGCATTTTGCTTTTGAAACAGCCGTTTATCTCATCAATCGATTACCATCCAGAATATCCTCAAACAAATCTCCTTTTGAACACATTTTTAATCGCAAACCTGATTACTCGTTTCTCCGTGTATTTGGATGTCAATGTTTCCCTTACCTTCGACCATATAATCGTCATAAAATGGACTTTCGCTCCATCTCATGTGTTTTTCTTGGTTATAGCCCGAATCATCATGGTTATCGTTGTTTTGATCCTATCACTGAACATATCTACATCGCAAGGCATGCGTTTCAACGAGGATGTCTTTCCCTTTCAAACTCCTATTTCCCAACCAACTAGCCCTTCGTCTTCTCCATACGTTTCTGTTTAGCCCACACCAGCCCCTTCCTTCCCCAATAACCCCATCCAAATAGAGTCACCAAGCCCTATTCACATTGCTTCACCAGCCCCCAACCATCCTATCGCCCCTACATCCGTTATTTCCCAACTAACTGAGGATACATGTACCACTCCACAACAGTCACCATCTTCACCCGATCCGGTTCCTACTCCCCCTCCTCCCTCTATCCAGCCTCGGCCTTCCCACCTTCGTCAAAACCCTAAACAAACGAATCCATATGATCCATTAGCCTACAATGCTACTCGCTCTTCCTCTCTCATTGAGCCAACATCCTTTACCGTTGCCAACAAATCCTCAGAGTGGTGTCATGCCATGAATGAGGAGTTTCAAGCACTTCATAAGAATGGAACATGGTCTTTAGTTCCTTATGTCAACAACACTAATGTTATTGATTGTAAGTGGGTGTACAGGTTAAAGAAAGATGCAGAGGGCAATGTCACCCGTTATAAAACACGTCTTGTTGCAAAAGGGTTTACTCAGCAACCCGGTATTGATTATCATGAGACGTTTAGTCCGGTAATAAAGGCAACTACACTTCGTGTTCTCTTGTCTCTTGCTGTGACAAACAACTGGCCTTTGTGTCAGTTGGATGTACAGTATGCTTTTTTACATGGGGATTTGAAAGAAACAATTTACATGAAACAGCCACCCGGTTTTGTTGATCCGAATAAACCAAATCATGTGTGTCTTTTACATAAGTCTCTTTATGGGCATAAACAAGCCCCCCCGGGCCTGGTTTAATCGCTTGTCAACAGTTCTGGTTCAACTTGGCTTTTGTGGATCCAAAACTGATCCATCACTGTTTATTCTCAACTCTGGTGGCAATTTAGTTTATGTTCTTGTTTATGTGGACGACATCATCATTACTGGCAACAACAACTCAGCTATTACGGGTCTTGTTCACCGTCTGAGCTCCATATTTTCCATCAAAGATCTTGGCAAGCTTCATTATTTTTTAGGAATTGAAGTGGTTCATCATAAAAAGATCTTGTCTTGTCACAAAGAAATTATATTTTAGATGTCCTTCACCGCTCCGGCCTCTCTGCTTGCAAACCGGTGAATACTCCAATGAGCACATCCCAAGTGTTAACCATTGACGATAGTCCACTTCTCTCAGACCCGGTGAAATATCGTAAGATTGTTGGAGCTTTACAATATGCTACTCTCTCCCGTCCAAACATTGCTTTCGCTGTAAATCGTGTAAGCCAATTTATGCATGCTCCAACCGAGAATCATTGGTCCGCAGTTAAACGTATTCTTCGGTATCTAAAGGGGACCACGGATTTAGGTCTTTTTATACGTCATGCTTCGGACTCCACCTTGCAAGCCTTCACCGATGTTCACTGGCCAAATGTTGTCACTTCACCGGTTCGGGCCTTTTCTAATTCAGATTGGGCAGGTTGCCAGCCGATCGTCGATCCATGGGAGGGTTCGCTATATATCTAGGATCTAATCTCATCTCCTGGTCTGCCCGTAAACAACGAACTGTTTCAAGGTCCTCAACTGAATCTGAGTACAAAGCATTGGCTGATACCGTGGCAGAGATAATCTGGTCACGATCTCTCCTACATGAACTAGGCATTTCAATAAACACATCCCCTACACTTTGGTGTGACAATCTAGGGGCTACTTACCTCTCAGCAAATCCTATATTTCACGCTCGTACAAAACTTGTGGAAGTAGATTTCCACTTTGTTCTTGAACAAGTAGCCCGGGGTCAACTACATGTTCAATTCATCTCTACAAGTGATCAGATCGCGGATGTTTTCACAAAGCCTTTACCATCTCAACGGTTTCTATCCTTAAGGTCCAAGTTGCAGGTCGTCCACCGCCCTTAACTTGCGGGGGAATGTTAAACCAGTATTTATGATATTTAGAGGGTTCAATATGTAATATTTTAGTCTTTATATTCAGCTTCTTGTAACCCCTCTTTGTCATTCAATAATATACAACCCTTTGGTTTAACTCTACACAACTACTTCCTCACCATCCATCGAACCTACCTCGTTTACCGTTGCCAACAAATCCTCGGAGTGGCGTCTCGCCATGACCGAGGAGTTTACAACACTTTGTAAGAACGAAACATGGTCTTTGGTTCCTTATGTCCCTAATACTAATGTTGTTGATTGTAAGTGGGTGTATAGGTTGAAGACAGATCCACAAGGCATGGTAACTAGGCATAAAGCACGCCTTGTTGCCAAAGGGTTTACTCAACAGCATGGTGTAGACTATCATGAGACCTTTAGTCCCCTTGTCAAAGCCACAACAATCAGGGTTCTTTTATCCCTTGCTGTACAAACGCTTGGTCTCTTCGCCAACTGGATGTTCAAAATGCATTCCTACATGGTGACTTGAATGAAACAATTTATATGAGGCAACCACCAGGATCCAAGTAAACCAAATCATGTATGCCTTCTTCATAAGTCTCTTTATGGGCTCAAACAAGCCCCGCGGGCATGGTTTTATCGGCTATCCAATGTTCTGTTTCAACTTGGTTTCCGAGGGTCAAAGACAGATCCTTCATTATTTTTTATGATCAACCATGGCAATCTTGTTTATGTGCTTGTATACGTTGACGACATTATCATCACCGAAACAACCCGAATGTCGTTAACAACATTATTACTCAGCTGAGCTCCACTTTGCCATTAAGGATTTGGGCAGACTTCACTATTTTTTGGGAATAGAAGTTCTTCATCGTAACAAAGATCTCATTTTGTCACAAAGAAAGTATTTTTTGGACCTCCTTCAACGATCTGGCCTCTCTGATTGCAAACCGGTCTCGTCACCTATGAGCCCCTCCGAAGTGTTGACCATTGATGACAGTCCACCACTTTCTGATCCCGTGCGATATCGCCAGGTCGTTGGAGCCTTACAATATGCCACTCTCTCTCGCCCAGACATTGCTTTTGCTGTTAACCGTGTCTGTCAGTTCATGAATGCTCCTACAGAGAACCATTGGGCAGCTGTAAAACGCATCATGCGCTACCTAAAAGGGACTACCAATATGGGCCTTGTTCTACGCCACACATCTGGCTCTTCCTTGCAGGCTTTTACTGATTTCAACTGGCAAAACCAACACTCCATGGTACAAGCCTTCTCTGACTCTGATGGGGCTGATCCACGGGGGGATTTGCCATTTATCTTGGATTGAATCTCGTCTCTTGGTCTGCCCGTAAACAACGAACTGTTTCATGATCTTCAACCGAGTCTGAATACAAGGCACTTGCTGATACCGTGGCTGAATTGATTTGGTTAAATTCACTTCTACATGAACTTGGTTTTTCAGTCAAAAAGCCTCCTATTCTTTGGTGTGACAATCTAGGAGCTACCTACCTATCTGCTAATCCTATTTTCCATGCTCGAACAAAGCACATTGAGGTTGACTCTCAGCACTTTACGTTTTTAAGATCCAAGTTGCAGCTCGTTTCCCGGCCTGAACTTGCGGGGGAATGTTAGACTAAGTAATTTATGTTTATAATTCTAGAGGGTCCAGATTGTAATATTTAGCTCTTTATAATGAGCTCTTATGTATTCTCTTTCAATCAATATACAAAGTTATTGCAACCTATCGGTTCATCTATATATATATATGTATATGTATGTCTGTGTGTAACCAAGTACATATGCCGCATATGTACTTGGTTACACACAGACATACATATACATATACATACATATATATACATATACATACATACATATATATATATATATATATATATATATATATATATATATATATATATATATAGAAAAGGGTTCAAATAAGGAGTTTCTTAGGAATGGTAAGAATCAACAAATTTTTAGGATAACCCTCCCCTATATATATATGTATGTATGTATATGTATGTCTGTGTGTAACCAAGTACATATGCGGTTCTGATAGTTAACTGCCTAAAACTGAACACATCCATATAAATATACATAACATAAGCCCTGACTATCTTAATCAATGTTGATTAAATTGTAATCTAATAAATGTGTCAGGCAATGTCCAAAATCAAGGCGGATCAAAGTGTTCCGTCAAGTGTTGCAGCAGTTTTTGAATCTCTAGGCGCGCGTAAAAACCCAGCTGGATACGTGCCATCAACATTCAGACCATCAGAACAAGGCAACGGGATTGTTGCATATAAACACACCCCGGACCTTTCACAGCCTTTGGATTCCAAGTCACGGGGTGATTCCGAGGCAACAATCCTGTCTGATCTTATCGTGTCGTGTGTCGCTACATATCAGACGATACAGGTGAGTAATATAGTTATAAACTACAACATTTTGGGGGAAAAAAGAGCTCAGACAATCAAAATTGAACTGTTTTGGTTTGTTTTTTTTTTGTGTAGATGTGTAGTGAAAGACAGTACCCGCCAGGTGATGTGGTTCAAATGATGGATTCGGCTTTTACACAGTTACGACCTCAGTGCTCTGAAAACCTTGGCATATATAGGGAGATAGAAATGTGCATGGGAAGAGTTAAAACTCAGATTCTTGCTCTTGTTCCATCCTAAATTCCTAATCGTAGGCTTATAGCATTATCAGTATTACTATTAATAATAATTGTTACTTATACAATGCCAACCCTAGTTGTTTTATTATACATATGTTTTTATTCTACAGTTTTATATGTGTGTTTATATTCAGTTAATCATTATTGTTTACTTTGTGATAGAAATTCAGGTACGAGACATTTGTCAAATCTCATAGCATTTAGAACTTTGTTGAGATTTGATTTTTATTAAAGTGTTTAAAGCTTGATGTAGTAAATGCAAGAAATTAGCTTCTTTATCTGTGTAAAAAAGTGTTTAGAAAGTAGAAAACAACACATAACGGCTTGGACAATGACTTGTTTGAATTACTTTGTTAGTGTGGTGATTTTGGATTCTTAATGTCTTCTTCTCCTTGGAATTTGTCCATTGCCTTTTTTTTTTTTTTTTTTTTTTTTTTTTTTTTTGTGTTAGTAACATGTAATTTCTACGGCAAGTTGCACCAGAGCGGCTTAAATATGTGTGACATATTCGAAAACTATCGTACGCTTCTGGAAGTTGGTTGAAATCGGTTTAATTCATTATGTAAAATAGAGGTGCACAAAATACCTAGTTTCGGACCCGAACCGGTATACCATACCTGGTCCCGGTTCCTACCAAGACCTGCCGAAACCGGAAATACCCGGTCAAAAAACCGGGACCTGCTGAAACCAGAAATACCCGGTCAAAATCCGACTTTCCTCTCAAATTAATCACAACTATTCAAATATAAAATTAATGGGCTGGATTGCTTCTCACACTTTTAACTTTTTGTATACTTTTTTATTTTAACCTTAACCTTTCATATATCTACCCTTACAAATACAAGTGCAAAAAAAACCCGAACCCGGAACCGAAACAAAAACATGTAACCGATTTCTTTAATAGTCGGGTTTTTAATACCCGAACCCTACCCTACTCGTAGGGTATGGATAGTGTATGCATTTCGGTACTAAAATCCGAACCCGAACTAGACCCGATTTGTACCCGGTAATACCTAAAAAACCGAACCGGTTCTATACTCGGAACCGGGTTTTTCTAATACCCGAAACTGGGTATTTCAAATACCAGATGTATACCTGAAAAATACCTTAAAAATACCCGAAAAATATCCCTAAAAAGAGCAAACTTTTAAAAAATCCAATCTAAACCCGGAAAACAGCCCGAAAAAAGGGTTTTTCAATACCCGAAAATAGGGTATTCGAATACCCGGTTTTGAATACCCGGTTCTATACCCGACCCGAACCCGATGCATAGAGTATGGTTTTTAGAGACTATACCCGGACCCGAACCCGAACCCGACCTGGGTATTACCAATACCCGATTTTCCAATACCCGGTCATACCCGAACCTAGGTATTTGAAAAACCCGATTTGTGCACCTATACTTACAAATACACATGCGCGCGCGCACACACACACACATAAGGCTGTTATTGTACAATAATATTATATCATACATCACGTACACGAATCACACTCATGGCTAAAAACCAATTACGCTCAAATCGAATTCCAAAACCTAATTAGGCAAGGTGTAAACAAAATACGCTCAAGGTTAAAACAAATTATGCTCAAGTCAAAAATTATTTATTTAAGTTTCAAATTCATGATTAATTGGATATATTGATAATTTCGAGATCATGTGATGTGATTTCATGGACCAATTTCAGAGTTTAATTGATCAATTGACTTCAGTTTCCAATTTCAATTCTAATGATTGAGACACGAATCAAATTAGCGGCGCTTAGTAAAGCCCTAGGATGAAACAACCACATAACAAAAATTGATAAGTAAACAGATCGATTACATGGACGATTAGTTCCAGGCTTGAATGACTATGATAAATTTCAACCTTAGGTGAGGAGACGACGACACAACACAGATCGCTTAGTTGCGGTAAGTCCCAAATCCGGATCTACACGATGTGATATCAAGTAAACACAACTACTAGGCGTAATATAGTAGTTATGATGGTTCAAGAATAAGATGCACGATTATATTGACTGAAAATAATCGTCTTGTACATAAGTTATCGAAAACACGTAATGAGAAGCATAACGTTAATCAAGATCCAAGCATGTCTATTTATAGGGTTACACTATCAAATACCAAAAGGCCAACCAAACCCAATGGGTTCTCAACAACTATCTGAGAACCATCTATACTACACCAAAATCATTATCGATAGAGTGAATCATTACAAAACCGATAACATAATAAATAAACCTAACAATCTCCCCATTTGTTTATTCGCTTGAGGTCTTGTTACCAAATGTATATCCAGTCCCTCACCAGCACCAACTCATATCTTGTTATTGATTATCGTCGCCACCATTGTAACTGTAGTATATTCTTTAGCTACTGCTTCAAAATTGGAATTTTGAAAACATGCTGAAGTGTGTATGTATATCTCATTCTCCAAACTTCAGTAAATCTCTAGGATGAATGAATAAGAACTGACCTTTTCCAAGACAAACAATAGTATCTGAATCAAAACACCAAACCACATAAAATCTAATGATCCATCCTCTATCCTTTTAGTAAAGGGATCAATAACTACATTCGTCTTCTTCACAACTGATTCTTCCGTCTGATGGCCGGGTAAAAATCATGTGCATATATGTGTTTTTCATGTGTTTTAATTGTTTATATATAGTGAACATGATTACTTTTATGATCGCAGGTGTTCGGTGCTTAAACGAGTTCATTCACAGCCATACACATGAATATTAAGCGAGTCTCGAGATCACGGAAGCATAGGGAAGCGTATATGGATGGTTAAGAAGGATCTGAGAAAGGTTTGGATGAGAGACCCGAAGCTAAAGCGAAAACTGAACAAGACAGGTTAACATGAAAGTGTGTTAAAGTAAAACGGGCATATATGTGACAACCGTCAATTTCAGGTTAACTCCGTTAACTCCGTTAACTCAACTCCGTCAATTCAAACTTTAGATCACTGAATCTATAACGCACACCTCATTACATTTAAACTAGGGTTTAAATGACGCTTGACACTTACTACATGTGTAGTCTTTCGGGAATTGCACCGAAACGCAAACGAGTTGACGCAAACGATTAGTGAATAAAAAAAAACGTCAAAACAATAATTATGTGATAATTATGTGTTAGACATATGTGTTACTTGATTATGTTATGTGGAATGCTAAACAAGAAACAAGAACCCAATTAATTAAGCTAGAGATGTAACATTTGGAAGTTTAGGGACTAAAGTGTAACATGTTATTATTATTAATATTATAAAACCCTAACCTCTCCTCCCTCTCCCTCTTCCTAAAACCGACGGCCAAACCCCCCCCCCCCCCTCTCCTCACAATCGGTTCACACACACACACATACCTCTTGGATTTTGATCTTGTCTTTCACAATTGAAGCATCCTATATCCGTTTCTAGCCGTCTCCTACCTTCCTATTGCTTGTATTGGTGCTTTTGAAGGTATAAATTACAAACCCTAGGTCCGATTTTTTCTATGTATGGTGTTCATATGATTGTTGTTGATTTGATGGTGTATTGATGATGATTTGATAACTAGTTTTGATATTATTGCATGTTAATTGTTGTGTCTTTGAGTTTGAGATCAAATAAAACCCTAACTATGTATGTATGGTGTAATTGATATGCATGGATAGTAGTTATGGTGTCTAGAATGTTATATGAATGATTTGTGGTCCATAGATAGTTAAATTGTTGAGTTTGGATGCAAACAGTTTCTGGACAGATTGTGTTGTTGATGTTTGATTGACTGTAACGGGGTGTAAAAGTGAAAATTTATTGAGATAATTGATACTACAGTAAACTAGGTTGAGTCTAGTTTCTAAAGAATATAAATTTGCAATTTTTGGACGTGTAAAAGTTAACTTTTATGATTTTACAAAAACGTTGTGCAAAGCTGAGTTGTTAGACCTGCTGTTAGGTTGTTTTGTAAATGTTATATCTCATGAACTACGAGAACAATTGGGTTGGTTCCACTTCTTAAAGTTGACTTGTTGAGTTAGGAACCTAACCCAAGTGGTCTTGCATTTATTGGATTTTTCGTTTAACGGGAATTTCAAATAACATTCTGTTGCGCATGAATTTGACTGTTATGAGTTTGTTGTAATGATTTGAGAAACCTATGTGGAATAAAAATATAATAAAATATGTTCTGGAAACCTAGGACATATATGCTTTTGTGATGATTTTTGGTAAATTAATTGTGATGCTATGATCGGTGGGATAGACTAGTTTTTCAAGTAGAAATTCTGTCGTTAAGAAACTAGTTGCTGAATTTTGTGAAAGTTGCATGAAACAACGTGATTGCTAATTTATTATCGTGTTTTGACCAAATTGCCCTTGAGGGGAATGATTGCTAATTAATTGTCGTGTTTTGACCAAATTTCCCTTGAGGGGAATGATTGCTAATTAATTGTCGTGTTTTGACCAAAATGCCCTTGCGGGGAATAATTGCTAATTGATTGTCATGATTTGACCAAATTGCCCTCGTGGGGAATAATTGCTAGTTAATTGTTATGTGTTGACCAAATTGCCCTTACGGGGAGTAATTGCTAGTGATGTACATTATGAATACATGACACGTAAATAATTGCTCACACATGTAACGTATCACAAATACACTTGTTAAAGTCACACACGATTCACAAACGAAACACGAAACATGTTGTGTGCATAGGTATTATGTGCCGGGTCTAGAGACTCGATAATATTCCGACACTTAGAAAAATCTCTTTGTTGTTTTAGAACGCTAGAGAGAGTTTTTCTGTGACCCGCATCTTGGTGAATTATTTTGGGAATACTTCGCAAACAGTGAGTTCACTTACCCCTTTTAAACTATTTTCAAACGTTTTTCACTTGGGGGAGATAACATACTCCGAAAACGCATTTAAGATTTTGTTAATATAGATTATATATCACTTGTAAAGACTAAGTGGCAAACGCGATAACTAAAGTCCTTCATTCACATCGAACCGTTTAATATTGGATAATAGCGAGTCATTGTTGAGTAGTACTACTGGGTTTGACAAACCCCACCCAACGCTAAACTCGACTGGAGGTCGAGTGGGTGTAATCTTGGCTAAACACATACCATGGTCGGGATAGACCTGGTGGCAAGGCAAATGATAAACAGTCAGCTTCGGTGTCGAACACTTAGTAATACTTGTTTTATAGGCTAGCTACCTATAGATATATAATTGACATAACACTATCTGGTAACGCAAAACGCTTAACGCAAAACGCTTAACGCCAAACGCTGAACGCAAAACGCTGAACGCAAACGCTAAACGCTTTATTTCATATAAACTTGTGAACTCACCAACCCCGTGTTGACACTTTTAGTATGTTATTCTCAGGTAGCCGAGGCGGGCGCGCGGTTTAGGATCATGCATTGCTTGAAACACTTTTAATTATGCAAACTTATTTTAAACTGTTATCATTGGGTTTTAAGTCGTCCTGCGTGACGCAACATTGGTTTCTATGGTTTTACGCTTCCGCATTTAATTACTCGTAAACGTTTTCATGGTTTTAAAACTTTGTTTTATGGTTTTGATTATAACTAATGATTCCGATCCTGTTAGTTCACACCCTCTGACGGTAAAACTCCGTTAGTGGATTTTGAGGGTGTGACAATATACCAGGCTAGAAAATGAGTTACGGGACCCATAATACATAAATTTTGGGTTTCTAAATGAGAAAAATTTGAATATGAGGTTATCTTAGCTCGTGCTATGAGAAAACGTGGTAAAAATATTTCGCTCTACGCGAAGGATTTAAAAAACGAGAAAAATCCCTAGTTGATATTATAATCAGTTTTCAGCCCCCATTCGAGATATCTCTTCTTACAGCAGCCAAAGACCACTTAGAGGGCGATTTTACATCATCTCGGAGATTTTGGTTCGTCAAATCAGTCCATGTTCCCATCCTTTCATCAGATAAGCGAGCTAATTGTCATGTAGATGCTAGGATAAAAACTTTTGTGATCATTTTAGGCTAGGAATTTGTGTAAACTTGCTATGATCGAATTCTATGTTCTTAAGTGTTTCAAATATTGATTGAGTATCTTATTTTATCTTGCTTTGCTTTTTTTTGATTGCTAAAACAATTTGTAATTTGGTTATCGTGTTTTGCATCAACTATTCGGTTGTGTTCATCAGTATCTAGGACTAGGCACTTATAGCCATTGATCTGATAACCGTTAGTTATTGCTTAATAATTTATATTTCTTATTTCATTTCAAATTTCCATTCATCTCATCAAATATAAACTTTGAAAAATTGTAATCTCAATCCATGATTAGTGCAATAACTGCTGATGATTGCACTTGATTTATCTGATAAGTTCCTCCCTTGTTACCAGCCAAACACATAAAGAACACATGAAGCAAATATATACAATACGAATGTAGCAGTTTCTTGTTGTCTGGAGATTAAGTTCCCTCATATCCCATTCTTTGTAATATTTCAGTAACGACTTCTTTTGGATATTAAGTAGGATGATTGGGTAAATATCTATAGAGGTAGGATACTGAAATGACCCAAATACCCTTAAATAATACCCGCGGGTCAGTCAGAAGTCCTTCATAAGACACCGACGGGGCATAGGGACCGCCCGCATAATCACCTAAGGAAGAAACACCCTCATAAGACGTGCGGAAGCATCTTAGCATCCTCAGAAGTTATCCGCGAGACGGAATAGTCGTCCGCGTAAATAATTATGAGGTAATGCTCCGGGACATCTGTCATTAATTGATAACATTCTAGAAGATATACCAAGATGCTTTCTTGAGCAATACGTGATGTATTAGCCAATCAGTAAAATGACACCTGGCCAGGTCGTTATAACCATGCACATGGCCAAGGTTGTCTACCGTCCTATCATATAAAGACACGTGTCCAGGTTGTTATACATGCACATGCAACGTATAAACTAAACCTGTAATATGAGGACACGTGTCCAGGCGGTTTTAAAAGCATCTTCCAAAGGGAAAGCTGGCACAATCACCTTCCCACACCCTTCGGCTATAAATACCCTCTCAATCATCATGAGGTAAGGACATTCACTCCCACTGTACTATCTCAATTTACTTAAGTACTTTATCTTCATCGGAATTGTACTTGTTCTCACGCCGGGGGGTGGTTACGGGAAGACCCCCCTCTTGTCCTTCCCGTAACGAGCTCACGGTGTCTATTTTGCAGGTTCACGTCACTGGACTTTGGGAATTGACTTCATATCGTATCAGAAGTTAACCGTATCCTACCTTGTGGACTCATCGGATCTAGGACCCGTTAAGGGGAGTAGATCCGTGTTTCTTCATTGGTGCCATCCGTGCTTTTGTTAGAACATCAAATTATTTTTTCGTTCTCTTTACGATATGAATCAGTTACCTAAAGGGCCAACGGAGAATCAATCGCAACCTACACGTGATCTCAGTATTAAAACACGTGAAGGAGCACCGTCCATTTTTGCTAGAATCACGAATTCTGTTCCACGAACTGATGCCATGAACCTGGAGGTTTTACCTTAGGTGGTTCAACGGCTCGGGGACACTTCACTTCATTAGCAGATACTGGAAATGTCGTTACACCAACTACTGACCTATGGCATGTCACAGCCCCAGAAGGTTCTACTCTGGGATATCTAGAGCGAATTATGAGGGAAGCCCACCGAACTCACTCGGAGTTAGGTTTGGACGAAGATTCCGGTGATTCTAACCCAAGAAGAGCTCACCGTCATAGCTTCAGAACCGAAGGACTTTTGTCTCCGGATGAATGGCTTCGTGTTCAACAAGACAATTTGAAAGCAGAGTACGAACACAGGGTTCGGAATGAGCGCTTTCATGGCCGTACCCTGACGTATGATGAGCCTCCCAGGAGACTATTTCTCCTCCCATAAGAGGAGCCACATTCAATACAGTCAACCGCCGGAACAGAATGCGGGCAGGATTTGGAGGTTACGTCCTCGCCCTCGCATAGATATGCGGGTACCATCTTATGAGGACGAACTGGACGGATACGACTCAACTTATCGTCCGGAAGGTAGTTATTACAGCGGGGATAGCCGCCTTCCTTCATATGGAGGGGCTAGTTACCCGCGACCAGTTGTCCGTCACGCGGAGTACTGCAGTAGTGCTGAGTATGATTTTTCAAAACCATACAGTCCAAAATCTTTTACAGAAAAGTCAAAATTTATTCCAAGCATCGCACAAGCTCCATTTCCAATGAATGCAAAGATTCCAATATCCGTTGGAACATATAATGGAATGACAGATCCCAGTGATCATCTACTGAGATTTGTGGTAGTCGGGGGGAGTCAGTGGATGGACCCTTCCGTACTGGTGCCACATGTTTGCACTAACATTCACGGGAGTTGCTTGAGAATGGTTTGAAAAGTTGCCCGCCGGGCAAATCAAAAGCTGGAATGATTTTGTAACAAAATTTTCCCAGCATTTTAGTCAACAAAAGAAACATACCCATGACCCTTCGGAAATACTAGATGTTACAAGGCGAAATAATGAGTCTATTGAAGACTTCATTACTCGTTTTAATAACGAGAGCCTTAACATTGGAGGAGTCATCGAAGATATGCTTAGAGGAGCATTCTGTAAGAACGTTCATAGTGATGCCCTGATCCGCACTCTTACGGGGAGAGATGGAATGCCCGAATCATGGGACGAAATCATGAAGGCAACAAAAGTTTTTGCAAGAACCGAGAAAACTCTAGGTTCTAATAGTCAAAAGCAATTACCAAGGATTGAGTTTCAAACTCCGAGACCAAACAAACAGGCCAAAGGGCTAATATGGTCAAGACTTCAGCCAAGTGTGGAAACGTCTAAACCATTCGATGCAAGATCGCTCATCGGTAACAAAAACAAATCAGGACCCTCGAACAGAAGTTCAAACAATTGGACCCGTTATCAAAGACTCCCTCAGAAATTCTCACCACTGAAAATCTGACATTCAGAAAGCCTCAAACATTACCGAGGAAGTCGTTCCTCGATAACAAGAAGCACTGCTCATATCATAACGATATTGGACAAAACACGAACTAATGTGTGGCCCTCAGAAATGAAATTGAAGCAGCCGTAAAAAATGGCAAACTCGAACATTTGGTCAAAGGCACACGACCAGGGACTGGCAAACCTCCTGAAAGGGACAGTCAGGGTCCAGCCAAAAGGCAGGTTAAATTTGACCGTCCACATGATTCAGGGTGGACATTCGGGTAAAGGAAAAAGGAGGGAATATTTAGATTAGGAGTGGAAAAACGAGCCCGTGATCTTTCCTCGGGTCAGAGGAGGCCCGTGTAACAAAAACCCGTTGATAATTACTGCTCAATTTGGTCAATACCGATCACAAAACGTGTTCTTTGACACTGGAAGTACATCTGACATCATGTACGAACAATGTTTCGAACAATTAGATGAGGAAGACAAAGAAAGATTAAAACCAATTCATGCTCCCGTCTCTGGATTTGGAGGGGAGATAATGCATCCGCGTGGGGTAATATCTTTTCCGGTAACACTGCGACGGAATTCATTCAAGAACGGAAAAGTTGAATTTTTGGTTTTACTAGCAACTTCTAAGCATGACATTATTTTGGGACGAGAAGCGATTGGTGATTTCAACGCCCACCCGTCCACGGCCGACGGCGCAGTAGGAGTTCCAACTAGCACCGGCTTGTCAATAATTCATGTCAACCGACGTTGTTTTGCAACGGAAAGTTCAAGACCCGGCAAGGTCCCTAGACAAGCTCAAAGAACCGAACTAGAGAAATGAGTTTTGAACAAGAAATTTCCTGATCAAACAGTTACTATTGGCCCGACTATTTCAGAAATAGTGAGGACCTTTTTGAAACACTTACTAACAAAAAACGTGGACATCTTCGCCTGGCAACCCGCAGACATGACTGGTGTCCCGCGGAACATTGCTGAACACAAGTTAAGGGTAAACCCGGCGTTTACCCCAATTGTCCAGAAAAAGCAAAAGATGGGCTCGGAACAAACAAAAGCTATGAATGAGCAAGTACAAGATCTCCTTCACGCCTGAATCATCCGGGAAAGCAAATATCAGACATGGGTAGCTAATCCAATCATTGTTCCAAAGAGCAACGGAACATGGCGGATGTGTATTGATTTCAATGATTTAAATAAAGCTTGCCCAAAGGATTGTTACCCACTACCTGAGATTGACCTCAAAGTAGACGCGGTAGCCCCGTTCAAGTTCAAGTGGTTCCTTGACGCCTACAAAGGCTATCACCAAATCCGTATGGCGGCAGGTGATGAGGATAAAACAGCATTCCGAACCGATCAAGGCACTTTTTGTTATAAGATGAAGCCTTTCGGGTTGAAGAACGCGGGTGGCACATATCAGCGGTTAATGGATCAAGCTTTTAAGAATCAGATAAGTCGAAACCTGGAAGTTTATATGGACGATTTAGTCATTAAAAGCATCGAAGAAGATAAAATGTTAAGAGATATTGAAGAGACCTTTGAAACATTAAGAAGCATCAATATGAAGTTGAACCCGACTAGGTGTTCGTTCGGGATGGAAGAGGGAAAATTCCTTGGAGTCATAGTAAAGGGTGCGGGCTTCAAAGCCAACCCCGATAAAATTCAGGCTATAGCCCGCATGTCCTCTCCCTCTTCCCTCAAAGAGGTTCAAACACTTAATGGAAGACTTGTAGCGCTAAACCGATTCTCAGCAAATCACGCGGCCAAGTCTTATCCATTCGTGTCAACACTTAGAAATTACCTCAAGAAGACACATTTCAAGTGGACCACAGAAGCTGAAAAAGCATTCTTAGAGGTTAAGAAATGTTTAATGGAGTTTCCTACTTTAACAACACCATATGCGGGTGAACCTCTGACACTGTATTTATCTGCCTCGGATATTGCCATAGGGGCTGTACTACTGACGGATAGGAAAAATGTCCAAACACCAATTTACTACGTCAGTAGAACATTGTCAGATCCGAAGACCAGATATTTGATGTTAGAAAAACTTGTCTTAGCATTGGTCTATGCAGCCCGACGGCTCCGCAGATATTTTCAGGGACATCCCATAAACGTTATGACCGGTTACAAACTCAAGAACGTGCTGAGTAATTCGGAACTATCTGGATGATTGGCAAAATGGGCCATTGAGTTGGGGGAACATGAAATCGAATATAAGCCTAGACCAGCGATCAAAGGACAGGTACTCAAGGACTTTATCACCGAAGTCCCGCAGCACAAAGAAAAGGAATGCTTGATTGAGAAATAACCCCAAACACCTCCGGAACAAGGACAAGTTTGGTCATTGTTCACGGACAGAGCTTCTAGCAGTGAAGGATCCGTGGCAGGCCTCAGGCTAGTTAATCTTGAAGGCTATGAGTTCACATATGCCATAAAGTTGGACTTCAAAAGTACCAACAACGAGGCAGAATATTTAGCCTTCTTGGCAGGCCTGCGGATAGCCAGCAAGCTTGGGGTGAAAAATTTGGAAGCACGGGTGGACTCCATGCTGATTGCGGGACAGATAAATGGAACTTACGAAGCAAAAAACGATGTTATGGATTCTTATCTCTCGAAAGAAAAAGACTTAATCCGCCAGCTCTCCTCCTTCAACATTGTTCACATTAAGAGGAGTGAGAACAAATCTGCGGATGACCTTAGCAAACTAGCCTCGACAAATTTCGAACATTTTGCTAAGGATATTCGCGTAGAAGTCTTGGAACACCCGTCCGTTCCTCAAAATCAAGTTTTGGTAATTCAAACGGGCGTCGAATCATGGATGACACCGATCAAGGCTTATCTTTCATCCGGAGCCCTCCCAACAGAAAAAGCTGAAGCTCGGAAGATTAAACACAAGGCTTTGAATTACCAATTAAACGATGACGTGTTATACCGGAGATCATTTCTAGGACCACTATTGCGTTGCGTAGACGCGGAAGACGCGAATTATCTCATACGAGAAATTCAAGAAGGCATCTGTGGCTTGCACGTAGGTCCTAGAATGACTGTGGCGAAGATCATGAACGCAGGGTTGGCCCGACATGCACTTAGACGATGTGCAAGAAATCAGAAAGTATGATTCTTACCAGCGTCATGCCCCCAATACCTTGCGCCCCAAAAATGAATTGATCCCGGTAACATCCGCTTGGCCGTTCCAGAAGTGGGCTATAGACATTATGGGACCATTCTCGGACGCCCCTGGACGGGTCAAATTCTTGATAGTGGCCATTGATTACTTCACCAAATGGGTGGAAGCCAAACCGGTTGCATCAATAACGGCATCAAGTGTCAAAAAGTTCCTCTTGGAATTCATCATTTGCCGATTTGGTCTCCCGCAAGAATTGGCAAGTGACAATGGGACCCAATTTGCTGATAGCGGACTATAAGAATGGTTGAAAGAACTTCAAGTCATTCAAAATTTTACATCTGTAGCTCATCCGCAGGCAATGGTCAGGTCGAAAGAACCAACCAGACTATCAAAGAAGGAATTAAGGCAAGGTTAGGAACTAAACGGACGGGTTGGGTGGACGAATTGCCCCATGTACTTTGGGCCTTTCGCACTCAAAGGAATTCCAACAATTCTGAGATGCCATTTAGTTTAACCTATGGCACTGAGGCCATGATCCTAGCCGAAATCAGGATTCCATCCGCAAGGGTTTTGTTAATTGATGATAATGATTATGAACTCCGGATGAATCTTGATTTGCTGGAGGAAAGAAGAGAACTTGCATCGATCCGCGAGCACAATTATAAGCGACAGCTTTAGAAATACTACAACTTGCGGGTCAAGAAATGTGAGTTCGATGCGGGAGAATTCGTTTTCCGTAACAACGAGGCTTCCGGCCAGGAGCCCCCGGGCAAGTTGGCCCCAAATTGGGAAGGCCCTTACAAGATAAAACAAGTTTTGTCTAAGGGTACCTACAAGTTAGAAAAGTTAGATGGGGTAGAGGTCCCGCGAACTTGGAATGGGGCACAATTAAAAAAGTGTTACATTTAGCAATTTCGTTTGTTTTTACTTTGGCCTGCGCGCCCGAATAGACTTGTTAAAGTTTTGTAATTTCACTCTGTATTTTGGCTTACGCCCGTTATATGGAAAATTTATGTTAAGGCCTACGATGTGTTGTAATCTTATATTAACAAAATCGAAGATCCGGCAGAACACTTATATTATAACGGATAAGATAAAGTGTACCAGAGAGAACAAAAACTTCTTATTTATTGTCAAAAGAGATTACAAAAAGAAGTACATATAAAGTTATACAGAGAATAGATCTACATCTAAGAAGTTGTGTCTTCAACCTCCTTGTTTCCAGCTTCAATATCATCTTGATCTTCTTCATCTAGACCAAGAAGAACTTTTAGCTGGTCAATGGTGTCTTCCTTGTATGTAAGTTCAGATATCTGCTCTGAAATCGGAAACTTTAGAGTATCATAAGTCTTCGTATTTTTAGTAAGAATCGCAGCAGTATCCTTGCCGTGAAGAATGAATTATTCCGGAACTCTGCTTTCGGAGGCAAAGTTATAACCTTCTTGAAACCCTATTTGGCGTCCGGCCTGCTTGGAGGCACTCAAGAGCACCGCAACACAGTCACCAAGAACATCACTCTGATGAACTTGCGTGATAAACTGTTAAGAAAAATTTAAATATCAACAATTGCAACTGTCATAAATCACTTTCGACAGAATAAAAGGCATATGTACCTTAGGAATGCCTACCACCAAGAGCCACTTCCTATCCGCCTCCGCCCGCAGTAGCTTCATTTTATGACTGGCATATTCCAGTGATTGTTCCCGGCTTTTGGCGTTGAGGTCGGACAGACGTTTATCTTTGGCTGCTGAGTCGACCCGAAGAGTTTTTATCAGTTCAGCTTGCTCCTCCAATTGCTTCTGGAGAGCAACCTTGGTTTCCTCAGCAGTGAGACGATTGGCTCTCTCGGCTTCATAAGCTTTGAAATTCTCTTGAGCCTCATTTAGAGCATTTGAAAGCTTCTTTCTTGGACTCAAGTAGTTTAAGCTCTAATTCGTCCCATTCCTCGTTCATCACCAACCAATCCCGGGTGATCTCTTGATTGGTAGAAATAGTATTCGCTAGGTGGTAGGAATTTGAGTTCAGCAATTCCTGGCGAATACGAAGACGTTGCCTTTCCCTTTCTGCGGGAGGAAGACTTTCCCGCAGATATTCAAAACACGTGCCCACGTCATTCAATGTCAAATTTAGACGTAGTGACCAGTGTGGATTATGAGGGGCAGTGTCCTCTTCTGCGGGAGGCGAGGAGGTCTGATCCATATAACGGAATGCACTGACACCTCCTTGGTCCCTAAATTGATGAACATTAAAGTTTGGAGACATACGGAGGGCGTCAGGCTCACTAATCTCCCTCTCCTTTAAAGGAGAAGTGCCCGTCAGATTGATCGGATCCTGAAGAGTGTTTGGTGGTGAGGATGGTGGGGTCGGAAGTTTTGAAGCACCGAAGTTCTTTAACCCAGAAATGTCTTCTGGAAAGTCTTTCAAACCTACTGACATAATGATAGTCACGCATCAGATACATTACTGTTTGAAAACATGATAAATATAAGAGATAATGAAATTACCTAAGGAGATCTCCCGGGCATCACGTTGATGAAGACGTGATTCCAAGTCGACGACTTTTGCCTTCTTCTTCTTCTTAGATGGGGTAGCTTTAGTAGGTTGAGCCTTACGCTTACCAGCCGCCTTAGACGCACCCACATCAGTGGCTTGAGGCCCCTCCCCAAGTTTGGTGTCGTCGACCGCCTGGTGATCACCATCATCACCCAACGATTGTTTGGAGGCGGCTTTTGAATCCATCTCGCGGGTTAGACCTACAGTTGACGTGATGGGTTAATAGCATCAAATGTAAACCCTTCCTCGCTGAGTGATGACTCCTCACTGGACGAAAGAAGTACTACTACTCCGCTGGAAGTAGCAGCTGTAATGGGTCGAGGTTGTGGAATCCCCTCACCTTTCACGACGAACTCCTCACCTTGAGCGAACATCGCCTCGGAAACCACAGGCTCCGGGCTAAGAGTTGTGGAAAATAAAAAATTGTTACGGGTACGCTCCTAGAAAGGTACGTCCCTTGGATCGATGGGGCGACGTACCATCATCCCTCCTTCGCGATCTAGAAGGGTGCTGAACACAGAACCTTCGTCTATGCAAGAAAACAATAAAGTTAAGGATGAAGAAAGATATTAATAATAAGTTAGCAACATACTTACGTTTATCTGAGTTCTTGTAATACGGTTCTAGTTGAGGGAACGGCCATAAGCGGCTTATCTTCGCATGTACCATCGCCCCTTCGTGAATAGGGGGCATGGGTGTCGGCGTTTGGGTCAAAGTGTTGAACCATTTATGACCCTCGTATTCAATGGTGGGGATCTCAGGAGCTGCATCTTCCGGTTTTCTCCGGGCCATCGTAAACGGGATGATATCTTCCCGGATCCAAAAGAACTTGGATTTCCACCCGTGAATACTCCGGATTCATTCAAAGCCGATTGGACCTTTTCCGGTAGTAGCAAAACCATACCATCCGTCACGATATGTCATTTTGTAAAAAATGGCAAACATGTTGACCGACGGTTCATAGTCATGAGATTGGCAACAGAATTCGAAGTGTCGAATTCTCAGCATCCCAAATGGGTGAATTTGGGATAAATGGAGCCCATAGGCTCTCAGAACGGATCGAACGAACTTCATCACGGGTAGTCGAAAGTTACCCGTGGTAAAATGGTCTAGGTATACGGCCATCTTCTTCGCCGGCGGCGCCGTGGAAATTGCACCTTCTGCCGGACGTTCGGCTTCCCATTCCGGTGCTAGCCCATATACGTTTCTCACATCATCAAAATCCTTTTCTTTAATGTTACATCCAACCTCGTGGATGGCAGGAGGATTCTTCTTATCAATGGCCATCAAAATATAAGTAACGGAATAGAAAACACAAGTTGTGAAAAATTTCAGATCCGTTAAGCTTTGAAGAGAGATATCTTGAAAGTGATAAGAATGAATGAAAGCCCATACACTTATTTATACCCATTGAAATAAATGCGACTGACTAACAGAGGAAAGAGAAAAGGCGGATCGGTGGATGATTGACACGTCAGGCGGGAGGATCGAAAAAGTGTTTACAGGCTGTCAAGAGGCGTTAAACACGTCCTATCCATAGCCGTCTAAAATTCCCCTCTCTGCCACGTCATCAATATCATCCAACTTTCATAAATTCAAATTTCAATAATATCTTACAAGAATTTTATCATATAAAACAAGTATAGCAATCCTATGGCTAAAAAGATATTTTTCATTACTAATCAGAGGATGATTACAAAACATGGAAAATATTTACAAGTCCTACAAACTAAGTCTATTCTACAGGTTAGGGGCTGATGTGTCTTCCGGGGCATTGGGAGAAGCATCCTCAGACTTGTCGTCTTCAGATTCATCATCTAAGTACACCCGCAGCTGCTTCACGCCATCTTCAGCGCACGCGAATTTCGGGAGCATGTTCTGCAGCGGAAAGACCAGAGCGTCATACTCCTTAACCTGCATCTCATACTCCTATTTCGCATCAAGGTCGTGAAGTGGATGACTTTCAAAAGATTGACCGGATCGAGCAAACGCCATTCCTTCATTGAAGCCTTTCATCCGGCCAACTCCCTCTGAAGCAGTCATCAAGTTCATGAAGCAATCAGTCAGTTCAGTGCTTCCCTTGATGTGCCGGATGACCTGACAATGGAACATGTTAGCATGTATAGAGATATCAGAATAAATAATTAATGAGGGAAACTTACAGAGTCAAGTCCTCGGTCGAAGAACCATTGCCGATCCCGCTCAGCACACTCCACCCTGTTCTGAAGCTCCTGTAATTCGGTAGAGGTGCGGGTCTCTACTTCTGAGCGAGACTGCGATAAAGAATCATACGCAGTCTGTATTTCAGCAGCAGTTTTGTCCTTGAGTTCAGATTGCTCTTTCTGCAATTGTAACTCAGTCTAGAGCTCCTGGATCCGGTTACCTTGGCCAATCACCTCTTCTTGTGCCTTCGCCAGGTCATCCTTCTTCTTTTGAGTATCAGCTCGGGCAGCCTCTAGAACTGCATTCTGCCTTTCACAGGCTTCTTTCCACTTCTGGGCAGTAGCAGAGCTTCGATCCTTTTCTTGTTTGAGAGCAGCCTCTGCATCGGTCTGCTTCCACCTAGCTGCACTCGCTGCTTTGCGGTGCTCTTCAACTTCTTGGTTGGCAGCCACAATGGCTCGAGTAGCCTCACCTAGTTTCCCGCCCATAGTACGCCACTCACGTAATATTTCTTGGCTACAGTCCAAACTGTTAGCCAAAGAAACCGATAAGTCTGTATGGAGATTATGGCGGGAATGGTCATGAAGATGCGCCATCTCGGTAGAAGGCACACAATGTTTGACGAAATTAACACAGATCCCGGGGTCAGAAAACCGGGTCCCATTAACAATGTCCCACGGAGGGACTAACAAGTCATAATCCCCTCCCAAGATTGCATCCCCGAAATACTGGGAGCTTGAAGTTTCAAGACGGGTAGGGATCGAAGAAGATTGCTGAGGAGCACCTTGTGATGAACCCCCTCTAGCTTCATGGACAGATGGTCCAAATTGAAAATTCCCCCCTGCATCCATAGCTAAAGGTGAGGAAGTAGGAAAGAATTGAGAAGGAGAACGGGAGAGAGATTCATGAATCCTGAACCCAGCTTCATCCACAGCTGGGGTTACTGCCTTCGTAACCAGTGGCCCCCCTGCCTGGAAAAGATAGTCAAAAGATTCATTCGTCCTAGGCTGGACATTGGACCCCTCCACATTTAAGCCCGTAAGAGGGGTAGCAGGCTTACCCTCCACCTTCTTCTCTGGAGGAGGATTAATTTGTTTCTCAACGGCTGGGGTTGGCGTTGGATGTTATGGAAATAAATTGTAGAAAATAAAACGCATACTAGTCACTGTCTTCAATCGATCCGCAAGAACAGATTGTGGTTTCTTAGGACGACGCGTCCGTCGTTTCTTAGTCGCTGGCTCATCGGCAGTAGTCGCAGCACTCGAGCCCGCTTCGCTACCTCGGACATACACAAATGTGACATCCGTGGCAAAACCGAGTACACCTTAGTAATTACAAACTCGAATAATTGTTTAACCGCTTATTGCGTAACGAACAAACGAATAACCAAACGGGTCTGGTTATGGTCCGGATATCCCAGGGTGCTATCTATAAGAGATATATGTGACATTCGTGACAATACGAGGTATACTATATTCATTACGTAACAAGTAAACGATAAATCGGTTAATTCGTAGTGCTTAAATGAGTAACCGACCGATACTAATTAGGACCCGTATATATACTGAAGGGTCATATACGAGTTATATATATATTATAGAGGCTAACTTATTGATATTTACGCCCCAGTACGTTTAAAACTCTTTAAACGAAAAAGGTTTCGTTTATCGATACGCTATAAGCTTAAACGCAATCGTTAATATCAAAACGAGCATTGTAGCATCCGTTAAGCCGAAAAATATTTATAAAACACTTATATGACATGTTCTAAGCAATCCATGAAAATATTTTGGAATTTTACAACGATTCAGTACGTTTTTCTTATTTTACAAAAAGAAGCTGAAAAACACTCGTTTTCGCGCTGGTTTTCGCACTCGAACTAGTTTTCTTGCTAAAAACCGAACCCGAATTAAATTTTGGACTGACGTTTACGTGTGGCACGAAAACCGAGGCACCATTGGGCCAAAAAGAGGCCCAATGGGCCTTATATACTTGCGGTCGCCCCTTACATTATTCTACCAAATATATTACCTTGAAAGCTTCTTGAATAAGCCACCTATTTTATACATTAAACATAAAGACCAGACCTTCTTCAGCTGTGTTCTTCAAGTTCAGCCAAAGTTTTGAGGTAAACCCTCTAATTTTTATTGATTTCATACTTAATTAACATAGTTTAAACATGAAAAATTAATCCTTGATTAGTTTTAAACATGTTTAACCATCCAAAAACCATAAAAATCAAGTAAAATCTTGTTTTGATGTTAAACATGTTTACAAACCAGGAACATATACTTTTTTGGTCAAAAACGCGGATTAGAACATGAATATAACGTTTTTACGGTTTGAAAGTTCGGTTTGAACCCAAAACCGAAACCCTAATTATCAAGGCTGTCACATGGATGATTTATGCTTGGTTTGATGTTATATGATATCTAGATACACTGAGATTGCAACCCGAGACCCGAAAAGTCGTTTAAGCTAGCAAAACTCATCGAAAACCGACAAGGTAAACCCGTAACACTCGTTTAAGGGCTGTTTAGTATTAGGTTGTGACGTGCTTGTTTTTAGCTTGTGAAAATTTTCAGGGACATTAGGGATCATTTAAATGAGTCCCTGTTCAAATTTGGTAATTTTTCGATAAACGGAGAATATTTGGTGAGTTTATTTCCGTTTATGAGCGTTTATTTGGGTAAAATAGCTAAACATATTGAAAAATTATGAAACTTCTTTTTGGAGATTAATAGGTGATGGTAATATCACTGGTAAAGTTTGGGGATCATTGTAAATGCCTAAGTATGGTTTGTGCAATTATGATTTAACCGAATTTTAACAGCCGAAAAACGCAAAAAAAGGCATTTTGTAAAAAGAGTTAGGTTCTGAAGATTTTTCAGGGGCTATGTAATAACATTCAAGCCATTTGTAAAAATTATCGGATTTTTCGGAGGTCGTTTGATATAAACGGGCCATTTATTATGCGGTTATAACCTATTAAATGAATTTTTATAAATAAATAACTAATCATAAAATTTCTGAAAATATTTTTATAAAATTCTCCATATTTTAATGTATTTTTACAAAAAATTACATAATTTATATGTAAGCACATATTTAGTTATGATTAATCGAAGATTTAAATTATAATTGTTTTAACGAAACCGGCAGTTTTGTGTTTAACGGACTGACTGGTATGTCAAAATGTCAAAAGTGGTCAAATATCGTATTTTTGAATGAAATTGATATAAACGAATTTTTTTACGAGAATTTCGGACAATTCGGGTGGATTGTACGCGTTGTGTATAATCAAACCCGTGTGAAAACGGAAACAAACCCTGCGATCAATCCAGATACCGAAACCTCAAGATGCTTTCATAAATCAAATCATTTTAACAATCAACATGTTTACTTAAGTTTGTGTGATCTTACCTATTCCCTGAACGCGTAAACGATCAAATTGGCTAGGCTCGGGAAACCGTGAAACTGAGCCAAGCCTGATTTTAATCATTTCTTAGTATACAACGTCACAATCTAAGACTATGGTCATGTTCTGGGCCAAACAGCTATAACCAAACTAGTTATACAGCCCGATTTGGTTTAAACATTGATGAAGAACCGGTGTTGCCCGTGAGTGAGAATACAAGAATGATTCAATAAGTTTAAACTAAAGCTGGTGATGTGATGGAACCACAAAAGGGGCTTAATATATAAGGCCCGAGAATGAACCGTTGGAGGTGTGACTTACAAATAATAATTTCAAGAAGACATATATATATATATATATATATATATATAATACTCCACAGTTTGAATCCAATCCTATCTTATAAACTGGTTCCATTGACATTAATCTAAACTATTTTCCGGTCATCCTTCCAATTCTGTTGTTCAGAAACAAACACCATCCCTAGGGGAAATACCTAGTGATGAGTCTGATTTATCAAATTATAAATATGATAATTACCAAAACTGAGTTTTCAATTATAATATGAGCAATCGTTACTACCAGTACATATAATGTACTAATAATATTTCAAAAAAGAAATATTAATAATAGTAATTTCCTTTATATATCACCAGTACAACTAACTCTGATGAACCTCCCTAACTAGCAAACTCTTCGAACCATCTATGAAAGACAACCTCCAACCTCTCCTATATTTTGCTATTCCAATTGGTTATTATAGGAGAGAAATCTCATGCTCACGAAATGATGACATGCCCCGACTGGAATGGAACCTACTTACCTCCAACTAGTAAACTACTACTTTTATTAAGTCCGACATGCCTACGAAAACTGAATGACCTGGCGAAAGAATATATTTTACGATTATAGTTAACAAACATTCAGAAGTCAGGTGGAATGTACACGTGCATTCCCATTATAACGTACTGATTAAACTCGTAATGAGCAAATATCTACCTACAGGAGAGACCGAACAAAAACAGCTTCCCAATAATGGGATCGTATTGGAACAATTGTCGTATAAGTTGTGAACTATTTATAATTGTTATAACGCGTGCTTTGATAGATAAGGATAGTATGGTATTTTCATGTATAGCTTCTGATACTCCATACAAGCATATGGTGGTGCGCTATGCTAATATGGAGGACGATTTGGGCATTTTTAATACAAACATTGACCCCTATTGGGTTAAAATTTCTTGTCATGAGATGACAACTTTTAATATATATGCAAACTTTGGCGTTTGCTAGGCTAATTTTACATACTATCCTTAGTATTCAGACTCGAGAACAAACCAGTGTGATATATACGTGTTAATTGAAATACCTGATTACTTGTTATTGTAATTCCTTTTGTGATCATTAGTGTGTGTGAATTTTGTTAATTGTTGGATAACAGGTTATTGTTATAGAATGGCCCCGAAGAAAGTAAACATGTTGTCTGAGCAGATATAGCCGAGATGATCGCTCGACAACTACATACAGTACTTCCGACAATAGCAGCACAATTCGCTGCTGGTATCCATACAACTATGAATACAAATCAAGTGCCGAACGCTAACGCGGCTGTAAATACTAATCCCCCAACAAATAGTAATACAACCACAAATGCTCCCCCGATAAATACTGATACTATCACAACTAATACTCCCTCGTTGAATACCAATATTACTTTCAATAATGATAATCTCCCACCGAACTTGAACAATAGTTGTAACAATCAAAATCCCCCGCAACACAGATATCAACTTAAGAACTTCATGCTATGTAAACCTATGGAATTTAGCGGTACTGAAGGACCAAATGGACTGGTAAAGTGGATCGAAAAGACTGAATCCATCATTAATATCACTAACTGTCCACCAGATTGTATTGTCAAATTTGCTACTTCTACATTTGTAGACCACGCGCTAATGTGGTGGAATACTGTTGTGCAAATTCGAGGACAAGATGAAACCAATCGTATGTCTTGGACCGAACTTAAAAATCTTATGATAAAACACTTTTGTCCGATAAACGAAATTCAGAAATTAGAGCAAGAACTTTGGAATCTAGAAATGAAGGGTGCAGATCACTTGGAGTATACCCATCGCTTTAACGAACTGGCTCGTCTAGTCCCATGGTTAGCTACTCCAGAATCTAAACGTACTGAACGCTACATTTGGAGTTTAGCCCTCGAAGTCAGGAGTTTGGTTAATTCAACTGGCCCTGTAACTTTCGAAAATGCCGTGTTACAAGCTGGCATTGTAACTTCTGATTTGATTAGAAGTGGTGCGTTAAGAATGCCCGGGGAATCATCTGATACAAAACGAACCAATTATGGAGCGGGAATACAAGAAAGACAACAGAATAAATGTGTGCGCCTTGCAATACAAAATTACACTATAATCAGTTCCGATGTGAAGCAAGATAAGTATAACGGGCCTTTGCCTAGATGTGGAAAATGTGGTTATCATCATGTTGGTGAATGTCGGACCAATGTGTGTCACAAATGTGGGAAAGTGGGACACTATGCCTGAAATTGTAGAACCGTTATGAATACTATAAATCCACCGACCCAATTCCAGGACTCACAACTACCCCTACCGCAACCAACACGAGAATAACCAGTCTACCAATACCAAACCATAATAAACCGTAATGCCTGTTATGAGTGTGGTAGTGTGAAGCACATCAAGAAAGACTTCCCTAGATTGAACCCAATTGCGACGGGAAGACAAAGGCAAGGACCGACATCGACGTCTAACTCGACTAGGGGTCAAGTATTGTGAATAAACCGGATAGAACAAATGTAGTAACAGGTACGTTCCTAGTAATGCCTAATATACTTTAGTTTATTTATTACGGACACTGATAGACGTTTTGTTCCTACAAGTTATTACCTTGGAAAATATACCGTCTAGTAAAATAACAATTCTGTATACTATAGAAACCACCAAAAGTAAGACTATAAATACTAACTATATTACTCGAAAAACTACCCTCTTAACCTAAATAATTAGCTATTCCCTATCGATGCACTCCCGGTGGAAGTGAGGAGTCATTGTGTAATAGTCAGTATGGACTAGTTAATTGAGTTCAAATGAAGGTTATATATAGAAATAGAACTGTTATACTGCCTCTTCTAGATAAAGAAGTGATCCCGTACACGGAACAAAACCTAGTACCCCAATGATGAAACACGGATGAGAAAAACTATACTATCCGTAACCGAAACTTGAACTTTAAAGTTTTATAGCCTTAATAACTGAGTGATGAACAATGAAAAGTCAGGTCAGATGTTTGGATAAACTGAGTACTAGTATAAAGATGCAAGCGAAATCTATGAAGGAATCATAGGCTCATGTGTTGTAAAGTGTGCACTATTATAAGTTCTGGGGGAATACTAAAGATCCTCGGAGATGCTACAACAATTCGAGATACCCCATTGGAAGTGGGAAACAAACTAAAATGGAACCCTTAATATGTGTTCCTTAAACATCCCGAGAAAGCAATTCAAGCTGAATGATAGTCCCCTGACTAATCCACTCCAAATACCTTCTTCTGATTTGTAACAACTATCCAACTGAAAAACTCGCCTTAACAAAATCTTACTCTTGGTGAATTGTGTATGAAATTTTAGATCCCTAATTGGCCTAAGTACGGTCTATAATCCCCTATAAAACAATCAAATCAAATAAACTATTCGAACAATAGAGGAAAGTGAGACCAGTAATTTCAATCCTCGTACATTAACAGTCATCATAATATTATACAAGTGGTAATATACTATATTATACGAGCAAGAATGTAACTCGCCATCTTATTAAAATTGAAAAAAATTGGTGACATCCAAAATACAAAATCCTATTCGATTTCGAGAATCTTAAATAAAGCTCGTAATATTAATAACAAACCGAAAGCCGCCTAAGGCTAACAAGAGGGCTATACTGAGAAATACGAGAAGTTATCAAATTTTGAAAGTTGTTAGTTGAGTTGAGGAACAGTGAGTTGATTCTAAAATATATAGCACTGTACAAAATTGCCTTGAAAATTAACCCCATAACGTATTAAACAAAATTATTTCACTCCCGATATTTCATATATCGAATCAAAACGAGTGCCTTACTGACAGGGCAAAATTAGTATTATTTGAAAACTTTTATACAACTAAACTCTATAAAGAGACTCGTGAAAATTCTGAGCGGAAATTCAAACAGTTGCGACACAATAAAATCTCATTGAATAAAATTTAGTGGAATCCACAACGGGGAATCAAACGTGTTCGGAAACAGAAAAACGAATTCCGAAACAAATGATTATAAAATTTTCCCCAAAAAGAGCATATTTGGCATATTGAATTCAGGGACGAAATTTCTTAACTGGGGGAGAATGTGACATCCGTGGCAAAGCCGAGTACACCTTAGTACTTACAAACTCGAATAAGCGTTTAACCGCTTATTGCGTAACGAACAAACGAATAACCAAACGGGTCTGGTTATGGTCCGGATATCCCAGGGTGCTATCTATAAGCGATATATGTGACATTCGTGACAAAACGAGGTATACTATATTCATTACGTAACAAGTAAACGATAAATCGGTTAATTCGTAGTGCTTAAACGAGTAACCGATCAATACTAATTATGACCCGTATATATACTGAGGGGTCATATACGAGTTATATATATATTATAGAGGCTAACATATTGATATTTAGGCCCCAGTACGTTTAAAACTCTTTAAACGAAAAAGGTTTCGTTTATCGATACGCTATAAGCTTAAATGCAATCGTTAATATCAAAACGAGCATTGTAGCATCCGTTAAGCAGAAAAAGATTTATAAAACACTTATATGACATGTTCTAAGCAATCCATGAAAATATTTTGGAATTTTACAACGAGTCAGTACGTTTTTCTTATTTTACAAAAAGAAGCCGAAAAACACTCGTTTTCGCGCTGGTTTTCGCACTCGAACTAGTTTTCTTGCGAAAAACCGAACCCTAATTAAATTTTGGATCGACGTTTACGTGTGGCACGAAAACTGAGGCACCATTGGGCCAAAAAGAGTCCCAATGGGCCATATATACTTGCGGTCGCCCCCTTACATTATTCTACCAAATATATTACCTTGAAAGCTTCTTGAATAAGCCACCTATTTTATACATTAAACATAAAGACCAGACCTTCTTCAGCTGTGTTCTTCAAGTTCAGCCAAAGTTTTGAGGTAAACCCTCTAATTTTCATTGATTTCATACTTAATTAACATAGTTTAAACATGAAAAATTAATCCTTGATTAGTTTTAAACATGTTTAACCATCCAAAAACCATAAAAATCAAGTAAAATCATGTTTTGATGTTAAACATGTTTACAAACCAGGAACATATACTTTTTTGATCAAAAACGCGGATTAGAACATGAATATAACGTTTTTACGGTTTGAAAGTTCGGTTTGAACCCAAAACCGAAACCCTAATTATCAAGGCTGTCACATGGATGATTTATGCTTGGTTTGATGTTATATGATATCTAGATACATTGAGATTGCAACCCGAGACCCGGAAAGTCGTTTAAGCTAGCAAAACTCATCAAAAACCGACAAGGTAAACCTGTAACACTCGTTTAAGGGCTGTTTAGTATTAGGTTGTGACGTGCTTGTTTTTAGCTTGTGAAAATTTTCAGGGACATTAGGGATCATTTAAATGAGTCCCTGTTCAAATTTGGTAATTTTTCGATAAACGGAGAATATTTGGTGAGTTTATTTCCGTTTATGAGCGTTTATTTGGGTAAAATAGCTAAACATATTGAAAAATTATGAAACTTGTTTTTGAAGATTAATAGGTGATGGTAAGATCACTGGTAAAGTTTGGGGATAATTGGAAATGCCTAAGTATGGTTTGTGCAATTATGATTTAACCGAATTTTAACAGCCGAAAAACGCACAAAAAGGCATTTTGTAAAAAGAGTTAGGTTCTGAAGGTTTTTCAAGGGCTATGTAATAACATTGAAGCCATTTGTTAAAATTATCGGATTTTTCGGAGGTCGCTTGATATAAACGGGCCATTTATTATGCGGTTATAACCTATTAAATGAATTTTTATAAATAAATAATTAATCATAAAATTTCTGAAAATATTTTTATAAAATTATCCATATTTTAATGTATTTTTACAAAAATTTACATAATTTATATATAAGCACATATTTAGTTATGATTAATCGAAGATTTAAATTATAATTGTTTTAACGAAACCGGCAGTTTTGTGTTTAACGGACTGACTGGTATGTCAAAATGTCAAAAGTGGTCAAATATCGTATTTTTGAATGAAATTGATAAAAACGAATTTTTTTACGAGAATTCCGGACAATTCGGGTGGATTGTACGCGTTTTGTATAAATAAACCCGTGTGAAAACGGAAAAGAACCCTGCGATCAATCCAGATACCGAAACCTCAAGATGCTTTCATAAATCAAATCATTTTAACAATCAACATGTTTACTTAAGTTTGTGTGATCTTACCTATTCCCTGAACGCGTAAACGATCAACTTGGCTAGGCTCGGGAAACGGTGAAACTGAGCCAAGCCTGATTTTAATCATTTCTTAGTATACAACGTCACTATCTAAGACTATGGTCATATTCTGGGCCTAACAGCTATAACCAAACTAGTTATACAGCCCGATTTGGTTTAAACACTGTACTAGTATTAACAGTACGATACCGTTTATAGGAATCAGGCTATAAGCAAGGCACCTGACCTATTGATACATAATTTCTGTGCGAACTACGATAAGGTGAGTTTCATGACCCCACTCTTTAAACTATTTTACGAACTTTTGGGGTGGAAAGCATGTTTATACACGTTATTTATCTAAACACGGATCAGGATATAAAATATCTGAACATTTATATATGAAAAGTCCCTACAAACATAATGATTGACTACGTGCTGATGAAAGATGATTATTATCGTTGATTGATATATTGAGTGGAGATAATACGAATTGCAAAACATAATGAAACTACACGTGACAGCATGTTTATACAAACACATTATGTAATGTTAAACATAACTAATTTGGGAGACAACGTGGTCTGTAATGGCCATGTGGATAACGTGGTCTGTGATGATTATGGGGCTGTTGTGGGCAGAAGAGGGGCCACAATAGTAACAAACTAAAGTTGTGTATGGCCTATGAGCCAAGTTCTGCTGCAACTTATAAACTAAAGTTGAGTATGGCCTATGAGCCAAGTTCTGCTGCAACTTACCAAACTAAAGTTGAGTATGGCCTATGAGCCAAGTTCTGCTGCAACTTATAAACTAAAGTTGAGTATGGCCTATGAGCCAAGTTCTGCTGCAACTTACCAAACTAAAGTTGAGTATGGCCTATGAGCCAAGTTCTGCTGCAACTTATAAACTAAAGTTGAGTATGGCCTATGACCCAAGTTCTGCTGCAACTTATTAAACGAACTACTTGATTATGACATGAATGTTATGAAAATAATGTGATTATGCGTATTGTGGGCGGATGGGGAGCCACAGTATTTGGTGATACGTGATAAATACTATATGTGTATATGTGTCTATATACATGCTATGTGATTAGCCGTAGGAAATACTATGTGTAGAATATACTAATTATTTGCGTGTACACTATATAATGTTTGAGTTTACATGGAATCATTGTGGGTGGAAGGGGAACACAGTGGTTGATGTTAACGCGGAACCGTTGTGGGCGGAAGAGGGGCCACAGTGGTTGAGTTTATGTGGAACCGTTGTGGGAGAAAGGGGGTCCACAGTGGTTGGTTAAACACGGAAATTGGAAACAGGTAGTACGAACAAACAATCACGATTTTACCGAAATTTCGAATTTATATTATAAACCTACATGTGTGCATATGCACACACAAGGATATGGCTCTACATATTTATACAACCGTAAATACATATTTTTACATACACGCGTACATACAAACTATGACTGTATGGTGCGCAGAACTGATTTCGTTAAAACTTATGAAACTCACCAACTATTCGTAGTTGACCTGTTTTAACATGCTTTTCAGGTAATCAGATATGAGAAGTAATTTCCTGTGCGTTACGTGTCTGATTGGTGATTGATGTCGTGGGCATTTGAGTTAGAAGTAAAGTGATTGAAGAACATGTGTTGGTGCATGATGTCAGTAGTTCAGTGTTGAGTGTCTGTAATCGTGTTAGTTAGATTTGAGTTTTGTATGTAAGCGAAGTTACTAACAAGTTCGCTTATATGGGCGAACTTGTTAGACAAGCGAAGTTAGGGACAACTTCGCCTGAACATACCAGGCGAAGTTGTCGTGTCTATATTAGTTGTTTGTTACGGCTTATTCGATATAGATAGATTAACAGTTTGTGTATTCGAGTCAGAGAGTTTTGTATCCAGTGATCATAGTATCACGTGTTTACGGTTGGAATACAACGTGTGTTTGGTTATCGTATCGTGTGTTAGCTCGTATTGTTTTCTATACTCGTAACATCTTGCGTAGGGATTCCGCACCTACGTAGTACGCGATATCTTGTGTAGATCCGGCTGGGAACCTACAATTGGTATCAGAGCATTTGCTCGATTGTGTGGTTCGGGATTATCACGCGGGTATAGAAATCGTTCCGTTCGACTATTCGCGGGACGAGTTTTCTGAGCTTTTGTGCTATACTCTCCTCCTACAATCTTAAACAACCCATAACACCTTCACAAACCTCGAAAAACCCAGAAATCTAATCTGCAGAAACTTCGTGTTCATCAGGCGAAGTTGCCGTCACTGTTAGTAGGGTTTCGGCGAAGATATAAGGTTAAGCGAAGTTATCCACAACTTCGCCTACCTCTTCAAGTTCGCTTACCTCAAGCGAAGTTACCCACAACTTCGCCTACCTCCCAAGTTCGCTCAACTTAAGCGAAGTTATTCTCAAGTTCGCCAATCAGGCGAATTTAAGAAAGTGAGCGAAGTTACAAATTCACGCGAAGTTAAGTTTTAAGCGAAGTTATCCACAACTTCGCCTACAGTGCTGTTTGAAAATAAATTTTTTTATTTTCGGATTTCTTTGAGTTTAGAGAAAGATGTCTTCGATAAATATTACAGAACTGGTAAAGATGGAAGTAGAAGCGGGGTCGGCTACAAAGGCACCTAAGATGCTTAAGAAAACTGATTATGTAGCGTGGAAAGATTGTTTTGAACAATATGTTAAGTATCAAGATGCCAAGATGTGGGTGTGCATACAAGATGGTTACATTCCACCTACTGCTGAGTATGAGGGTCGTGATCAGATCAAGAAATACAAAGAGATGGAAGAAGAGGAGAAGAAAATGTATGAGGCCGAAAGCAAAGCTCATGCAGCAATTACAATGGCTCTTCCACAAGAGATACTTCACACCTTCCGAAAGTATAAAACTGCTAGAGAGCTTTGGGAAGCACTTGAGAACCGGTTTGAGGGCAATGTGGGAATTCGTGCCTCTAAAATTAAACTTCTAAAAACCCAATTCTCGGTCTTCAAGTATCTGAAAAATGAATCACTTGATGATATCATCACTAGATATTATCATCTGATGACTGAACTCAGCAACTATTCAATTGCTTACAAAGAAGATGAGATAGTTGAAAAGCTTCTTGATGCTCTCCCACCGAAATGGGAGATGTATACTGTGTTGATGAGAGAAGATAAAGACTTTGCTGACTATGACCTGGAGACAGCAGTTAACAAGCTAAGAACGTTTGAACTGAACATGGTACGAAAGGAGACACCTACCGATCAGGTTCAAGATCCGGGTATGTATGGTGCAAAGGTTAACTCTGGATCAAGTTCGAAAACTGAATCATCTGCTTATTACTCTAAGGGAGAGTCAGGCGCGAGCTCAACACATGAGGGACATGTATCTCTCAACATGAACGGTGATGTGTGCTTTGTAGCTGGAGGATCAAATGCTTCTCAACCTCAAGCGACTAAGAGTAGTTTTACCCCAAGTGTTTCAAACAACAACTACTCGAAGATGCCCATGAGTGTTAAATCTGCTGAACAGCAGTTTGCTCTCTATGCATCTTTTATTGCTTCGTATGAGAACTACATTCAGGGTAAGATTGTTGATCCTGCAATCTTGGATGAAGACTATGATCAAATCAATGCTGATGATCTGGAGGAGATGGATATGCAGTGGCAGATGGCTATGATTGTCAGAAGATTGAAGAGGTTCATGAAGAAGACTGGCAGGAAGTTTGTCGGAGAGAGGCCAGGGTTTGATAAGTCGAAGGTACGCTGTTACAACTGTCAGCAGAATGGCCACTTTGCAAAAGAATGCAAAAATGAACGTGTAGAACGCACTCAAAACAGATCTACAGCAAAGTGGTAGTGGTAATGACTATAGAGCCATGATTTCCAGACAGAATGAGGAGTACAACTGGAATCTGCATGTTGAAGAAGTATTTGAACAGGCCAATTTGGCAAAAATCGAAACTGCAGATAGTGAGAAAGGAACTGGCGAAAATGAGGCTTACATGGCAGATGTAGCAGACCAGATCTCCGAGGTAAGTACCGAACTCCCTTGTACTAAGTGTGAACATCTGTCTGAACAACTAACAACTATAACTGATCAGTTTGTTAGTTTGGATGCGCAATTTAAAACTTTAAAAGAAGATCATCATTTCACTAAAGCTAGAGAAAATAGTTATAAAGTAAAAATTAAAGCTAGTGAGAAAGATATTAAAAGTCTTAAAGCAAAGCTTGCTGAAAAAATTCAAGTGATTGATCTTAGCTATGAGGTTCTAGAAGAGAAAACCAAACTAATAGCTGATAGGGAAAAACAGATAGCTGATCACCAGGTAAAAGTGGTGGAACTTAACAGGAAACTGGAGCAATTCAGAAATTCCTCCGCTATACTTGATCACCTCGTTAGTGATCAAGGTTCCCCAAAAAGGGGAGGAATTGGTTATCATGAAGTTCCACCACCTTTCAATCATAATTACACTTATGACCCTAGTAATCGGAGATCTGTTGATGTTGACTATGGTCAGACAGTTCCAGTTCAAGTTACTACTAAAGAACCAGAAGTTAGTAAGCCTGTTGCAAGTGTTAAGATTTCTGCTCCGAGTCCTGTCTCATCTAACTCAGACAAGTCCTCTGTGTCGTGTGAGACAAAACAAGAGGAAGTATTACCGAAAAGTGGAGAGAAAAATAAAACACCTGAAAAGAAGTCTCCACTAAACCCGTATGTCCCACCATATGTGAGACAAACGGGCAGTAATACAGCCTCAACATCTAAGACAACTATTGATAAGAAAGTTGAACACAGGAGTTGTTTTAGATGTAATCAAATAGGACACCTTGTTGCTGATTGCCCTCTGAAGCAGAAATTCAGAGGTGTAAGGACTTCAAAATCTGAGAAAAGAACTAACGGTAATCAATATAATGGTAAAAATGAAAACCCATCAACTTTCAGAAAATGGACTAATTCTAGTTTTCAAAAAAATAGATCTCAGTTTTACACTGCTAACAACCAAACCTTAAGTAATAATTCTTTTAATTCACGAAGGTTTGGATGGCCTCATAGTCAATCCACAAGAAGGTATCCTGTTAGGACTCACAGAAATTATTATGATACTAACTTTGGACAGCCAAGGTACGGAATGTATCGACCCAAGACCAATCGGTCTTGGGTCCCCAGATTTTAATCATCTGCTTTGATCGTGCAGGAACAGTTGAACAGGGCTGCCAACAATCAATGGGTTGTGGATAGCGGCTGTTCCCGGCACATGACTGGTAACAAGAAATTGTTACACGACTTGAAACCTGTTCAAGGAGGAAGAGTGAGTTTCGCAGGAGAGAGCGTTGGAAGGATTACAGGAATAGGGACGGTGTCGAATGGAAAGATGACTTTGGAGAAAGTAAACTTTGTCGAAGAACTGAAGCACAATCTGCTGAGTGTTTCGCAGATTTGTGACAAAGACTACACCGTACGTTTTACAAAGAATGAAGCAATTGTGTTGTATCCTGGTTTTAAGATAACAGAGGATTGGATTGTTATGAAGGCTCCAAGAGTGAAGAATACGTATATCATGGATATGAGATCGACTGAGATGGCCACAGAAGAATCGTGTCTTCTGTCAAAAGCGACTGAATCGGAGTCTGAGTTGTGGCATAGGAGAATGGGGCACATTCATCTTCGGAAAATGAACTACCTTGTCAAAAATGGGCTTGTGCTGGGTGTTCCCTTGAAGAATTTCAACTTTGAAGACAAATGTTTATCATGCAAAAAGGGAAAGCAACACAAGAAATCCCATCACACCAAGAAGGTCAATTCAATTGTCAGTACCCTAGAATTACTTCACATGGATCTCTTCGGTCCCGTGAATGTAAGAAGTCTAGGAGGAACATCTTACTGCTTGGTGATCACTGATGATTACTCACGATATTCCTGGGTATATTTCCTGAAGTCAAAGGATGAAACAGTGCAGATGGTAAAGAATTTGATTACCAAGGTTGAGAATATCATGGGGAAACGGGTTAAATTCATCAGGAGTGACAATGAAACTGAGTTCAAGAACTACGAGATGGAGATCTTCTGCTTACAGAAGGGGATAGAACACCAATACAGCGCGCCGTATACACCGCAACAAAATGGAGTGGCTGATAGGAAGAACAGAACCTTAATTGAAGGAGCCAGAACCATGCTGGCTGATTCGAAACTTCCCGTGGTGTTCTGGGCTGAAGCTGTTGCTACAGCCTGTTATATCCTTAATAGAGTGTTAACTGTTAAAAGATTAAATAAAACCTGTTATGAATTATGCATGGGAGAAAGCCAAACTTGAGTGGTCTTGAACCATTCGGGTCCCCATGTTTGATATTAAAGACCAATTCTAAATTTGGTGAAGTAGCCGACGAAGGAATCTTAGTCGGATACGTTGTTGGGACTCCCAACAGACGGGTCTTTAATACATCGAACAGCAAGGTTGAGGTGGTGTGTAACACTGATATCACAAGTTACAAATCACCAAAACCAAGCTCGGGACCTGCTGGGGTTTTCGACTATGATAGACTTTTTAAATCTTTTAACATACCTTATCTGGATTTTGCAGATGTTGAGGAAAGAATTGCTAGGAAGATGATATGCGATGAGGAAGACACTTTGGTACAACGACCACAGTATGATGAATGTCAGCCTTCCTCGTCAAATGCTATCAATACCCCTGCTGCCTCTACTGAAGAGGAATTCATCAATCCGTTTCACTCTCAACATCAATCACCCATTGATGAGCTATCTTCGAACTTGGAAGATAATCTGAATGTCAGTTCGGTTCCGACTACGAGAATTCACAAAGATCATCCTTTGGAGAATGTGATAGGTGATCTGTCCGCCGGTGTACAAACAAGACAAAGCTTGAATGAGCACACCTGTGTTTACACAAGCATTAAAGAATCAGGCATAATCAACGAGTGCTTGTACACCTGCTTTATCAGCCAGATTGAACCAAAGAACTATCAAATGGCTCTTAAGGACAGCTCGTGGGTCGAAGCAATGCAAGAAGAGTTAGCTCAGTTTAAGAAAATGGAAGTATGGAACTTGGTTGCAAAACCAAGGAATGTGCATGCGATAGGCATGAAATGGGTCTTCAAATGTAAGAGAGATGAGAAAGGGATTGTTATCAGGAACAAGGCGAGGCTGGTTGTTAAAGGCTTTAATCAACAAGAGGGGATTGATTACAATGAGGTGTTTGCTCCTGTAGCAAGATTGGAATCCATTCGTTTGTTTTTGGCATTTGCTGCTCATAAGGAGATGAAGGTTTTTCAGTTGGATGTGAAGAGTGCGTTCCTAAACGGTAAAGTCGATGAGGTTGTGTATGTTGAGCAACCTCCGGGTTTTCCTGACCCTGACTTTCTCGATCACGTGTACAAGCTAAGTAAAGCGCTGTATGGACTACATCAGGCACCTCGTGCCTGGTATTCAACTTTATCAGATTACTTGCTTGAGAATGAGTTTGAAAGAGGTAAAATTGATAGCACATTGTTCTTCAAGAGAAAGGGTAGCGACTTTCTGCTGGTGCAAGTCTACGTGGATGACATTATCTTTGCTGCATCAAAGGTCGCCATGTGTCAGGAGTTTGAGGCCGTCATGAAGAAGAGATTTGAAATGAGTGCTATGGGTGAACTAACTTTCTTTTTAGGATTGCAGGTTGATCAGAAGAAAGACGGGATGTTCATTCATCAGACGAAGTATGTCCATGATGTTCTCAAACGCTTCAAGATGGAGGACAGCACTCCATATGATACTCCAGTCTGCGTCAATCACAAATTGGGTGCTGATTCAGACAACAATGCAGATGTGGACCCAACCCAATATCGGGCTATTATAGGTTCTTTAATGTTCTTAACTGCTTCTAGGCCTGATATAATGTTTGCTGTTTGTCATTGTGCACGCTTTCAGGCAAACCCAAAAGAATCTCATTTGAAGGGTGCGAAGAGGATACTGCGGTATCTCAAAGGCAAGCCGAAGCTGGGGTTGTGGTACTCGAAAGGAGGAGACTTGGAGCTAGTCGCTTACACAGATTCTGATTATGGAGGGTGCAATCAGAGTCGGAAGTCTACAACTGGTGGATGTCAGTTTCTTGGTGGCAGACTAGTGTCGTGGCAATGCACGAAGCAGATGTAACATCCTAAAAATTTTAATGACGAATAAAAGAAGTTATGTTTAGTGATTTCGCGTAATTAATTAATATCGGGTAAGGAGCGGGTCTTGGACTTGGATTAATTGAGATGGGTTAAATGAGAATGGGATTTCAGGGATATAAATACCCCCAAAACCCCAAAATACCTTCATTTCCATCATTTTCCTAAAAACACTCCATAACATACACACCACCTACAACCGCCGGCGGCAGCCGAGGAGAGGGAGAGCGAGGTCCGAGAAAGAGAGAGCGGTTGGTTGTGATTAAGCAAGTAAACGAGATCCAAACTAGCCCAAAAAGGTATGGTTCTTGATCTTTGAAGTTTAAAGATCCAAGCTTTTTAGTGTATAAACGACCGAAAATGGCCGGGTAGCGTAGTGGGTGATATTGAACCATAGCAAGGGTGTTAAAATCGCTCGAAATACCGATCAGAAGCTAAAACAGCGGCTGTCTGGGCAACTTCGCCTTCATCTGGGCAACTTCGCCTTCAAAGCGATGAACTTCGCCTGCAAGCCAAGTTCGCCTGATGAACTTCGCCTGCAAGCTAAGTTCGCCTGATGGCAACTTCGCCTAAAGCTAAGTTCGCCTGAGGACAACTTCGCCTAGAGCTAAGTTCGCCTGAGGCTTAACTTCGCCTAAAGCCAAGTTCGCCTGATGACAACTTCGCCAAGAGCTAAGTTCGCCTGAGGCTTAACTTCGCCTAAAGCTAAGTTCGCCTAAGGTTTAACTTCGCCTAAAGCTAAGTTCGCCTAAGGTTTAACTTCGCCTAAAGCCAAGTTCGATTAGGAAGTAAACTAAAAATCTAATGAAAAATGTGTTAAGACAGTTAATGGAAATAAAATTTTTCCAAGCTGACCTGGCAGCTCGACCCCAGCCAGAGGCTCTGCCCCTTGGACCCTGCTAGGGGCTGCCGCCCCTAGACCCCTCTGCCAGGGGCGCTGCCCCCGGACCCCCGTTCTTTGTGGGTCATATAAAGATAGAAATACATTATGAGATGTGATAGTTAATTGATACGTATACTTGTTATACAGTCAGCCGTGCACAACTGAAGAAAGGGATTACGATTAACGGTGAACGTAACCGTGTTCAGGTGAGTTTCTAGCCCCATTTATGTGTTATGTTTTCGGGGCTGTGTGCATACTCGATATGTTTGTTAATACGCTTATCCTAAGAGATAAGTGTATGCCTTATGTGAATGATATGATATGTAGGAATGATTGCTTGATGGTACGTGAACGATCTTCGGATATTGCACGTACTGTCAGGTTGTAACGCTACGTGTAAGGTAAGTATGATATGTATGCTTATGTGTATGAACGTGATAAAGTTAATAAAAGAAGGAAATGACGGTTGCATGGTTGTATGGTTACGAAAAGGGGTACCGAGCCCTAATAATACTCGAGGTATGATGTATGGTTGTATGGTAACGAAGAGGGAATCGAACCCTACTAATATTCGAGAACTAGGGAACCGAACCCTACTAATATTCGAGGAAAGAGGGAAACCGAGCCCTAATAATACTCGTGGAAAGAGGGAAACCGAGCCCTAATAATACTCGAGGAAAGAGGGTACCGAGCCCTAATAATACTCGAGGAAGGAGGGTACCGAGCCCTAATAATACTCGAGGAAGGAGGGTACCGAGCCCTAATAATACTCGAGGAATGTAGGGCGTAATGCTCTTTATAACGTAAGATATGAAGGTAAGTTAATACAAAAGAAAGTAAGAAAGTAAGAAAGTATGAAAGTAAGAAAGTAAGAAAGTAAGAAAGTATGAATGAAAGAATATAATGTTATGTGAATGGTATGATTATGTGATTATCTAGAACTCACTCAGCGTAGCTGACTTTTAGTATGCACGCAGGTGAGTAGGATGAGGCAGCTCGCTTGAGGAGACACATGGCACTGAACAAGAGTCTGGCATCTGAAGACTTATGATGTTTTAATTTTAATGCTTTAATGTTGAAAGACAAAGGACGTTTTGAGACAAGTTATGAAATATTGTAATGTTTTATGAAAGTTTTATATTCCGCGTAAATGTTTTAATTAACTTTGATATTTAGAACTGTGTTTATGAGTAAATCCAACACGAAAGTAGGGTTACCGGTAACGGGGCCTTACAGCAGACCTCAGTCGCAATTTCAACCTGTGAAGCAGAATACATGGCAGCATCCAACTGCTGCTCCCAGGTTCTTTGGATTCAACAACAATTGCGCGATTATGGTCTGAATTTCTCACTTACTCCTATTTGCATTGATAACACTGCTGCTATCTCAGTAACTAACAATCCCGTGAAGCACAGTAAAACTAAACATACTGACATACGTCATCATTTTATACGGGATTGTGCTGAGAAGAAACTGATTGAGCTCGAAAAGGTTGACACGTTAGATAATTTCGCTGACTTATTCACGAAAGCGTTTGACAAAACTAGATTTCAAAACCTTGTTGAGCTGAATGGGATGATCAATCCCGAGTAACCATGCTTTGTGTTTGTGTTATATAAAAAAAAAAAAAAAAAAACGTCACTATCGCTTAGAATTATGTTGGTTGCCTCAGTTTGAAGGACATGTCTTCGGATATGTTTGGTCCACATTTCTACTTGTAGAATATGAGGATAGCCATTAACCAGATGACTGAAAGTGACCGGGGCGGTTTATGATGTGTTTACATTCTTTCGCTGAAAATTAGTCGATCATACTTAGTTAGAAGGACACATACTAGTATGTGGTCGGTCCAGCTGATCCATAGGATCTTCGGGATAGCCGTTTCCCTGAAGACTTTGAGTTGGTCGGGGCGATTGATGTTAAAAAATTTTTCTTTTCGGGAGATGAAATTATTTTTCAAGTCTACTACTTCGTAAGAAGTTGCTTTACTATGATTAACAGAAAATTGATCCAACCTTGGAAAATGATAGATATACTGTTTCTGTGTGCTTAACTAGTGAAGTTATTAGGCCTAAAAGACTTTAGAACAATCATTGTATGTCATGGTAGCTTTTTATGGTGCGTAAAAGTAGAAGTGATACTAACTAAATCTACTCGATTTTATGTGGAAACTCCTTAAGAGTTGTGCATGTCTTCATACATATCTTTCCGAATGATAGGCAGAAAAGCGATTACCCAGTCATACACGAGCCCGTGAGTGTTCTGATTCCCGTGAAGATAGAGTGTCAAGACGCTGCAGTGATCCAGATTCGGGACTTGCAGTTATTTTCTACTTGAAGTTGTGTATATACATGTTAGATTAAAAAAAAAAAAAATTCTAGAGTTCATAATGATAATGATTATCAATCAAGACACAAGAAGGTGAACGGGAAACAGAGTCTAAGATGGAAGAGTAATTACTACTTAATCAGACACTACGGGTCGAGGTCAATTCGGGGTGACGTGGGGAAAGCCAAATACGCCTTGAGAATAGATAGGAGGCATCATAATCTCTGAGTTGTTGCCCACTTAAGTTTTGAGCTTAATTGAACCTAACTCGTATCACAGAAACAATGAAAACCATTTTAAGTAGATTACCTGCTTACAACCTGTTTCTTTATGTCATAATACAGCTGAACACGGATCTGTGTGACAGTCACGAAATTAGTATGATTCCTGTTCGGATCTTTTCGAAAACATGGTTGTCCCTGTCAAGACTGAAATTTGATCCCGTGTACTTTAATTTTTCAAATTTTTGTTACTTTTGTAATTGTTTGATTTTATACCTGGTTACATGGTCTTGATCGTATCATTTAACGCTTTAAAGGATGTTTTTAAAACTTTATTGAAAATTGTTAAAAGTGTAGGGGTTTGTTTTGTAAATACAGGCGAACTTGTTGATAACTTCGCCTGGAATAGGCGAAGTTATCGATAACTTCGCCTGTACTAACTTTGACCCTATATAAAGAAGTTTTAAGGTCAAACGATTTATTATTTTCCAAAATACCAGCGAACTTACTCTCTGTCAACCGAAGCGAAGTTAACGATCAGTTTTTATCGATCTTCTGTGTTTTAACCTTACTTCGATTCAAATCAAATTAAAGGTGTGTAGGGTTCGATTATCATATTATCATTGTCTATTGAGGTTGTGTCACCGGAGGAGAACGTGGACCTTGATGCAGAATTTGGTGGTCAAGGCTTCTTTGATATGGATCGGGTGGATCCAGAGGAAAACGTACAGGTCCCGGTTGAACGTGCTTCGACTGTGAATGTTACTAGGACAGCTGCTACGGTGGCTGGTTCTGATTCTGATGATGAAGTGGCAGAGGCAAAAAGGATTATGGTAACTCGAGAAAGACTACATGGGAAGAGAAAGAGAACTGTTGATGACAGCGAGTCTGATTATGAGGAAGAGGTACAACAGTTGATCCGGAGGTCAAGAAGGGAACGGATAGGTGCAGGATCAGGAGCCGGTGAGAGCTCTAGGGTGGTACGTTTCACTCCACCAGCACTATCCGGTATGACAATGGTTCCCTCATCACTACAGGTTACAACGCCAAGCGCTACGGGTGTTCCCGTGGTGGCTACATCGTCTACTTTTGGCCTCCCACCCACTACCTTCCAACTTTCTACTCCTGAGATCGTTTCATTGCAGCCTCCGACTGTTACTCCATCGGAGGTCGTGGCACAATTTATAGAGTCGACAGTTGTGGCCACTGCAGGGCTATCGGTGTCGATACCACCTGCGGTTACGTCTATTTCTACTTTTGAGGTCCCGGTGACATCGGAAATCCCTCCTCAGTACACTCAAGATATATCGTATATGAGGTTCGATTTCGATGCAACCCTATCAGACTCAGAACGAATAGCAGCACTGGAACGGGTCGTGGCAGAGCAGTCAAGGATTAATCTTATCCAGACCCAGGCTATTCAGCGCCTAGTTACAGAGAATCAGATGCAGTCGTCCCTGCTGGTACAACATGGTAAAATCATAGATGCTTTCAAGGAGTTCTTGGCATCTCAGGGGGAGACGAGCTGTAAAGGCGACGAGTTGAGGACCAAAAGATGAAATGATAGAGACGATGATCCCAATGCATCGAAAGATGCAGGTGGTGAGTTGCCAAGAACTGATCAAGCTCTTGGAACTTCCACAACTCAGGGGGAGTCGACATCTGCAGCTGGTGGTGATGATGTGGTGGTGGTGGACGGAGAAGAGATGGATGATGTTTTGGTTGGTGATGATGATATACTACCGAGTGATGTGATAGAGAAAATTGGTGAAGAGATTGTGATTGATACAGAGATAGAAGAGGGAGAGATAGTAGAGGAGAATGTGGAGCATGAGATACCGCAAGTCGAGAACGTAGATATGAGTCAACAGATTGGGAATGATGAGTCTGAATGGGAAGAGCAGCCTAGATGGAAGGAAGGCTATGCTCAGTGGTTCGTCAAAACGAAGAAACCGGCGGTCCCTACAATGTTTAAGAAGAGTTACAACATTAAAGGTTATGCTGAAGCGAAGAAAGGGATTATATGCTGGATATATGATGAGCAGTTGAGGCTCTTCGTGATTAAAAGGTATGACGGTGTTCAGTACTTTAGAAGGATGTTAAGATCGTTGAATACACTGCCAGAATGTGAAGTGAAAGACTTAGCCAGATTGGGATTGATAAACAGAAGTGACGATAATATGGCTAGAGTCATTGGGAAAATTGTGTGGAAAGAGAGTATAAAAGAGAAGAAATTTGAGCTGTTGAAGCCACAAAAGGGAAAACTTGTTGAAGACAAGGATAGAGGTTTGAGAGCTGATGGAAAGCCTTGGATGATTATGAAGTATAAACCGATCCGGTGTTTGAAAGAAGTACCGATGAAGCTAATGGCCAAGGATGTGCTTAAAGACCTGAAGTGGTGGTTTGTAGATTGTGAGACAGCTGAGGCAGTGATGGAAGATGAAGATGAACAAGAGCTGCTTAGAGTGTACGATCCGATGCACTTGGTAAACTTATCGCAAGCTGATTTGCAGGTGTTGAATGACAAGAAGATATTTTATATTCCTGCTTGGAAAGACGAAGCGAGGAAATATCAAAGAGTTGTCTCGGTTTGTGTTCGAGAAGGAGTGCATGCTTGAAGAAAGAAGATTGAAGATTACAAGACACGTGTTTGAAGCTAAAGAGATGAAGCTACTGCCAAGGGGGAGTCTGTTGGTGCATGATGTCAGTAGTTCAGTGTCGAGTGTCTGTAATCGTGTTAGTTAGATTTGAGTTTTGTATGTAAGCGAAGTTACTAACAAGTTCGCTTATATGGGCGAACTTGTTAGACAAGCGAAGTTAGGGACAACTTCGCCTGAACATACTAGGCGAAGTTGTCGTGTCTATATAAGTTGTTTGTTACGGCTTATTCGATATTGATAGATTAACAGTTTGTGTATTCGAGTCAGAGAGTTTTGTATCCAGTGATCATTGTATCACGTGTTTACGGTTGGAATACAACGTGTGTTTGGTTATCGTATCGTGTGTTAGCTCATATTGTTTTCTATACTCGTAACGTCTTGCGTAGGGATTCCGAACCTACGTAGTATGCGATATCTCGTGTAGATCCAGCTGGGAACCTACAACAGGTTAAATTGTATCACCTAGTTTGTAAAAGATGTTAGAACGATGTGATAAACTGTAAATTAGTTAGTAATGTTTCTTTATGAACAATGTATTTGATACCAGTGTATCTGTTGCATTTCCGTTTTACGCTTCCGCAATTCACTTAACGGGGTGTGACACCAAAAGTCCTTTTTTGAGCTAATTCTACCAACAAGTGTGACATGGATGAAATCTTAGAAGCAGCGTCAAAGCATTCTTCCTTTGAGGACGATGAATCGTCACTCGACGACAGAATAACGAATATCCCCTCAGAGGTAAGCGTAGTAAGAGGAGGAGGATTTAGAATGTACGCACCTGTTTGATAGGTAGCGTCTGAAACAACGGGTTCAGCACGCACCTTCACCGAAAAAAGAAAATTATTCACGGTCTTTTCAAGGATAGGCATATCCTTCGTGTCACGGATACTCTTCATCACATGACCCCGGTCATCAAACAACATTTAACATAAGTCCGGGACCTGAGAAAAGGAAACGTCAAAGTCAGTCATATAATTTTCTTGAAACAATAAAATGAAAATAACTTACGTTCATCTAAGCCATAAAACACAGGATCCAAAAAATGAGATGGCCATAGGCGACTCATCCCAGCCCACACAAGGGCTTCCTCCGGCAACGGCCGCATTGGAGTTGGATCGGAAACCAAAACACGGAACCACTCTTGCCCCTCATAGGCAGCATGGGTAATGTTCGGAAGTGCCTCATTGACCGGACGGCGTACCATAGTTTCCGGTACCACATCTTCAGAAATCCAGAAAAATTTGTTCTTCCAATATTTTGAGCCTCCCTCAACCTCTCGACCGATTCTCTGTCAGTAATCTCCTGACAGGTAAACCACCCATTGCGGTTGATCATTCGGTTAAAAACAACAAACCGATCAATACGAGGCACCATTTTCCCAGGAGGTGGGAAACTGGCTATAGAACCGGCAGCAGGGAACTCCGCCCCCCACTCTGGTGGAATACTGTACGTCTCGATGAGTTTCTGATATTCGGACAAGTCCCATCGAACCTCCGTTTCGTCAATTTCAGATTGAATACTCGCCATCATATCGAAGCAGTTTCACGAAAAGATCGAACAAATAGTTAAAGTTTTTGACGAAAGAAAGCAACGAAATATTCAGAATTCAAAGGCAATAAAACCTCAATAAGAAGTTAAACTCCACTATTTATACCCATCGCAATTAATCCGATGGGATATGAACAGTGAAAGAAGAATCGCTACCCAGTAGACAACTGCCACGTCACGCGGGAAATTCGAAAAAGAGAAAAAGGCGAACAGTCGGGTACAGTGATAGCCTACATAAACGTCACATCCTCTGGCATACGCGCCTGTGAGTGGTCAACTTGTCCTTTTTCATGATTATCCACAACAACAAAAGATATTTCTCACCTACTTGCAGAATAAGAAATCCCCAAATATGCATTAAGTCCAAAATTTCACCCGCATAAAGTACTTCACGCGGAAGAAACACTGGACTGAGGGGGACTTATAGAGGTAGGATTCTAAAATGACCCAAATACCCTTAAATAATACCCGCAGGTCAGTCAGAAGTCCTTCATAAGACACCCGCGGGGCATAGGGACCACCCGTATAATCACCTGAGGAAGAAACACCCTCATAAGACGTGCGGAAGCATCTTAACATCCTCAGAAGTTATGCGCAAGAAGGAATAGTCGTCCACGTAAATAATTATGAGGTAGTGCTCCGGGACAGCTGTCATTAATTGATAACATTCTAGAAGATATACCAAGATGCTTTCTTGAGCAATACGTGATGTATTAGCTAATCAGTAAAAGGACACCTGGCCAGGTCGTTATAACCACGCACATGGCCAAGTTTGTCTACCGTCCTATCATATAAAGATACGTGTCTAGGTTGTTATATATGCACGTGCAACGAATAAACTAAACCTGTAATATGAGGACACGTGTCCAGGCAGTTATAAGAGCATCTTCCAAAGGGACAACTGACCCAATCACCTTCCCACACCCTTCGGCTATAAATACCCTCTCAATCATCATGAGGTAAGGACATTCACTCCCACTATACTATCTCAATTTACTTAAGTACTTTATCTTCATCAGAATTGTACTTATTCTCACGCCGGAGGGTGGTTACGGAAAGACCCCCCTCTTGTCCTTCCCGTAACGAGCTCACGGTGTCTGTTTTGCAGGTTTACGTCACTGGACTTTGGGAATTGACTTCATATCGTATCAGGAGTTAACCGTATCCTACCTTGTGGACTCATTGGATCTAGGACCCGTCAAGGGGAGTAGATCCGTGTTTCTTCAATATCCAAACAACAATGAGTCTCTAATAGAAATATCTGAGATAACAACTTTCTGCTTCCTGACTGTAGCTTTGATAGTACCAGCTCCTTTTGCTCCACGTGGATTGTGGCTAGCTAAACTCCAAAAATCAGTAATTAAATCCTTTCAAATAACTGGATTTGCTCTATTGGCATGTGTGATATGACAAGTGTGCAACCCTACCATCAGTGACTTGAATTCTTTTTAAGACTCTAGAGGATCAAACACGTTTGCTGTAACATTGTGAGAATCAACTGTAACAACCCGACCTTGGGCGTAATATGTCAAGGCGGAATATATCGTGGCGGTACATACAAATTGCTCACAAGCTCATGACAATATTAATGTGACAAATATAATTACTTCATTTCATCAAATTATAACTACAAAATTTGACATTAATCAAATAACAATACAATAAAAATGAATTTCATTATATGTTTCTAATAGCCTAATGGTCAAACTATCTAGCCTTCAATCCTCAAATTAAACTTCAACCTGTAGTATTTTTAAAATAATATATTTTGTCAACAATACTGTTGGTTATAAAGTTTAAAATAAGAAAAGCAGAAAATTCACAAGTCAAGATGTAACCTCTCAAAAGTAAAATAAAATAAAGTAAATACATGATATTCCCGTCCGCTTGATAGGGCTGTCATTTTTATCCGAAATCCAAAACCCGACCTGAATAACTATTAACTAGAACTCGAAAGTACTCGGACTCATGAAACCCGAACTCGAATCTAACCAACCCGAGTACAAACCGAACTAATACGAGTCGAGTATCAAGTACTTTTAGTGGGTTTCGAGTAAACCCGAAAAACCCGAATAACCCGTTTTACTAAGTATTTTATTCAATTATTATATCTCGTGCCTTAGCATATTCAATAAATATCACCACCTATCCAAATGATGGGTCATACAGTAAAAATAAAAAATCATATTAGTTTTGATATATCACGTGGTTCATAAAGAAAAAAAAATCATATTACATCATACTAGTTTTGTCATATAGCCTATTTTATAAAAAAAGTATATAAATATTGCTCAAGTTACCTTATATATAGAAAATGAAACACGTGTTATGCTGCGACTATACGTATCTTTAACAAGAAAAACATTTCGTCTTTGATCAAAATTAACGTGACTTGCCTTTTATTAGTTCTAAAGTGAATTGTCAAAGGACTGTGTATTTTCAATTATGTGGTTTGTTATTTTCTTATGTAAGTTAAAATTTGAAGACGATATATTAGCTTAAATTTGGTCATATATACTTTTGTAAGTTTTAGGTCAAATACTCGAAACCCGAATACCCCGTACTCATGAAACCCGAACCCGAATAACCCGAATCTGAATAACCCGGGGAAGATTAGGGTCAGGTATGAGTACTCAAAATAAATTTCTCAAACCCAAAGAAACCCAATCCGATAAACCCGAAACCCGAAAATAACCTCAATAACATCCTTACCGCTTGTCATAAGCCAAATCTACTAGGAAACCCCCGTTCGCCAACCTACTAGGAGTATTAGATGGAACCACCAAGCATTGCAACATAAGTTGAAGAATTAGGCGACGCAGGTACGTCCCGTCGGACCCTCCCACTATAAGTATGTGTATGTGTATGAGTCACTTCCGCCAACAAAAACAGTAAACAAGTAGCACGTAATCACATAAATTAAAATCATTATGATACGAAACAATACATACGAACTTTGGTTTACAACATGAAACATGAAATAACAATAAAAATTTGTAAGGCCACATGTAGTGGGCGTAATGTTGGGGCGATAGGGGCGAGCACACCTCCCCCCCCACGAAATGTGGAGCGATAGGGGGGGGGGAACCTTTTGTCGCCGCTTGATGGACGAAAAATAATAATAATAATAATAATAATAATAATAATAATAATAATAATAATAATAATAATAATAATAATAATAATAATAATAATAAGTCCGTTGGAACGCTTAATTGTAAAAAAAACAAATTTAATTTAAACAATATATATATATACATATACCCTTCTTCTCCAAACCCATATCCATTTCATACACTACACATAACCAAATTCTTCAAAAATACAACAAAAATGAATCCTAGAAACAACTTGAACCAACCGAAACACCCATTCCCTCCTTTCGGCCAACTCCACAGTTCGCAAAACCAACCGAACATAAACATGCAATGGAATCCGAACACCCAAAACCAACCGAACCAAAATTTTCCGTTTGGTTTTTCTGACCCGAACCTAAACATGTATGCCAACCACATTATTCCCCAAAACCTCATGCAGGCGTTCGGGTCTACCCAACCGGAGCCGGAGACGGTGCCGGAGACCCAGACGAAACGGGCCAAAATTCGGGCCATAAACACAAAAAAAACAACCGGGTGAGCTGATGGCGCAACGTGATCCATACAAGCAATGGATAGAGGAGGAGCAAGTAGCTCTCGCTAGGGATTGGATCATCGTTTCGAAGGATCCCGAAGTCGGTAAGTGTTTTAGGATTAACTATTTATATAAATTTATTCATTGTTTATTAAAAATGTATACTAATTGTGACACATAATTTTAATTTGCAACTAACTTTCAAGCCGCCGGGTTATTTTGGAGGAAAGTTTTTGAAGCTTGGCTCGCGCTAACGGGTAAACTCGAAAAATACCGGGGCAAAGAAGTGGTTCAAGCCCACTGGAAGGGCCTTATTTCGGATTGCCAAGAGTTTGCCAGGATATACAACCGCTTGCGCGAGTTCGGTTGGCATAGCAGGCAAAACGACGCCGACATCCAATCCCAAGCGTAAAGCGACTTTTGATCTCAAGGGTATCCCGAAGGGCGTATTGAGAAACCGTTCAAGCAACTAAAATGTTGGGAAAAGTAAGGCTATGCGCGAAATGGAACGGGCACCCACCGTTCCGGTCGCTCGACGAGCCGGCTCATCATCCCGGCCTTCAAAAAAGTCAAGGACATCATCCTTGACAAATCCGAGCACACCAAACACACCCTCCGATGCTCGTAACTTTTACCTCGTTGACGAAAACGACGCGGTTAATTTAGACGACGTAGACGACCAAGTACCTTAGTTAGCTCGACCCCGCGACAAAGAAAGAAAAAATAATACAAATAAAGGGGAGGGTTCTCGTCGTAACGATTCAACCCCGAGGCCAGTGAAGAAGCCGAACATCTAAATGAGGTGTTCGGTCATTTAGAAACACATGTCGTGAGTATGGGAAACGAAATGAAAGCAACCACCGAATATCAGAGAATGGTAGCCCAAAAGCTGAACTAAAACAAATGAAAGAAGACTACGAATCACTCAAATCGGACATGTTACACGAAGAGGTCGCATTATTGCAACAACGACGACTTCAAAAAATGCACGAGTACTATGGATGTTAGTTTTTTTTGTTATGTATTTTTTTAATGTTTCTTTTATAATTTTAATGTTTTTTATTTAATTATTTAATTTAATGGGTTTTTATTTGTTTATTTTAATTATTAAAAGAAAATAATAAAAAATGGTGACGTGGCACTGGAGGGGGAGCTACAACACCATCATAACCCAAAAACAATCCCTACCCTTTGCTGACTGGGCGCCATGTGTCGCAATTCGCCCAATTTGTAGCCCCTCCACTTCACATAGCCTAACATACTACACCCCAAAATGTTAAAAGCGTTAAAGCGGGGTTACGAAAAACTCACTTGTTAAATTAAGCAAGTGAAGCGAAGTAAGCGTTTAAGCGAGTTGAACCGGATAAGTTCGGTTTGGTAAACGGTCCGAGAAAAAAAAAATCTAAATTCAAAAATGATGGACATGAAATAAAATATCAAAAACGACGATACGTTTTGTTCAAAGTTTGGATTTCTAGAGTTTATAACGAAAATATATTTTCCCTCTTTAATTGGTTTAGTAATGAATTTTACGTAAAAATACTGAATTTGGTCAAATTTATTAAGAATTTCGGCCACGATATTTGTTAATCAATTTTTACGAATTCGACCATTCAAGAAAGTTAAAAGAGTCCGAAAATAAGAAATCAGTTTAATCGAGTGGTTCATTTTTAGTCGGACCCGAACCCGGTTTTTATGTCGGGTTAGTTTCTGTAATGGTAAAAATATTATCTTTGGCTAGAACTTTTGTAGTTTATGTTTCAAAATTTATATGTAGAAAAATAGCGAAACTTTGTCCAAAATAAACATAAGTCAGTTGTGTTCGTTCGGACGACTGTCGTTGAAAAATATTTTTAATATGGTCCTAAACCACTAAGCTCCCAGAATAACCAACATACTAACTCGATGAGTGAACACACGACAAAAATAATAAACTCGAATTTGAGCGGTTTGACTTTTCTTGGTCGAACTTGAAATTCACAAATTAGAGAGCTAGAACACAATTGGGAGTGAAATGAGTTGTGGTGAAAGATTTGAAGAAGTAGAGGCCTGTATATATATATGCCAAGAATCGTTAAAAACAAGGTCAAAACGAATTAAATTGATGGCTAGTCATAAGGGTTGTGTTATGGAGAAAATCATGGACTTTACTCAATTGAATGACTCAAATGATGAATTGATGATGGAGACATGAAATAACTTAAAAAAGACTCATAAGAAAGAAAGTTTTATTATGAGAAGTTTAAATCCATAGACTTTGATAAAACAAAATTTGAGAATAAATTTGAGAATAAAGTTTACTTGAGATAGTAAAGAAGTAATAAAATAATAAAGATGGTAAGATAAGTAGGTTAATTAGATGAAATTAATTATGAACCAAAAAGGAAAGATATGCCTTAGGTCCATAGGCTTAAGGGAGTATAAATACCCCTTAAACTCTAATCATTTTCATTTCCATCCATTCTACACCATAGCCTACACCATAAAACACACATTTAAGCCAAAACACCCTCTAACCTTGCGGCCGAGATCCGAACCCAAAAACTAAGCTTAGTAATATTTGATCTTTGATTATACAAGCAAGAAACAAGTCCGAGGTTACGTATTAAAGCAAACCGTAGCTCGAAGTGAGTCGTAAAGGTACGTTTTAGCTTAAAGATTACATTTTTATAGTTTGTTTACCCTAAGGATTGATACGAAGGAAGAATCGGTCATTCCTACGCAATAAAATGTGAACTTGATATTATAAATGGACTTAATAAACTGGTAGCTAAAGATATAAGCTAAAACGGGTTTAAAATCGATAAAGGTTTAAGCTTTATGCCTAAAACGGGTTAGATCTTGATACCGTGATAATAATGGGTGTAAAACGGTTAAGAATAGTGGAGAAAGGTGATTAAAAGTTGTGATATGGACCGTTAAACAGTTACCTGAGCCAAAAAAAGAAAAAAAGATAGAAAAATATGAACTAAAAGCATTAGACACGAGTTTTTGGCCAACACGGGTTCTCGCTCAAAACGAGTTCTCGGTGACCTGAATTTTCGGTGATCTGAATGTTCGGTGACATGGGTTCTCAGTCAACACGAGTTCTCGGTGACATGAGTTCTCGGTCACCAAGAGTTCTCAGTCACTTCATCGAGTTCTCGGTGACTTGAGTTCTCAGTCGTGGGTTTCGGTCACTCAGTTTCTGTATGGTTTTGGGCCTGAAACTAGTTGGGCCCAGATGCCTTAATAGACAGATGGGCCTAACTTAACTAAGTCAACAAGATGCTAAGCTCATATCCTAAGTTAAAACAAAACTTGTCCATCATCATGAACTAAACAAACAAGCCCAACCTAGAAGAATACATTGGTTAATTAAAATACCGACTTTAATAATTATATGGTTAATTAACAAATGTATATTTAACAGTTAGCCGTGCACAATTAAAGAAAGGGATAAATAATAACGGAGAGCGAAAGCCCTATTTCCTTGTTATGTTTTCGGGGCTGTGTGCATACTCGATGTGATAGTTAATACACTTACCTTAAATGGTAAGTGTATGCCATGTATGATTTGAATGTTATTTATGTATATCTTAAATGTGAATGAAAGCTTGTCGTGACGTGAACGATCTTCGGATTTTGCACGTGCTGACAAGGGAGGTATGTATAAGATAGCTGCATGTGTATGATAGATATATGTACAACATATGAGTATGAATAAATGATTAAAGAAAGTATATGTATGTTACGTGTATGTAAAGACTGTATGTACGAAGATGAAGAAGTAAAGGATCAGACCCTAATAATATCTGAGATAGAGAAGAAATGATCAGACCCTAATAATATCCGAGATAGAGAAGAAAAGAGGGATCAGACCCTAATAATGTATGAGATAAAGAAGAAAGGGATCGGACCCTAATAATATATGAGATAGAAAAGGAAAGAGGGATAAGACCCTAATAATATCTGAGATAGAAAGGACAGTAAATATATAGTATGAAAATAATAAAGTATGAAAGTATGTATGAAATTATATAATGAAAGTAAATTAGTAAAGTAATTATTATGTATCTTCGGATGCATAATTGAAGGTAAGTGCATGCATTATATGATGTGTGATTAACTAGAACTCACTCAGCGTAGCTGACTTTTAGTATGCACGCAGGTGAGTAGGATGAGATAGCTGGCTTGAGCGGGGACACATGGCAGAAGAATAAGAGTTTGGCATTTGAGGAAACATGACGTTTTATATTTAATGTTTTAATTTTGAAAGACAAGAATGTTTTAAGACATGTTATGAATTATTAGTGTAATGTTATGAAAGTTTTATATTCCGCGTAAAGTTTTAATTAACTCTGATATTTAGAATTGAGTTTATGAGTAAATCCAACATTTAATGTGAGGCACCGGTAACGGGGCCTTACAAGTTGGTGTTAGAGCAAAGTTCGAGAGATTTAAGCATCCAACATGCTTAGACTCAAACAGAGAATGGTATTTAAGTAAGAAAAGAAAGAAGATGCCAGTTCATGATAGCCATGTGTCGCTCAAGCAAGCACAGCAAAGGTAAAGGTATGATTGAATAACGTATGGTAATGTTAGGTTATGTGCTAAAGAAAGGATATGTGAATGTTAGGGATAGGATTAATTGATTTCTTTGATTGATTGACTGTTAGAAAGTTGAACCAACACAAATAGACTCATAAGGGGAAGTGTATAGGACACGGAAAGTAACGTGATCAGCTAATCACAGCTGGCCACTGTTATTACCTGTTCGCCTTACTATCCTTGTACTAAATAGTTCCTTGAGTGATGACGTTTGTGTTTTCCCTTCCAGAATACGATGGCTGGAGCTAGGGCAGTTGTTAGAGCAGGAGGTCGCACTGGGCGTCGTGGCAGGCCTCGTCTTGTCCGACAACCTTTGGTAGAAACAGCTTCCAACACAGGAGACGAAGGAAGCGCAGCTGGACGAAACCCGAGCAACAACAAAGGGTATCAACTTGACCGTGCAATTCAAGCAGCCATAGTTCAAGCTGTATCCGCTGCTGTGAAGAACTTGACTCCTGAAGAGTCTGCTAGAAGCCATGGAAGAGCTAAGAAGTCTGGGGAGAAGAGTAAGAAGGATGATGAGAGGGAGAAGGAGGAATCAAGTGTGGTTAAGTTGGTGAAAGTTGATGATAGGAAAAGAGGCTGAGGTGGGTGCAACTATAAGTCTTTCAAAGGTTGTGACCCGCCGAAGCTAACTGGATTGGGGGACGCAATTGCTACTCTTCAATGGATAACCGCGATGGACAAGGTTATCCGAATCAGCGAATGCCTTCCCGACCAAGCTGTGGGTTATGCTACCTAATCTTATGGAGCCATATACTGGTGGGAATCTGTTGAACAGAGGAAGACCTGGGAGGAGATCAAAGCTATGAGGTGGGATGATCTGAAGGAATTGGTGAAGAGGTTTTGTGCGAATGCAGAGGTTGAAAGGGATGAAATGAAGTTCTTGAGTCTGAAGGCGGGTGAGATGACATATCGCGAATACACAACTGAATTCAACCGCATGTCAAGGTTGGTTCCAGACACGGTGAACACTGAGGCCAAGTGGATCAAGTGTTACATTAGGGGACTGCCGCAGAATGTTCTCGTATTTGTCAAGGCTAGTAGACCTGGTACTTTTGATTCTGTTGTAGGGCTCGCAGAAATGGTTTACGACAACTTGTCGGCAGATTATGTGGTGGCGGAAGAGAAGAAAGATAAGAAATGGATCTCTCCTGCTAAACGACCCGGTACTCAAATGTGGAACCCTAAGAACAAGCAGCCAAGAGTTTAGGAAAAAACGCTGTGTAAGATCTTCGGATATTGCACGTGCTGACAAGGGAGGTATGTATAAGATAACTGCATGTGTATAATAGATATATGTACAACGTATGAGTATGAATAAATGATTAAAGAAAGTATATGTATGTTACGGGTATGTAAGACAGTATGTACGAAGATGAAGAAGTAAGGGATCAGACCCTAATAATATCTGAGATAGAGAAGATAGGGATCATACCCTAATAATATATGAGACAGAGAAGAAAAGAGGGATCAGACCCTAATAATATTTGAGATAGAAAAGAAAGGGATCAGACCCTAATAATATCTGAGATAGACAAGGAAAGAGGTATAAGACCCTAATAATATCTGAGATAGAAAGGACAGTAAATATATAATATGAAAATAATAAAGTATGAACGTATATAATGAATGTAAATTAAATTAATTATTATGTATCTTCGGATGCATAATTGAAGGTAGTGCATGCATTATATGATGTGTGATTAACTAGAACTCACTCAGCGTAGCTGACTTTTAGTATGCACGCAGGTGAGTAGGATGAGACAGCTAGCTTGAGCGGGGACACATGGCAGAAGAATAAGAGTCTGGCATCTGAGGACGCATGATGTTTTATATTTAATATTTTAATTCTGAAAGACAAGAATGTTTTAAGACATGTTATGAATTATTAGTGTAATGTAATGAAAATTTTATATTCCGCGTAAAGTTTTAATTAACTTTGATATTTAGAATTGAGTTTATGAGGAAATCCAACGTCTGATGTGAGGCACCGGTAGCGGGGCTTACACGAATGTTACAGGATTCACAATTTTATTAATTTTGACCCGAAATAAAAATAAAAATAAATATTTAAATGAAAACAACTACTACATGGAGTTGTTAAAAGTTTTGACAAAATATATATATATATATATATATATATATATAGGGTGAGGTTAGAATAAGAAGTGAGTTATTTGTAAGAAGTGTGAGAAGTAATATCGGGCGTTGGATTTGATCATCTGATGGTGGATATTGTTAGTGTGTTTTTTGTTTGGTGTGTTTTATTTTGTTAGTTCGGTGTGTTTTTTTAAGGGTAAAAACCACTTCTTACACTTCTTATGATAGTTTTACTTCTTATTTTAACCTTGCTCTCTATATATATATGAAATATAAAATAGATAAGTAATTACATATATAACACTGATATTTGAATGACTCGAAAATGTCACAAATGTGATGTATTGCAAGGGCATTTATATATAGGATGTACTAGCGGCGTATCCACTTTTCTCTTATCATACTGCATTTTTCACGTTTCCCAAAATCATTCTAGGTTTTGAGTTATTACACAACCGTACTTATCATGTTTTCCATGTGAGGACTTTGATAATTACATGTCGACCCATAATTACCTTTATTGTCGGATGGTCCACATAATCCTTCCCATTGTGTTGTGTGGGTTTTAATAAATAAAATAAAGTCTTATATGAAAGTTTGGAAATCAAGAACAATGAATTGTAAGGATCAAAGCTCACAAAAATATATAAGCAAACCCTTGAGGACAAGGATAACACAAAAATATTACGTCAAAATAAATAATGAAACTTTTGAAGTTTAAACAACATAAGTGATGTTATTTACGTTTAAAACGAAATAAACGAAACTACTGAAGTTAAATCGGCATAAAAAATGTTATTGGTAAAACGATATAAACGAGACTACTGAAGCTAAAACGAAATAAACGATGTAATTGAGATTAAAATGGTATACACAAAATTCCGTAGTAACTCAAAATAATGAGAATGATGAGTGAAAACTTTAAGGTGATGAACATTGCAATAAATAAATGAAGTATTGGGATGGAGAATAACAGGGTGAGTTGATCTAACAAAATATAACCAAGTAAGTCGATAAAGCGTTGGGTTTAAAAACAACAAAGTACACGATACCTAGGTGACAAATTATCAAGGTAGATAGTTGAAACTTCGAGATAGACTAAACAAAGTAAAACATTGGACTTAAATTGATGAAATATTGAGATCTTTAGGAATATTGGTCACTTTTTATTTAAAAACTAAAATAATAAAGTAAACACTAAAGATACTCTCGTTAGTAATGAGTAATAAGTAGTACAAATTCCGTAATACCAAATAAAAATAAACAATGAAAAAAGATAATAAATATGTTAATTGATTCAACTCAATAACTCCATATGATAAAGTCTTCAACTTGGTATTCAGCAACATCTTCTTGTAATCTCCCTGACGAAAACTTAAAAAAATAATTTTTTTCTATTTTACCACAACAACGGTTTTTAGTAGTCTCTTTGGCTACAAGAATGAACAAAACAAAATTTGACGGTTGAGGCTAAGGCACGTTTTCAATTAAAACAGATTCCGCGCCTCTACTTAGACAACACGTCTGTTTCCCAAGGTACAATAGTCGAAGCAGTATGACTGCCGGGGAAGGCTACGCGCTCGAGGCTACACCAGATACTTTAGTGTGATAGAACTTGCTAATATAAAGATGAAGTTTAGAGAGTTTTTCGTCTCTAATATTGCTTGAAAAAGAAATATACAAAGGCTTTTTCTTGATGATCATCATTTTTGTTCTAAGACTTCTCTTCTTCACTTTAGGCAAACTTATACAAGAGACATGGATGAGTGAAAAAGTCTCACTTAATTTGAGACATAAACTACAATAAAACTCATCAAGTGACATAAATAAAACTATACTCAAGAGTTTATTTTTAATTCACTATATTAAGAGTGTTATTAATAGTTTCACTTAAATAATAAATAAAATATCCATTCATCTTAAAATAAATTTCCAACAATCCCCCACATGAATGGAGATTAATCAAAATACATAAAAGATCCAATGAAACCTCGACGGTTAAGTATTGCAGGATAGGTAGGTGTTAGCTTTGAACCCTCCTTTGTGAAGTATACTTAGTCTTCTAGCGGTTAATAGACACGATGTCCTAACCCCCTTTTGTGTAGACGAAAATAAACTTCACACAATACTCTCCCTAGCCGGTCACATCCCCTCATTGTCGTTTCCATTATGGTCCTGGAACACTAGCCTGGTTCTGTGAAAGCTCTAGGAATTGCACACCCCACAATTTCATTCAAAGCGACTCCACTTCTCTTTCACATAGGTGATTATCCATAAGCGACCCCACTTCTCTTTCACATAGGTGATTATCCATAAATCATTAAAAGTATTAAGGTTATAATGATTTACACAAATCATTAACCATATATTATGCTTAGCCTCACAACATGTCACTATTGTTATAGGAATGGACTTGGAAGTAGTTAGACTCCTTTTTTTTAATTTAGGAGGATATAGATATTAGCTTATGTGTTAGCTTATACATTAGCTATGCCCCCACAGTGCCTACCCTTGGATATATAATTAGGTTGTCCTATTGAACTTAGATATTGGGATCTCCAGTCAACTAAGTTAGGTTTTCCTTTATATACCCTTTTTCATGAGTTTTAGTCTCATTCAAGAACTTGATCTCTACTAAACCCTCAGGTTGTTAGATCCATAACATTATCTTTGACTTTGACTTTGTCTAGTCACTACAAATAACTTGCGTAGTTGAGATCAGTAGTCATGATGTGTTCTTAACTTATAAGTTATTTTTGCCTATTGTCAACTTTCTAAGACTATAACACCAGTGGCCACCTGAATATGGTTACAATATTTTTCTTTGTAAGATACACTTATCATTAAGGCAAACACATCTCTATTATGCACTACGACCATTTTGTCCTCCACTTAGTCGTGTGTTTACAATGTTAGATTAGATTACAACAATACTTATTGCCAAGCCTTCCAAGTTCAAATGCAAGACACCTCCACATTAAAGTGTTATTGGATAAGATCATCCAACTTTTGGATGGGGTAAGGAAAGGTTTATCCTTTCTACATAAGTATGAGAAATCATCTCAATTACCAATTATATATATACCCCAACAGGGTTGTTTCTTAAATGGCTTCCCCCACATTTCTTTCATTTTGACATAGTTTTCATAACTTTACTTATGACCCTAAATCGACACTCATGATTTGAACAAGACAACGTTGTATCAGTGAATTCGTCGATGCTTACTCATAGAGCAACACATGCCCTGGTGTAAGCTTTCACCACTTGCTAGATTTTTAGCTAAACTTGTCACAAGGTTGTTATTAAACCATCAAAAATATAGAAGGATCATAAATCACCGTTTAGGACATATCCAAAAAGTTGAGGTCTTCCTACAATCCTCATAAATCATATCATTTCCTTAGATTGAATGAAAACCCTCTTTAATTTTGTCTAAACACAAATTAATTCTTGTGTTATGTGTGTTTTGAATGTTTCGCGTTAATTAGTCTTTGCAAAGCACCATAATTAACAAGTACTAGTCTAGCATGCTTTAGACGACAATACATTAGCATGTGAATAGAAGATGTATCATTCTGATTCTTCACAACTATCACAATATCACTTTAAAACATTCAACCCTTAGTTTTAGACAAAAAGTATGAGACTTATCACAATCTCAAACCTCACAAGTTATTGTATAAAGAACATACATAACTTTTTCATTCATTTAAGGAACATAACTCTTCTGCCTTTAATCTTTAAGGCTTATGTGGACTTTTAACATAAGTCTTAATCCAAATCATTTTAATGAATACATTTATTACCAACAAGATGAATGCAACTCATCTACAATCACTATTATGTTGAGATAAAGTCAACTTGATTGACACTCAAACTCTTGGAATTCTCTTTTGCATAAAGTGATTTATACATTTCATTGTTGTCTCTTGAAACTATTTATTGAGATAGTCTCTCAAAATGAAAAACAAACTTTCACATAGTTCAAACAAAATGAATGGGAGCAAAAGCATCTATATATTCATTGCTATTGTAAGCGTATTATAATAAATCACTTAAGATTCACTTAAATTCAATTATAATAATAACATAATTGATCTCTTTTGATTCAGACTCGGTGAACTTTTAAAGATGAATGTTCAATGATATAATTATCTCATTAACGTATACTATGTTACAATTCACATTTAGTGAATCTCCAAGGAGTTAAATACATCATCAACATATTTTAATTCACATTTACTGATTTCCATGTAGGTAAATATCACATTTTTTGTGTATTTCATCTTAATACACTTACCAAGTTATTTCATGACCCTCTCATGATGAGGTTGTACATTTGATGTGTCGTCTTAGACTTTAGTTAATGCAACAACTCACAAGTTGTTTCTTATGCAAAATTCTTTTTGAACTATCAATTTAAAATTATCCTTTTTTTAACAGAAAAGTTTTCGTTAAAATAAATCCAAATATATATATATATATAATTTGTTCGTCACGATAAATATTAATTGTTGTATTTGGTTCAAAAATTCCATGTGTTATTCGAAGATATTGAACACAAAATAAAAATACAACCGAAACTACAACATAAAGTGTAAAACACCTTTTAATAAAAATCTGATCAATGGATAAGCATACGACAATTAGACATCAAATAGGGTTATTAACTTCAACACTTTCATCATCCAATCGAAATCATCTCAATGATATCATTTTATGTATACTCTTGAAAAATACGTTCGAAACAACCTGAAGTTGTTACAATTAGTACATTTAAGTAACGACACTTGAACAATCAATTTTGTTCACACAACATGAAGTTGTTTTCCACTATAGAGTATCCTTAACATGTATTACTTTTAGTATGAGTAGCGAACCATATTGAATTATATAAAATATGCAAAAATTTGTTTTAAAAATCATTCTAAAACATTAGTTTAGTTTTGCAATATATTATATTAATAATATCAATAAGGGTTTATAAAATAAAAAATAAAAAATTAAAACCTAAAATAACATATTGTTTTATACGTTTTAGGTTTAATACCCATGTACTAAAACGGTTTCTAGAACGCAAAAGAAAAACATAATATAACGCACACGTTATAAACTTGAACGTTTACATATAACGTTTTTTTAAGGATAGAGTTCATTTCTAATTATTGCTAACGCATACGTTTGAAAAGTACATGTTTACATAATATATTTCTTGTCAGTATTTCTAACAAACAAGTTAGGACTTAAACATTTCCAACACGCACGTTAGAGAAAAGACTATACATAAATGAAACATTAAACGTTGAGACAAAACCTTTTAAACTGTTGGTTTTCTAGTGTGTAGCCCAAAAGTCGCTCCATTAATATCGAGTTAATACTTTAATTATTGGTAACATAAATGGAGGAATACGGACATACACCCGTGAAAGCTTTTGTGCATTATTTCACCAAATTACACATGGATGCCTCACCACATTATTTTCTAACACCACCGTTAGAAATTGACGTTTACATAAAAGGTTTTAATCATATATGCTAATATCTATACTATATAATAAATAAATGTTTTCTTTTAACACGTGTCATTCTCTCATGCATTATTAATCTTTTTTTCCCGCCTCTCTCTCCTATTAATTATACATTAATTATACATATTTTTTAAAGTTCTTTTTACATATTTTCTGTTTAATGATTTCCATAATTGTTTTTACAAAACGTATTTTATTTTTTAAAAAGTTTAGGTTTGTTTATAAAAAATTTTTATAAACTAAACATTTTTATTATTTAACTTGTGTAATATAAATTATATCTTTTTTATACATATAAAAATAACATTTAGAGATATATGAAAGATTTTAGCTCCTAAAACTTACTCGGCGGGTTCATTGTTAAAATCACATGCCATGATCTTTCGCCACGTGTCATTCTCTTATGTAATATAAATTATTTTTTTATAAACTGAACATTTTTATTATTTAACTTGTATAATATAAATTATATCCTTTTTATCTATAATATATATAAACGAAGACCCAAAAATCGTACTTGTCGCGATGTGGTCGCTCCCCCTTTTCTTGGAGTCACCAGATTTGTTTGATTTTTAAATGGAGGCTTCTCATGCATTTAACCCGAATTCACGGGTATGGGTCTCATCAAACCCATATATTTCTTAAACGGGTTATAACATCTCATTAAATTAAAAACTAATCTTGCCAAATATTTGATATAAAAATCCTATAAAGTAGGGATATACTAAAAAATAATATATGATTTATTTTAAAAAAGATATATATTATTTATAATTAAAAAACCAATTTTATAGTAAAATAAATAAACGGGTCTTGGGTCTCATCAAACCCATATAGCTTTTAAGCCGGGTTATAACATCTCCTTTATTTGTGAAACAATTTATAATTAAACCATAAGTATATATTATTAACTTTCATATAACAAAAAAAAATAAAAATTCAAAAAATAAATAAATAATAGAAACAAATAATATAAAACAACCACCGTAATACGGGGGATAAAAACTAGTATATAATAAATCGTATCGTACACGCATGTTAGAAATTTAAGTATGTGAAAACGAGATGTTTAGAGAAACTTTTTAAGCATGTTATTTTATAAAAATAATCATTTCTAACACACATGTTCGGAAATGAAACGTGAACACAAACCGATAAACCCAATCTAACGCGCACGTTAGATATTAACCTTTACAAGAAACTAATGGTTTACTAAAAACCATTTCTAGCACAATTGTTAGACATAAACGATTGCAAAAATCGTTAAAACAAAACCAATAAAACACCAATGGTTTTTCAAGACCGTTTCTAAAACTATTGTTAGAATACAAACGATTACAAAAATCGTCTCTAAGACCAAATGGTTGAATCAAACATTACGTTTTGTAACACGGTATAGGATTTAAGATTGCACCATGATCTCTAAAATTCCAAGCACAACAAGTTTTACTACGCACGTAATTCCCCAAAAAATATATATTTATAAGATTATAATATCTAAAATATTGTTATTTTAAATCATTTCGTGAACCCAAAATCCTTATAAATAAGGTTTTAAGATTGTAGCAACAATCTTTTGAAATGTGTTTTAAGATTGTAGGAATATGGGTCACTTTTTATTTAAAAACTAAAATAATAAATTAACACTAACGATAATCCCGTTAGTAATGAGAAATAAGTAGTACAAATTCCGTAATACAAAATAAAAATAAACAATGAAAAAACATTATAAATATGTTAAATAATTCAACTCAAGAACTCTATATGATAAAGTCTTCAACTTGGTATTCAGCAACATCTTCTTGTAATATCCCTGACAGAAACTTAAAAAATAAAATTTCCTATTTTAACACAACAACGGCTTTTAGAAGTCTCTTTTGCTGCAAGAGTGATCAAAACAAAAGTTGACAGTTGAGGATGAGGCTTAGGCATGTGTTCAACACACCTCCCTTAAAACAGATTCCGCGCCTCCACTTAGACAACACGTATGTTTCCCAGGGTACAACAGTCGGAGCAGTATGTACTGCCGGGAAAGGCTACGCGCCCGATGTAACACCCAGGCTAAAACGGAATACGCCCGAGTGTGACGTACAAATTGTTCAAAACACATGTGACACTATTAAGTGACAATATTGCCATTAATTGATTTTAAAAGCAAGTACAGAAGTTTGGAAGTAAAATAAATACAAAGAAATACACATTTAGGCAACTTGTCCATTTATGTTGAATATCCTAAATACTAATGTCTTGATCAATCTTCTTTCCTATAATAATCATACCTGTAGCATATATATATATATATATAATAGAGGTCAACTAATTGAGTAATTGGTGAGTTCCCACAATTTGATATAAGTACATAAAAATATACAATTTCATGAACATGTGTAAATGAGCAAGTAAGGTCTTTACAGTTGGTAACAACCAACGTACTCGAATAAGCACAAGTAAGGTCCTTTCCAGTTGGTAACAACTAACGTACTCGGATAATGAGGCCCTTTTCCACTCATAACAACAAGGTCCTAAATGCAAAGGGGGGGGCATATAATCATACTTTATCGAAAAAATCCATGTGCAAGTAATTTTGAGCAAGTAACAAGTAAACACACAAGTCCATGTAATGAATTATAGTTTTGTACATGAATAAGTAAACAATTGATAGGATATATATGTTACCCCAAAAATGTGTAAAAAACATTAAAAAGGGGGTGTGAGAAACTCACATTGAAGTTGAAGACAAACTTGAAATAAAACCGAAAGCGCGTAAATGAAACCAAAACAATCTAACTTCACGAACTACAATTAAAATTACAAAATCAAATATTAACTAACGAATTATAAAAATTAAATAAATCGGTTTGTCGGATTTTAGAAACGTTGAATGTATATTTTATCATTTTATGGAGTTTGATATTATACTTTATGGGAATTTTAACGATTTAATAATTTAATTTTATTTTAAATTACGAGATAAATATCAATTTAGAATATTAAATCGTTACGGAATTTTGAGGGTTATTAGTATATTTTATTTTGAAAGCGAACACGTTAACGGATTTTAAAGTTTAACGAACGAAAACAATGTATACACATAAATATATAAGTTAAACTAGTTTTAAATGATCTTGACGGGTTTGAGTTTTATAAAGTTTATGAATTATGGATCTTAACGGAATTTAGCTTTGAAAATAATTATGTTAGCGTGATATAAAGTTTAACGAAATAATAGTTATTAATATAATATTAATTGGGATTCTAAGAAAACTTAACGAAAATGAAAGTCGGGTTTTTAGGTGAAAAGTGATTATAACTAATTTTATTTAACTTAAAATAATTTTTATTGAGTTAATATAGTTTTTATAAATTTTATTTGGTTTAATATATAAAAGAAAATGTTTAAAAAGAAAATAAAAAAGAAAAACAACATGACCCGGGTCTTTGGGGCCAAACAAAGGTGACAAACCAATTAGACTGCATGTTTGTTTGTTAATCTAACCAGAAAAGAAAAATACATATAATACTTGATGTTCATATTTTTCTTTAGAAAACCCTAGATTCAATTCATCAAATCCGTTCCATGTATGCTTAATCTTTGTTAGGGGTTTTGTTAGACGGGTTAAAATGATTGAAAACCATATAACACTTACTTGTAATTGTTCTTGATTGAGGGTGAACCGAGTTGGCCGGAAAAACGAACTATGATGAACGAGTTTAGATTATAAAGAGTATTTTAGTTGATGTTTTTCGTTGTATTTATAATGCCAATTGGAGCGTATGGTGTTAAATTGTTAATACTCATTATTGCATTTTGACTAAAAATATGGCCGTTACTCCAGTTGATTCGTGATGACTAACAACGTTATTATACGTTTTAGAACTTGATTAATGATCTTAATTAGTGAAGAAACGCGCTAAACGAGATAATTGGGTCAAAGAACGAAGTATAAGGGGTTAATAAAAGTCACCGGAGTAGTTTTCGGGTCGCCGACGGCGAGCCGCGCCCGAAAAACGTGGCCAGGGGTGGGGAATGGCTGGGTGGGTTTTATTTTATTATATTAATTTGAATAATTTGCAGAATGACCCCTAAACTTTCAATCTTTGTTATAAATAAATTTATATTATACTTACTCTTTGAACCTTGAACTTTATAAATGTATATAAACTTGATAAAAGTTAATATCTTTGGACTACTTGCATAATATACCCGCGTAGTTTGGAGATTTCTTATTTTATTAACTCTAAGTCTTCGGCGATTCGTTATTTGAACAAAACGAATGGAAAACGAATAAATAATAATCTTAAATCATCGTGGATAACGTATTATTGATAAACAACAATAAAGAATATATTGAAAATACAAAACGGGTTGGTTTAACAAATACAAATACAAATATACATGAAACGAAACTTGAGATATATATTTACATGTTTATAAACAAAACCGAAAACTTAAAATGGGTCGGGTTTTTGGGTTTGAAAATTAACGAATGTTACACTCCAGGCTACACCAGATACTTTAGTGTACTAGAACTTGATAATATAAAGATGAAGTTTAGAGAGTTTTTCGTCTCTAATATTTCTTGAAAAAGAAATATACAAAGGCTTCTTCTTGATGATCATCATTTTTGTTCCAGTACTTCTTTTCTTCACTTTAGGCAAACTTATACAAGAGACATGGATGAGTGAAAAGTCTGACTTAATTTGAGAAATAAACTATAATAAAACTCATCAAGTGACATAAATAAAGCTCTACTCAAGAGTTTATTTTTTATTCACCATATTAAGAGTTTTATTAATAATTTCACTAAAGTAATAAATAAAATAACCATTCATCTTAAAATAAATTTCCAAAAAGATCTATAATAGCAAGATGATTCGATGAAACATTGAGCGGACAAAGAACCTAACAAATAACCAAAATAATTTGTGTAAAGAAAATATATAAACACACACACACAAACACACACACACACACACATATATATAAATGAACATGTGACTCAAACTAGATAAGTATAATCATAGTCCTGGTTATAAATAAACAAATCCGTTTAGAGGTATCCGATCATAGATAACCAAAGGTAGGAATTACGGTTTCTATTAAATAGCTATGTCCACAACCATGTTCTTAACCCCAATTTCCACCAAACGATTACTTTCATGGGAAATCGGTCATAGACCGCCAGATTGAGATAACAAATGGTAAATCAATTCAACAATGCGACTATGAATTATAATTGATGCATGTAATTGTGTGTTTCGTGCTTGAGAGTAAACATGAACGAAAATAGATCAACAATCAATAAATAACCTAACTCAAATATAAATTTCATATCAACCTTCGAAGAAATTTTATACAGAGAATTATTTCGATTATAACCAAATAGAATTATATATATATATATATATATGTATATATATATAATATTTCGATTATATGCAAATGAAGAATGAAAGAAAAAATAAATGCAGCTTGCGATGCTTGTTTTCTCGAAGGTAAGTGGGTCTATTGTATGAAGGCTAGGGTGTGGGTGGTGTCATGATTTATTTACTGAAACTCATTGGCATTGGGGAAAGAAAAAAATAATTTTTGAGATTCGTTTAGTTTGTGAAAATCAGTTGCAAAAACGTGTTGCTTTATAACTCAAAGTTAATTATTTATTTTGTATGGTATACAAAAAGTCCTTAGTTAGTACTAAAGCTTGCAAAACTTTACGAAATTTTAAACGTAAATAAAGGTTTTCTTTTGAGTGGCGTCCTATGAAACTTTGTAGAGGATCGCCAAATAACATGACTCGTTGTGCGTAGAATTGTTTTAGTGATAATAGCCTCAAAGGGCCTAGGACTTGTTTGAAACAAAAGATTTAACTTTATTTAAAGATTTCATTTAACCTTGGGAAAATATTATGTATATAATAAGAATAATAATAGTGGTGGTGGTGGTAGTAATAATGGTTATAATAATAATAATAGTAGTGATAATAACAATAAATCTTTTTATTTGACTTAAAGTTTATTTGAAGAAAATCACTAGATTAAATACTTTTTAATTAGTTATTTTAAAATAATCGAGGATTTTAAATGAATACGGAAAAGTATTCATATGTTTAAAAATAAAAATAAAAATATGTTTGATGAGTATTATGGGACTAAGTACTGGTGCAAGAGTACAAGGAAGCTTTAGGTGGTCAGGGAACATGGTTAAAGGTATTGCATGGCGGAAACAAGTTAAGGATTCCTGAGCATAGCGGGTGTGTTTGGATCACTAAACACAAGGTATGGTAAATGGTTGAGTAATGGGCCGTGGGAAGCATTTCGATATTGTGAAGTGATGTAACATCCCGTTTTCTCGTTTCGGATAATAAAATGAAAACATGAGTTATTATGAGTCGGGCTAGTGTTGGGTTAAATGGATATGGGCTATGGCCTTGAATTGAGAAAGAAAGAAGGAAAGACCATGGGCTTAATCCCATGATCCATAATTATATAAACCTTAATTACCCATTTAATTCATTCATTTACACATATTCCATAAACCACCAAAAAACACACTTAAGCTCTCTCTCTAAATTCTCTCCTTTCTTTAGCCAAACCAAGATAGAAAACTGATCCCGATCGAAGGTAATGATGGTATTATGTTGTATGAACTCAAACCCGTTAGATTTAGTCATGAAACGACGGGCCGACACCATTAAACCGTTAAAATCACGAGATCTGGGTGGAATCGGGTATAAACCGAACCTAAGAAGAGCTTAAGGGTCGCCCTAGCTCAGATCTGGATCAAACAGGATGAAAAACGGTGAAAAACGAGTCAGATCTCGTTTTTCAAGTGAAGCCGCGGTTTTCCGGTGACGACGGAGCCGGAAAGGCGGCGGTACGAGGATGATATGTCAGAGAATGTTTCTGACATTCTCTGACCTAGCCCTAATTCGTTAACGAGGATTTAACGAACTGGAGATAATTCGTCAGATGTTTCGTTACAAGAAGCTTAACGAACTAGCCTTAGTTCGTATCCAGATTCGTTAAGAAAAAGATAAAGAATTAGCCCCAATTCGTTAGGGTCATTCATTAAAAGGAGATAACGAACTAGAAGGTTCAATTCGTTACAGAAGGACCAGTTCGTTATAGGGTCCAATTCGTCAAAGGACCAGTTCGTTATAATGGTCAATTCGCTATAAAGTAACGAAGGGGTCATTCGTTATGAACCCAATTTGTTAAGAACCAAGTAACGAACTGGAAGTTTAACAAAATGACAGAACAGTCCCTGGACTTAGAAAAAGAATGGTTTAATTACAAAATAGCCCTTTAACTTTATTAATTTATAGAAGATACCTTAAAGGATTGAAAGGTTAACAATAAAATATAATCATGAAATCCTAATGGAAAATGTGTTAAGACAGTTAATGAAAATAAAATTTTTCCAAGCTAACCTGGCAGCTTAACCCCAGCCAGGGGCTCAGCCCCTTGGACTCCGCTAGGGGCTGCCGCCTATAGAACCCCGCTGCCAGGGGCGCAGCCCCGGACCCCATTCGTTCAGGGTAATAATTGAACTAGAAACACGATATAGGTAGTGATAGTTAAATTGATACGTGTAACTGTTATACAGTTAGTCGTGCACAGCTCAAGAAAGGAATAACCATAAACGATGAACGTAACCTAGTTCAGGTGAGTTTCTAGCCCCACTTCCTTGTTATGTTTTCGGGGCTGTGTGTATACTCGATGTGATAATTAATACACTTACCTTAAGCGGTAAGTTGTATGCTTGGTATGATTTATGTATGATGATTGCTTGACGGTGCGTGAACGATCTTCGGATATTGCATGTACCATCAGGAGGTAGTTAAAGATATGATTGATATATATGATGTATGAATGATGCATGTATGTTATGTATGTTTTGTTAATAGTACGTGAACGGTCTTCGGATATTGCACGTATTATTAAGGAAGGTATGTAAAGACAGGTATGTTACAGTTGCACGAAACAAAGGGACCAGACCCTAATAATATCTGTGAGGATAAGGACCAGTCCCTAATAATATCTGTGAGGATAGGGGCCAGACCCTAATAATATCTGTGAGGGTAGGGACCGGACCCTTATAATATCTGTGAGGTTATAGGGCGGAAGAATCTTTAAGTAGTATGGATAGTTATGCATGTAAAGTAATGTATGAATAATGTACACCCCCTTCGGGCATGTGTGCAAGTATGTGAACTGATTGTATGTTGTATGATTAACTAGAACTCACTCAGCATAGCTGGCTTTTAGTATGCACGCAGGTGAGTAGAACGAGGCAGCTCGCTTGAGGGGAATCACATGGCATGGAATTGAAGACACTGGCATCTCAAGGAAATGTTATGTTATTTAAAAGACAATGTTTTAAGTTTAAATGATTTGAATGCTCGTTAAGACAAGAATTGATAGTTATGTAATATACTGGTTTGAAGTTTTTAATATTCCGCGAATGTTTTTATTAACTCATATATTTAGAACAATGTTAATGAGTAAATCCAACGTCCAGTGTAGGGCACCGGTAACGTGGCCTTACAAGTGATTGAGTGGTGACACATAAATAAGCTATACAAAGGTGGAGTTCCCATATAAGGCTTTTTGATTGGGTTGACTTTGGGTATCTTGTGTTTGTGTTGACTTCTAGATTGGTCAGGGCATAGATTTGGCGTTTTTCGCTTGTTGTTGTGGTTGATGTTGATGCGTTTTGATGCATTTGGGTCATTATGGTCGACGACCAATTGCTAGAAAATATGGCTATCACTTTGCGGGTTGAGTTTCGAGGGCGATGTCGAGGAAAACAAAAAGACATGTTATGAAGCGGAAAGGATTCACATGACATGGGGGGTAAATATGAAATTCGTATTGACAATCAAAAGAAACACTACATGAAACATTCTTGAAATTGGATTCAATCATAAATAAATAAATAAAAACCGTATGAAAACAATATCCAAAGTCGAAATTGAAATGTCCATGACCCACCTTGGGTTTTCGCATTTCAATAAGAATTTCATAAATAATCAAATGAAAATGTAAGGCCCAGTTCCTGGTGCCCCACGTTTAGTCGTTGGATTTACTCATAAACACAGTTCTACAAATCAGTGCTAATCAAAAATTTCGCGGAAACATTAACTTAAATCATTCGTTAAAAAACATTTAATCTTTTCTTTGGAACCATAATATAAAACATCATATTTAATACATCATTTCTTCCATCTTCATATGCCAGCCGTTCCATCCATGCCATGTGCCATCCTCATACCAGCTCAATAAACATATATAAATGCGTTCATGCTAAAATTCAGCTACGCTGAGTGAGTTCTAGTTAATACATATAACATACAATACATTTATATCCATATACATATGCATCCGAGGATACATTTTATTTTCTTAATATGCTTATCTTTCTTTCATACATACACACATACTTTTGTATTTAATCTTACTTTACATACTTCTATGTTTTAAATAGCATTAAGCCCTACTGCCTCAAGTATTATTAGGGTTCGGTCCCTTTTCTGCCTCGAATATTATTAGGGTCCGGTCCCTTTCTACCTTGAGTATTAGTAGGGCTCAGTCCCTTTCTGCCTTGAGTATTATTAGGGCTCAGTCCATTTCTGCCTTGAGTATTTTTAGGGCTCAGTCCCTTTCTGCCTTGAGTATTATTAAGGCTCAGTCCCTTTCTGCCTTGAGTATTATTAAGGCTCAGTCCCTTTCTGCCTTCCCTTTCTGCCTTGAGTATTATTAGAGCTCAGTCCCTTTATGCCTTGAGTATTATTAGGGCTCAGTCCCTTTCCGCCTTGAGTATTATTGGGGCTCAGTCCCCTATATTCATTCATATCATATATATACCAATTATACATTATATATAACATTCATATATGTAATTATAACCTAACAGTACATGCAATATCCGAAGACCGTTTACGTACCGACATGCAATCATTCTTATATTTCACGTAAATTATAAAGGGCATACACTTATCACTTAGGATAAGTGTATTAACTAATCACATCGAGTATGCACACAGCCCCGAAAACATAAAAAGGAATGCTGCTAGAAACTCACATGGATCCTATTACGTTCTCTGTTAATTGTTATTCATTTCTTTAGTTGTGCACGGCTAACTGCATAACAATTACGCGTATTAATTACTATCACTGTCCATATCGTATTTCTAGTTTAATTATAACCCTCAACAAACGGGGATCCGGGGGCAGCGCCCGTGGCAGCGGGGTTATAGAGGCAGCAGCCCCTAGCGGGGTCCAAGGGGCAGAGCCCCTGGCTGGGGTTAAGCTGCCAGGTCAGCTTGGAAATATTGTATTTCCATTAACTGTCTTAACACAATTTTCATTAGAATTTTAAATTATTATCTAATTCTCCATCTCAATCACTATAACGAATTAAACCTACTTCGTTATCAGAACAGAGCCTAATTTGTTATCTGCACATGATTTGATTCGTTATCCTGCTTCGTTGTCCTAATTCGTTAGCTTGGTTCGTTATCTTTCCTGATCTGATTCGTCATGTAATCTTCCTCTATTCGTCATCATTTGGTTCGTTATATTTAACATAGCGAATTGGGTAAGTAACGAATCACTTGATTCGTTATCTTAATATAGCAAATTGGATGAGTAACGAATTACGTGATTCGTTATCTTAACATAACGAACTGGGTGAGCTAATTCGTTATCTTGACAGGATGAATGGACGAGTAACGAATTACCATATTCGTTATCTTAATCCGTTCATAATAACGAATTAGCATATGTTCTTATCCAAACTTTGACCAAGGGGTCAAAGTCAAAATTGATAAGAACAGACGCAGACAACCCTATTAGATCTGCAAGTAATCCCTCAAATCATGACGAAACAGCATGATTTTGGTATCATTGGATTCGTCTAACCAGCGCCTTCAAACCCTAACCATCCAATCCTTCATACATCGCGTTTACACAGCTTGATTTGTCCATTTATAAACCCGGTTATTCATTTAACAAATTAACCTATCAATTGTTAACGGATGTCAGTAAGGATTGATGCGTCGAGTTCGGTTTAACCATTCAAACATAGATCTAAGATTCCTAGATGTAAACCGGACCTAAACGAACAAGTTCTTGATATAAACGTACCTTAAACGAGTAGGTTAACGAACTCGAGCTAGTCTTGATGTAGGTTTAGCTCGTCACCACTTTCCGGCACCAACAAGCTCGGTTTTTCGCCTTCGGATCTTGGTTCGGGATCAAGGATGGTGTTTGTGTGTGTTTTTGATGGTGTAGGCTATGGTGTAGAGATGAATAAAAATGGAAAGGATTAGAGTTTAAGGGGTATTTATACTCCCTTAATCCCATGGACCTAAGGCCCATTCCATCTCTTATTCCACCTTCAAAAGTCTAAGCCCAACCTTTTACAGTTTATCATCTAAACCGGTAAACGACACACTGTAAAATAAAAAAAAAATTATTTTATTATTGCTTGCCGAAAGTAGGATGTTACAAGTGTTCCCTCCTTAAAGAGGTTTCGTCCTCGAAACCTAACTATTACATAAAAAAATTCGGGTAAAACTTGCTCATCTCTTCCTCGATTTCCCATGTAGCGTCCGATCCTTTGCGGTGCTTCAATATCACTTTCACTAGGGGTATAACCTTGTTTCAAAGTTGCTTTTCCTTACGGTCAACTATCTCCATCGGTTGCTCGATGTAGTTCAACTGTTCATCAACCTCAATGTCCATTAAGGGCATATGAGACGTGTCATCTGCTAGACATTTCCTCTGATGAGAAACACGGAAGGTTGAATGAATTCCTTTTAACTCTTCGGGCAAATCCAGCTTATAAGCCACTTCACCCACACGATATATAATATTAAACGGTCCAATGTACCTCGGACTCAGCTTTCCTCTCTTCCTAAAATGAATAATTCCTTTCCAATGTGATACCTTGAGCATCACATTGTCACTAACGTTAAACTCAATCGGTCGTCGCCGCTTATCAGCATACGACTTCTGACGGTCTTGAGCAGCTTTCATTCTTGCCTTAATTTGATAGAACTTTGAAAAATTTTCTTGCACAACTTCTAAACTTACCATCTCTTTCTGACCAATCTCTCCCCAACATATCGGGTTCTACATCGTCTACCGTGAAGCATCTCAAACGGTGGCATACCAATACTTGAATGGTAGCTGTTGTTATAGGAAAACTCTGCCAGGAGCAGGTGATCATCCCAACTTCCACCAAAGTCTAAAACACAAGTACGTAGAATATTCTTAAGGGTTTGGATCGTCCTTTCTGACTGTCCATCTATTTGAGGATGATACACCATACTGATGTTCAATCTCGTTCCCATAGCTTCATTGAACTTCTTCCAGAATTTCGATGTCAACCGAGTATCTCTATCAGACACGATCGATAACGGTACTCCATGCTTGGATACAACCTCTTTGATGAACAAACTTGCTAACGTTTCTGACGAGATGGCCTCTCGTATAGGCAGAAAGTGAGCACTTTTGGTCAACTGGTCCACTATCTCCCAAATGGTATCTTGATGCTTAGCTGTACGAGGTAGCTTAGTTATGAAATCCATGGTGATGTGTTCCCATTTCCATTCTGGTATCTCCAAAGGTTGCATATTCCCATAAGTGTTCTGGTGCTCTGCTTTTACTTGTAAACAAGTTAAGCACTTACCGACATAATCTACCACATCATTCTTCATTCCTGGCCACCAGTAATCTCTTTTCAAATCTTGGTACATCTTCATGGTTCCTGGATGAATTGATATCTTAACTTATGAGCTTCATCTAAGATTCGACCTACAAGATCTCAATGACGTGGAATCCACATGCGGTCAAACCTAGTCTTAACGTGATGCATGTTTTCCATCAACTCGTTTTGCTGACCAAAAATCCGTTCCTTATTTACTAGCCCTTCGTCTACCAGCACCTCTGACTGCACTTTGATGATTTCTTCAAAAAGACTTGAATTCATTATCAATTGGTATGACTTCACTGTCGCGATGACTTCCTTGTTCTTACCACTTAGCGTGCCAGCAACCACATTAGCTTTACCAGGATAGTACTTAATGTCGCAGTCGTAATACTTTATCAATTCTAACCACCTTCTCCACATCATGTTCAATTCTTTCTGCTCGAAGAAGTACTTTAAACTTTTATAATCCATGTAAATAGTATACTTAGTACCATACATGTAATGTCTTCATATCTTAAGAGTGTGCACTACTGCTGCTAGCTTTAAATCATGCGTCAGATAAGTACTATCATGGACTTTCAATTGTCTAGATGCGTAAGCTATCACTTTTCCTCGTTGCATCAACACGCAACCCAACCCACGATGCGAAGCATCCGTAAAAACAATTAAATCCTCGTCACCATCGGGTAAAGCAAGGATTGGAGCTTTCGTGAGTCTTCTATTTAATTCCTCAAAAGCTTCCTCTTGAAACTTACTCCAACTAAATACTACCGACTTTCGGGTCATACCGGTCAACTAACCCTAAGAAGCTTCGTATATCTCCTATGGTATCTAGCTAACCCTAAGAAGCTTCGTATATCAGTCAGATTCTGCGGAGTCTTCCAATTTGTTATCGCCTCATTCTTAGCTGGGTCCATGGTAATCCCTTAAGGATTAATGACGTGACCTAAAAATTTCACTTCTCGCAACCAAAACGCGCATTTTGAAAACTTAGCGTACAACTTTTCTTTCTTCAGAGTCTCCAATACTTCTCTTAGATGCTCGGCATGATCAGACTCGCTTTTTTTTAATAAGTCAATATATCATCGATGAAGACAATAACTGACTTATCCAACATCGGCCGACACACCCTATTCATCACGTCCATAAATGTTGCAGGAGCATTTGTTAGACAGAATGACATCACGAGAAACTCATAGTGTCCATACCGCGTCCGAAACGTTGTCTTGGGGATGTCTGCCTCTTTCACCTTCAATTGATGATAGCATGATCTGAGATCTATTCGTGAGAACCAACTTGAACCTTGGAATTGGTCGAACAGATCATCTATCCTTGGCAAAGGATATCTATTCTTTACCGTAAGCTTTTTCAACTCGCGATAGTGTATGCACATTCTCCTACTTCCATCCTTCTTACTCCTGACTTTGCAGTCACCGAGTGATGTTTATGGGTTTTAGCTATTCGAGGTAGCTTATTCATGAGGCCCTCAATGTACCAAGTCTCGTCTCGTCCTCCCAAGGGACGTTGCTTCGTACTATTTTAGCACTATTGTCTAAAACGACATTTTATCGCAACACAAATAATCATTCATAACCGAACTCAATACATTACACGTCATAAATAAACATACGTTTTAAACCTTAACACAAAACAAGTTCTTAGGAAATCATACTTAAAATGAAACAAAACTATTACGTAAGTAATTATTCTTTCATCGAACGCTCCCTTCTGCAGTTTTCCCTTGGCCTATGTTTCTATCCCTTTCGCGCCTTCCGCCTCCGCTCCCTTGCACTCCCTTGCCATGTGATCTGTTTTACCGCATTTGAAGCATTTTGGGCGATCAGGGCATTCTCGAGAGTAACGTCCACTCTTTTCGCACCGATAGCACTTGTCCGACCCAGTCCTGCATTCTCCCAGGTGCATCTTCCCGCACACTTTGCATGTTTCCTTGTCCGCAATCTTTGGTGTCTTCTTCCCTGCATACTCCACGACATTTGCAGATCTTTTTGTTCCTTTCGCTCCTCCCTTATTATCATAACCCTTCTTACCGTCTTCCCCTGCCTTCTCAGTGGCCCTTGCATGGCTTTTAGCAGACTTTCCAGGACGTAATTTCTTCACTGTAGCAGTTACAGCTTGAGCAATGGCAAATTGAACAACATGATCCAGTTGATACCCTTCATGGTTGCTTGGTCCTTGCAGAGTTATACTTTTCTCCTCTCTCGTGGTAGTAACTGGTTCTATAAAAGATTCCCGGATAATGCGTGGCCTACCTAGACGTCCAGTATGACGTCCTTTACCAACAAACCTTCTTGCTCCAGCCATTCGTATTCTATAAGGAAACACAAACATCATCATTCAAGGAATTATTTAGCACATGGCTCGTAAGGTAAGTAGTTAATGACAGTGGCCAAGTGTCATTAACTATTTGCATTACTCCTCAAGTTCTACATACTTCCCTTTATGATTTCACTTGTGCTAGTTTTTACTTCTAAACAATTAATCAATCAAACAATCAATAAATCCTATCCCTATCATTCACATGTTCTTTCTTTAACAATTAAGCTAACGTTATCAAACACAATTTAATCATACACTTTACCTTTACAGAGCTTGCTTGAGTGACACATGGCTATCTTGAACTGACATCTTCTAACTTAAATTTCATTCCCTGTTCGAGTCTAAGCATATAGGATGCTTAAATCTCTCGAACGTTGCTCTGATACCAACTTGTAAGGCCCCGTTCCCGGTGCCCCACGTTTAGTCGTTGGATTTACTTAAAAACAAAGTTCTACAAATCAGAGTTAATTAAAACTTTCACGGAAACGTTAACTTAAATCATTCATTACAAAACATTTAACCTTTTCTTTGGAACAATAACATAAAACATCATATTTAATACATCATTTCTTCCATCTTCATATGCCAGCCGTTCCATCCATGCCATGTGCCATCCTCATTCCAGCTCAATAAGCATATATACTTGCGTCCATACTAAAAGTCAGCTACGCTGAGTGAGTTCTAGTTAATACATATAACATACAATACATTTATATCCATATACATATGCATCCGAGGATACATTTTATTTTCTTAATCTGCTTATCTTTCTTTCATACATACATACATACTTTTATATTTAATCTTACTTTACATACTTCAATGATTTAAAGAGCATTACGCCCTGCTGCCTCGAGTATTATTATGGTTCGGTCCCTTTGCTGCCTCGAATATTATTAGGGTCCGGTCCCTTTCTACCTTGAGTATTAATAGGGCTCAGTCCCTTTCTACCTTGAGTATTTTTAGGGCTCATTCCCTTTCTGCCTTGAGTATTATTAGGGCTCAGTCCATTATAATCATTCATATCATATATATACCAATTATACATTATATATAACACTCATATATGTAATTATAACCTGACAGTACATGCAATATCCGAAGATCGTTCACGTACCAACACACAATCTTTCCTATATTTCACGTAAATTATAAAGGGCATACGTTTATCACTTAGGATAAGTGTATTAACTAGTCACATCGAGTATGCACACAGCCCCGAAAACATAAAAAAGAATGGGGCTAGAAACTCACCCGGATCCTATTACGTTCTCTGTTAATTGTTGTTCCTTTCTTTAGTTGTTCACGACTAACTGTATAACAATACGCGTATTAATTACTATCACTGTCCATATCGTATTTCTAGTTTAATTATAACCCTCAACGAACGGGGTCCGGGGGCAGCGCCCCTGGCACCAGGGTTATAGGGGCGGCAGCCCCTAGCGGTGTCCAAGGGGCAGAGCCCCAAGCTGGGGTTAAGCTGCCAGGTCAGCTTGGAAATATTTTATTTCCATTAACTGTCTTAACACAATTTTCATTAGAATTTTAAATTATTATCTAATCCGCCATCTCAATCGCTATAACGAATTAAGCCTACTTCGTTATCAGAACACAACCTAATTCATTATCTGCACATGATTTGATTCGTTATCCTGCTTCGTTGTCCTAATTCGTTATATTTCCTGATCTGATTCGTCACGTAATCTTCCTCCATTCGTCATCATCTGGTTTGTTATATTTAACATAGAGAATTGGGTAAGTAACGAATCACTTGATTCGTTAACAGAACACGGCCTAATTCGTTATCTGCACATGATCTGTTATCCTGCTTCGTTTTCCTGATTCGTTAGCTTAATTTGTTATCTTTCCTGATCTGATTTGTCATGTAATCTTCCTCCATTCGTCATCATCTGGTTCATTATATTTAACATAGCGAATTGGGTAAGTAACGAATCACTTGATTTGTTATCTTAATATAGCGAATTGGATGAGTAACGAATTACGTGATTCGTTATCTTAGCATAAAGAACTGGGTGAGCTAATTCGTTAACTGTCTTAACACATTTTCCATTAGGATTTTTAAATTATTATCTACTTCGCCCACTCATTCGCTATAATGAATTAAGCCTAATTCGTTATCTGACATATCCTGGTTCGTTATCTTAACTTAGCGAATTGATGAGTAACGAAGCACCTGATTCGTTATCTTAATCATAATGAATTGGTGGGTAACGAATCACCTGATTTGTTATCTTAATCATAACGAACTGGGTGAACTGATACGTTATCTGGACATAACGAATGGGTGAATTAATTCATTACCTTGACATAACGAATGGGTGAACTAATTAGTTATTTGGATATAACGAATGGCATCAATCTTATCCAACTTTGACTCAGAGGTCAAAGTCAAAATTGCCAAGAACAGTAAACAGTCAACATACATCGGATTTGCAATTAACACTCAAATTGCGATGAAACAACGCGAGTTTGGTATCAACAGACTCACAATCTCAGCGCTAACAAACCCCAATCCATCAATCATCCAAATACCACGTTCTACATGGTGCGATTAATACATATATACCTACGGCTCATTTACCCTCGATTAACCTATCAAATGTTAACCAATTTCAGTAAGATTTGTTGTGCTGGATTCGTGTTTATCATTATTGAACAGATCTAAGATTTCCAAAACAAATCCGAACCTAAATGAACGATTTCTAATTATAAACGTACCTTAAACTAGTCGATTTACGAACACGGTCTAGTCTTGATGTTGTTTTGGCTCGTCACAACGTTCTAGCACCAACGAGTTCGGGTTTTCACCTTCGGATCTTGGCTCGGGTTATATGATAGTGTCTGTGTGTGTTTTTCAAGGTGTAGGCTATGGTGTAGAGATGGATAAATATGGAAAGGATTGGGTTTAAGGGGTATTTATACTCCCTTAAGCCCATGGACCTAAGGCCCATTCCATTTCTTATTCCATCTTCTAAAGTCCAAGCCCATCCTCTTAGAATTTATTATCTAAATAGATACACGACACATTATTGCATAAACGAAATTCGCTTTTACTATTATAACCGAAAGTAGGATGTTACATGAAACCACAATATAGACAATTGAGTCTTTAATATCATACGTTGCATTAACCACCATGACTTTTATGCAAAATTTAAGAGTAGGAGTGTAACCACTGTTTATTCACCAAGGAAAATGGTCACGTTTGTCAACTTAAAATAATGGTTCGTATGATGTTTGGTGTGGTATGCTTTGGCCTAATAAGTTCCAGCACCCTTTCCGAACCCTCCAGATAAGCAATCGCCTCCCGAGGCTGATTGGGATTTATACACATTGCTTGTCCTTAGGTTTATGAACTTGGTGTCAAGGGTTAAAAAAAACAAGTGTGTCCCTCTTCCTGTTACTACAAACCCGTCACGCAAAACCATCTTTAAAGAGGGCAAAAAATCGAAATACGAATTATTAATTTAAATATCACAAAATCATAAAAAAAATAAATCCAAATGATTATAAAATGGTTTAGGCGTAGCCTTAGAGTTTTCTGTGTGAATTTGTGTACATGTAACATAATGAAGTAATACAACTACATATAACCAGCATGTAAACAATTCATAAAAGCGGGCACCTAACACATAGTATGTGTGTGTATATATATATCATGGATCCTACAAAATATACATATAACGATTTTAGGTCGTTACGTCTAACCGTCTATTTTAGGTCGTTACGTCTAACCGTCAATCTGACTCCAACCTTGGGCATGATATACCTGAGCGGAATATGACAGGGCGGTATGTACAGATTGCTCACAAGCTCATGAAACTATTAGTGTGGCAAATATAATTACTTCATTTCATTATATCACATGTACAATAACCTAATGGTCCTACAATCTAGCCTTGAATCCTCAAATTAAACTTCAATATGCCGTACATGTAAAATAATATATTTTATCAACAAAAATGTTGGTCAGAATTCATAAAGTTTTGGATGTGTATAATATGAAAATTAGAAAATTCACAAGTCAAGATGTAACGTCTCAATCATAAAGTAAAATTAAATAAATTCATGATATTATCGTTCGCTTGACATAAGACAAATCTTCTAGGGAACCCCCATTCGTCAACCTACTAGGAGTATTAGATGAGAACCACCAAGCATTCCGACATAAGTTGAAGAATTAGGCGGCACATGTAAGTCTCATCGGCCCTCCCACTATAAGTATGTGTATGCGTATGAGTCACTTCCACCAACAAAAACAGCAAACAACTAGCACGTAATCACATAATCTACAAGCATTATGATATGAAACAAATACATACGAGACACATATGTGAACCTTGGTTTACAACATGAAACATGAAATAACAATAAAAAATTGACCTACTACACCCGAAAAATTTTAACAACGTTAAAAAGGGGTTATGAAAAACTCACTTGTCAAAGTAAGCGAGTGAAGTAAACTAAGCGTTTAAGTGAGTTGAACCGAACAAGTTCGGTTCGGCAAACAGTCCTAGACATAAATTCTAGATTCAAAAGTGATAACATGAAATAAAATATCAAAGATGGTGATAGGTTTTGTTCAAAGTTTGGATTTTTAGAGTTTATAACGAAAAATAGTTTTTTCCCTCTTTAATTGGTTTAGTAATTTTTTGACGTAAAAATATCCAAGTTGGTAAAATTTATTAAGAATTTGGGCTTCGATATTTTTAATAAGTTTTTATGAGTTCGGTCGTTCAAGAAAGTTAAACGAGCCTATGGAGGTAGGGTGTTGAAACGACCCGATAACCCGGATAATAATACTTGCGGGTCACCCTGTGCACACAAGAGAAGCACCCACAAGCCGCATAAGCCTTCCTCAAGGAAAGAATAACAAGTTACCATCAAAGGATAAAAGCTGAGTCACCTTCGAGACAATAAATCCACCCGCATAGGGAAACAACTTGAATAAATAATCTTCTAGAAGGAATATCTCCTTGATATTGACATTTATTCCATAAAGGAAGTCACATGATGTTCCGGCCAATACACATGATTAGTTATAAGCTCTAAAGGCATTAAGGACACGTGTCATTCTGTTAAGGAGAGAATGTTCACGAAGGTACATCTCCTCTAATTATATTCCCTAAATCCCAAGCTATAAATACTCAAAATCACCATAAGAGACTCAGGCATAATCTCACATACTTTACTAAATATTTTGTATATTCTCCCTAGAAATACAAATACTTATTCTCACGCCTTAAAGAGACTCACGATGTTTCTGTTTTGCAGGATCTCATTGGAATCAAGTTAACCTTACTCATTTAGTCGCCTCTTTACTCATTATCTTACCCAGTGGAAGCATAGATCCGATTCTTATCTTGGATCCCGTCGCTTGTTTCTTCATTTGCGCCATCCGTTTTTGTGAAAGAAAATGAGTCAAGATTTCCAAGCTCCAATTGCCGCTCCTTTAACAGAATAACGAGATGTTATTCATGGTGGTCCTTCGCTGGACAAAGACGGCCATTTGATTGTAGAAACACGTCTACACTGTAGAGTTGTGGATCTAGTGAACATATATGAAGATCAACCTCGACACAGGGTAGAACGAACTCCAGTCCACCAGCATTATCAACAATCCAGATCTTGCAGGCTATACCTCACTCTAGAAGAATGGTTGTAGAGGCAACAAGATCGAATTACTAAGTAATATGAATGCTTGGTGCGAGACCAGCAGATCCAAGGGCAGGCATTGACTTATGAGGAATCATTATCCTCATCTTCTTTTTCCCCACGTACGGTGTGAAGAAGCCAACTGAGGGACAACATGAGAACCTTGTCCTGCTCAGAGGGTTTTGCAAAAGGCGGAAGTCGTGACAGAGGTCGTCAAGTGGAGAGGAGTTTATTCCGCAAAAACCGTGTACGATCAGAATTATGCTTCCCGTGGGAGGCATGATGTTACATATCATGATGATCTCGATAGATATCCAAGCGATGATAGCCATGATCATGAAAGGGAGGAAACATGTCACCCACGTACGATTGTGAAGCACACTGAATACTGCAGTGATGTGGAGGTAGATTTAACAAACCTTATCGCCCTGCCCCTTTTGCTGAAAAGTCCAAATTTATCCCGCGTATTGCTACGTCGCCATTTCCGGTAACTGCCAAAATGTCTAGCAGTTTGGGCAAGTACCATGGCATGACTGATCCCAGTGACCATATATTGAATTTCATGGCTGTGGTGGAGTCAGCGGATGGACGCTGCCATATTGGTGTCATATGTTTGCATTAACATTAAATGAATCTGCCTGCGAGTGGTTCGAAAAATTACCTGACGGTCATATTAGAAGTTGGGAGGATCTGGTGGCAAAGTTTCCCTACATTTTATCCAACAGAAAAAGCATACGCGGGATCCTTTTGAACTCTTGGACATGGTACGTAAGGACAATGAATCAATTGAAGACTTCATCACTCGGTTTAACAATGAAAGTCTAAATATTGAAGGTATCAGTGAGGACATACTGCGGGGGCATTCTGACAAACTGTCCGCATCAAGGACTTGCTCAGGTGGTTGACAGGTAAAGACGGTATGACAAAAAACTTGGGACGAGATCATGACAGCCGCAAAGACGTTCATGACAATTGAAAAATCTTGGGATGTGATAGTCCAATGCCAACGTCTAAAAGTGAGTCAATAACAGTCGGTTCAGTAATCAAGGACGTGGGTCCATTTGGTCACGTATCCATCCGTCCACAAAACCATCCCAGGTGTCAGATGCACGGGTCCCGATTGGTTAAAACTCAAAAAATGCCCCTCGAGGAAAGGATGATCGAAACTGACCACCCTGCCAAAACTCTGTCTGAGATTTGACAACGGAAAATGTAAAATTCAACAAACCTAAGCCAATGGTAGGAAGGATAAATTTAAACCCATACAAACACTGGATGTTTCATGACGACATCGGTAATAACACTGATGATTACATTAGCCTAAGAAAATCGAAGAGGATATTAAGTCTAGGACACTTGAACACTTGTTGAAAAATGTAAGACAAGGGGAATGCAAACAACCTGTGCGCATAGACGATGGTTCTTCCAAGAAGCAAGTGGAAAACCTTAACGTACACATGATCCAAGGTGGGAGATCCCGCGGACATAAGAGGTATGAAATTAGAGATGATGATGATGAATGGAAAAGCGAGCCAGTAGTTTTTCTGGGGTTAAGGGCGAACCATCCACCGGTCATCACTACATTTATCGGACATTACATATCTCAGTATGTGTTTTTCGACATAGGAAGCACATGCTTTGGACAGCAAGATGAGGACGACAAAGCTCAATTGAAGCCCATTCATGAGCCGGTAACAGGCTTTGGGTATGAGGTTATGCATCCACAAGGAGTAATAAATTTCCTTGTTACATTAAGCGATGGAGTACATTCGAGAAATGAGGATATATAATTTTTGGTTTTATCTACAAGATCAAAACACGATGTCATTTGGGCCGGGAAGCTATTGGAGACTTTAACGCCAACCTGTCTACAGCGCACGACGCGGTAGGAGTTTTTACAAGGACGTGGGTGGCTGTAATACATGTCAATAAACATTGTTTTGTGACTGAAGAATCGAAACCCGTTAAGACACCAAAGGTCTCCACAAGAACCAAACCTGAAAAATCGATTTTAAGTCCAAAGTACCTTGACAAACAATCATTATTGGACCCACAATCTCGGATATAGTGCAGAAATTTCTTAAGAAGTTGTTTTCTAAAAATATAGACGTTTTCGCTTGGACACGATCAGACGTACCAAGAGAGCGGGCAAAACATAGAATAATAATTAATTTGGCGTTTACTCCGATTGTCTAGAAGAAAAGGAAGATGGGTCTGAAGCAAACAAAAGTAATAAATGAGAAAGTGCAAGATCTGCTTAATGCTGGTACCGTCAGAGAAATCCAATACCAAACATGGGTGGCAAATCCGGTCACGGTAGCTAAGAGCAATGGCACGTGGCGGATATGTATCGATTTTAAAGATCTTAATAAGGCATGCGAGAAATATTGTTACCCATTGACCGAGATAGATTTAAAAGTAGATGCGGTGGCTCCCTTTAAGTTCAAATATTTCCTAGATTCTTACAAAGGGTATCACCAAATTCAAATGGTTACGGGGGATGAAGATAAAACTGGTTTTAGAACTGATCAAGGCACGTTTTGCTACAAAATGATGCCTTTCGATCTAAAAAATGCAGGTGCAACATACCAACGATTAATGGACAATATGTTTAATATGCAAATTGGTAGGAACCTAGAAGTTTATATGAATGATTTGACTATCAAAAGCACTGAAGAGGATAAGATGTTGTGTGACATTGAGGAGACTTTTCAAAGGCTCAACGAAAAAAAATATGAAACTCAATCCGAGTAAGTGCTCCTAGAAGAGAAATTCCTTGGAGTGATTGTCACAAGTGAGGGTGGTTTTAAGGCGAATGATGACAAGGTCCAAGCCATTGCACGCATGCCTTCACCCTCCTCTCTTAAAGAAGTCTAAACTTTGAATGGTCGGCTGGTCGCCTTGAACAGATTTTTGGCTAACCATGCTTCTAAGTCATTCCCGTTTGTGTCCACACGTCGCAATTGTCTCCTAAAAGTACATTTTAAATGGACCACAGAAGCAGATCAAGCTTTTGTGGAAGTTAAGAAGTGCTTGATGGAGTTACCAATGTTGACAGCCCCGCAAGCGGGTGAACCAGTAACCTAATACCTTTCTGCATTTGACATTGCCATTGGGGCAGTACTTCTTGTTGATAGGCAGTTGACATAGACTCCTATATACTATGTAAGTAGAAATCTAACTGACGCAGAGACACGGTACTCAATTCTAGAAAAACTGGTTCTCGCACTAGTATACGCGGCTCTCCGCAGATATTTCCATGGGCACCCGATCAACGTGCTGACAAGTTATAACTTGAAAAATGTTTTGTATCGGCCAGAGTTATCTGGACGTTTGGAAAAGTGGGTGATTGAACTGGTGGAACATTCAATTAATTACAAGCTCCGACTTGTAGTTAAAGTTCAAGTCTTGGCAGATTTTGTCACCAAAGTCCCAAGAAACAAGGAACAAGAATGTTTGAATGAGGAACTACCTATTACACCCTTGAGTGGACCTAAGTCTGGTCATTAATCACTGACGATGCGTCAAGCAAGGAAGGCTCAGGAGCAAGATTACGGTTGGTTAATCCTAAAGGCCAAAAATTTACGCATGCAATCAAGTTAGACTTTAAAAGTACTAACAATGAGACCGAATATAAGGTGTTCCTCACGGGTCTGCGGATTGCTAAAAAGTTGGGACTATTACAACTAAAAGTTCGGCTTGACTTGTTGTTGATTGCAGGCCAAATCAATGGCCTTTATGAGGCTAATAATGAAACAATGGCTTCATACTTAACCCAAGAAAAAGAACTCATCCAACAATTTGATATTTGCAAAGTGATCCACATTAAAAGGAGAAAAAACAAGCCCGGAGACGCATTAAGAAAATTGGCATCAACAAGCTTCGAGCACTTAGCCAGAGATGTCCGCATTGAGGTGCTTGATAGACCGTCAGTCTCGCAAAGGCCAGTCCTAGTCATTCAAACTGGGGATCGAATCATGGATGATGCCAATTCAAACTTACTTGTCACCCGGGATGTTTCAAGATGATAAGGTGTTGGCCCGCAAGATTCGACATCAGGCTTTACAGTATAAACTGATAGGCGATGTCCTTTATCGAAGGTCATTCATGGGACCTCTCTTACAATGTGTCAGTAATGAGGATGCTACTTACATCATCAAAGAAATTCATGAAGGTATTTGTGGATTACATGTGGGACCACGAAGGGTCGTCACAAATATTATGAACGCAGGATACTATTGTCTGGTCATGCACACTGTTGCGGTAAAAGAACTCAGAAAATGCAAGTCTTGTTAGCTTCACGCACCAAATATTTTTCTGCCCAGGAATGAGTTAATGCTAGTAACCTCACTTGGCCATTCCAGATGGGCCATCAACATTATGGGCCCATTCCCTGAAGCACCGGGCATAGTGAAATACTTGATTGTAGCAATCTATTACTTCACCAAGTGGTTAAAGGTTAAGACGGTAGCATCAACAAGTGCAGCATGTATGAAAAAATTAATTTTGGAATTCATCATCTGCCAAGTTGGTCTCCCACTTACTTTAGTAAGTGACAATGGAACACGGTTCACCGAACAGGGTATTCAAAAGTGGCTAGCAGACCTAAAGGTCACACAAGTATTTACTTCTGCCGCGCATCCCCAAGCCAACAGACAAGTTAAGTGGGCCAATCAAAGCATTAAAGATGGAATCAAGTCCAAGTTAGGGGCAAAGCGCACTGGCTGGGTGGAAGAGCTCCCACATGTACTTTGGGCTTACAGAATGCACAAAATAATAACAATTTTGAAACTCCTTTCAACCTCACTTATCGAACCGACGCCATTTATCCTACTGAAATAGGGATCCCATACACAAAAACACTCCTTGCAACATATATGAGAAGGAGTGGCGCATAGAGCCGTTAGAGGAAATGTAACACCCTGGCTAAAGCGGAAACACCTAACTGTGATGTACATATTGCTCAAAACATATGTGACACTATTATGTGACAATATTATCATTAATTGATTTACTCTTCAAATACACAAGTTTGAAAGTAAAGAATACATGAAAAGTAAAAACAATGAAACAACTTGTCCATTTATTTAAATATCCTAAGTTCTAATGTCTTCGTCATTTCATCCTCTAATAAGTGTACCTGTAGCATGCATATAAAATAAAGTCAACTAATTGAATTATTGGTGACTTCACACAATTTTTGATATAAATACATAAAAAGCATACAATTCCATGAACAAGTGAAATCGAGCAAGTAAAGTCTTTTCCATTTTGTAACAACCAACGTACTCGGATAATCGCGCAAGTAAGGTCCTTTCCAGTTGTTAACAACCAACATACTCAGATAATGAGACCCTTTTATACTCATAAGACATGGTCCTGAGTGCAAATGGGGGCGCATGATCATACTTATTAAGGAAACCATGAGGAAGTAATCTTTAAGCAAGTTAGCAAGTAAACATACAAGTCCATGATTACGAATTGTAGTTTGAATATACAAAGAAAAGTAAAACTAAGTATTTTGTTAGGATATGTATGCAACCCCAAAAGTAAAAGACTAAAAAGGTGTTAAGAAACTCACCTTTGAGATTGAAGCAAACTTGAAATAATAATCGAAAGCAAGTTAACAAATTGAAGCGATCGAATCTCACAAAATATAACTAATAACGAAGATACAAAATCAAGGACTAACTACCGGAATTATAAAGTTAATTAACTTGGTTTTAGATATTTTACACTATTTTTATGGCATTTGATATAAAAGAAGAAGGTTTATAAAATAAATACAAAAAAACGGCCTGACCCGGGTCCTTTCATCCACACACAAGTGAGTTAACAACTGGACCATAATGATATTTGATTATTATATGAAGACAATTATTCATATGCAATATGTTAAACTTCACCATCTTCCTCATAAACCCTAGAAATTCAAAATTGTTACTATGATCCTTGTTTGTTAAAATTGAGTTAGGGGTTTCATTAGATGTATCAACGTGATTGAAAAAATGTATTACTTACTTGTAAACGTAAATATTTAATGGTCAACGGAGCTCGCCGGAGTTCGGACTTACGACGAATGATTACGAGATTTAGGGATTTTGTTTAGTTAATTCATTGATAGGGGACGAGTTTGATGGTGATAAGGGTCCTATTTATATTATCAATTGGAGCGTATACATGTTAATGCTCATTATTGAAGTTTTGATAATTATCCAGCGGTTACTCGGATTAATTGACACATTATATGATGTTATAACAAGTTATGGATGTTAAATATGATTCACCGTTATAGTCTAACAAGTTACGAGCTTTTAAACTGGCCAAAACACACATTTTAAGAGGTTTAAACGGTCGCAAAAATATGTTGGGACGCTGGCGGTAGCGGCTGCCGGAAAAACACGGGGAAGGGGACGACTGGGTTGGTTCTTTTATTATTATATTATTAATTTGAATAATTTACTCATTAGGCCCCTGAAGTTCCCGTTGTTTTAATTTCATATTTTAAAATATAATTACATTAATAACCCTTGAACTTTGAAATGTTTAATAAATGGAATACAGGTTAGTATGTTTTGGATTAATTTCATATTATACCCGGCTAGTTTGTGACTAGATTAAATAATGACACTAAATCTCGGAGTTTCGTGATTTGAACAAAAATGAATAGGAAACAAACGAAAACTTCTTAAATCATTGGGAATAAAAGATAAATAGTGAACGAATAACCAAGAATACATCGAACCACAAACGGGTCGGTTTAAGGAATACAAATTCAAGTAAAAATGACGAATGCAACATAAGGTAACTGAAACGAAAATTGAGATTAATTACTGTCATCATAATACATATATATATATATATACACAAAACCAAAAATTTTAAAATGGGTCGGGTTTTCGAGTTTTAAAATTAACGAATGTTATAGGATTCACAACTTTTAGAAATTTCGTCCCGAAATCAAAATAAATTTTTTTTTAAAAGAAAACAACTAGTACAAGTAGTTGTTAAAAGTTTTATTAATTTAATATATACATATTTAAATAAAAGGAATTACGCAAATCTTTGAATGACCCGAAAGACGCCATAAATGGGAAATATGACAAGGACACTTATATATAGGATGTACCTGCGGCGTATCCACCATGCCCTTATCATACTGCATTTGTCCCGTTTTTCTAAAATCATTTGAAGTTCCGGGTTATTGCACACAATCGCACTTAATATGTTTTCCATGCGAGGACTTTTATAATTACGTGTCGACCTATAATTACCTCATCGTTGAATGGTTCACATAGTTCGCCTCACTGTGTGGTTTTTAAGACATAACCATCAAATAAAATAAACTCTCATATTGAACGTTAAAATCTAGAACGATGAATTATTAGAGTCCAAATTTAACAATAATAAATTGTTAGACCCTTGATGTAAGGCCCCGTTACCGGTGCCTCACTTTAACGTTGGATTTACTCATAAACACAGTTCTAAATATTAGAGTTAATAAAAAACATTCAAACCATTTCATTACATAACCATATTTCTTGTCTTAACGATCATTCAAAATCATTTAACATAAAACATTGCCTTTAAAATTACATAACATTTCCTTGAGATGCCAGCTTCTTCAAGTCCATGCCATGTGTCTCCCCTTATGCAAGCTGCTTCAATCTACTCACCTGCGTGCATACTAAAAGTCAGCTACGCTGAGTGAGTTCTAGTTAATCATACGATATACAATCTGTTCACATACTTGCACACGTGCCCGAAGGTGTGTACGTTATTCATACTTTATTTTACTTGTATAACTATCCATACTCTATAAAGAGCCTTCCGCCCCATAACCTCACATATATTATAAGGGTCTGGTCCCCTACATCATAGATATTATTAGGGTCTGGTCCCTACCATCACAGATATTATAAGGGTCTGGTTCCTATCCTCACAGATAATATTAGGGTCTGGTCCCTATCCTCACATATATTTTTAGGGTCCGGACCCTATATATTGTGCTATTGTAACGTACATGTCCTTTACATACTTGCCTTAATAACACATGCAATATCCGAAGATCATTCACGTACTATTTGCATACCATACATATATCAATCATACATCATACATGCTTCATACATACATCATTCATACATCATATATATCATTCATATCTTTAACTACCACCTGACGGTCCATGCAACATCCGAAGATCGTTCATGCACCGTCAAGCAATCATCATACATAATTCATATAAGGCATACACTTACCACTTAAGGTAAGTGTATTAACTATCACATCGAGTATCACACAGCCCCGAAAACATAACAAAGAAGTGGAGCTAGAAACTCACCTGAACTAGATTACGTTCACCGTTAATTGTTATTCCTTTCCTTAGCTGTGCTCGACTAACTGTATAACAATTACACGTATCAACTTAACTATCACTACTCACATCGCGTTTCTAGTCTAGTTATAACCCTAAACGAACGGGGGTCCGGGGGCAGCGCCCCTGGCAGCGGGGTCTAGGGGCGGCAGCCCCTAGCAGGGTCCATGGGGCAGAGCCCTGGCTGGGGTCGAAGGCAATTTCCATTAATTGCCTTAACACATTTTCCATTAGAATTTTGAATCATTAATTAATTTACTAACTTAAAAGTTCAAGGGCTTCTTTGTAATTATCTCATTCTTTACTAAGTCCGGGGACTGTTCTTGTCATTTATCAAACTTCTAATTCGTTACTGGTTCTTAACGAACTGGCTTATCCTAGCGAACTGGTTTTTAAACGAATCAGTTCACGTAGCGAACCAGTCCAAATAACGAATCGGTCCATGCAACGAATTGGACTTACAATTCGTTATCTCCTTTAACGAACGACCGTAACGGATCAAGGGTAATTTGCTATCTTTTTTCCCTTAACGAATTGAAGACGAACTAAAGCTAGTTCGTTATGTTTCCTTTAACGAATCAACTAGCGAATCACCCCTAGTTCGTTAACCTCCCATTAACGAATTAGGGTTAGGTCAGAGAATGTTAGAACATTCTCTGACATTCCTCTAACCTCGTGCCCCTTTCCGGCGCCGCCGCTGGAAAAACGCGGTTTCACCTGAAAAACGTATTTTTGCACCATTTTCACCGTTTTTGTCCTGTTCGATCCAGATCTGAGCTAAGGTGACCCTTAAGGTCATCTTAGGTTCGGTTTATACCCGATTCCACCCAGATCTAGTGACTTTAATGGTTTAAAGGTGTCGACTCGTCGTTTCGCAACTAGATCTAACGGGTTTGAGCTCATATAATATCATACTATCATTACCTTGAATCGGGATCGGTTTTCCTTGGTGATTTTGGCTAGAGAGAGAGAGCAAGATGAGAGAGAGCTAAGTGTGTGTTTTGGTGGTGTATGGAATATGTGTGAAATGAATGATTAATGGGTATTTATGACTTATATAATTATGGATCATGGGCTTAAGCTCATGGTCCTTTCGTCTTTCTTCATAACCCAAGTCCATAACCCACATCCATTTAACCCAACACTATCCCGACTCATAATAACTCGTATTTTCATTTATTAACCAAAACTTAGAAAAACGGGATGTTACACTTGAGATCAAGGATGCACGAAAATATTATGGCAAAATAATTAAATGAAACCTTTGTAGTTTAAACAAATTACACGTATATTGAAGTTTTAAATGAAAATAAGCGAGATTCTAGAGTATATTAAAATAATAAGAACTATGGATGAAAACAATAAAATCATGAACGTCGAAATAAATAAATGAAATAATGGGGTCGAACATGGTAAATAAATGTAGCATTGATCTAACTAAATATCAACACGTAAATCGATAACGCATTGGATTCGAGAATAAAATAGGTAAACGAAACTTTAATATCAAGATATCGAAATAGGTTAAGCTCTTTAAATAAAATAAAATCTCTAGTAACACATCAATGTAACTAACGAAAACATTGAGATTAACAAGGTAAACAATTACGAAACATAAATACGTATATCGATAACGTGTTGAAATAGAATTAGATAAACGAAACTTTAATATCGAAATAGATTAAGTTCGTAGAATTTTTTTTCCAATAAACTATCAATGTGGGTAAAAGCAACATCGAGCTTATCAAAGTAAACAATTGAAATTTCGAGATCAAAATAAAGCATTGGTCTCAATTTGATGAAATACTGAGATCAAGAATAACGAAATGATTTGAATAAACATTGAGCGGAAGTAATCTTTGAGCAAGTAAGCAAGTAAACACACAAGTCCATGATAACGAATTGTAGTTTGAATATACGAAGCGAAGTAAAACTAAGTATTTTGTTAGGATATGTATGCTACCCCAAAAGTAAAGCGTAAAAAGGTGTTTGAGAAACTCACCTTTGAGATTGAAGACAACTTGAAATAACCGAAAGCGAGTTAACAAACCGAAGCGATCGGATCTCACAAACTATAAATAATAACGAAGATATAAAATCAAGGACTAGCTACCCAAATTATAAAGTTAATTTACTTGATTTTAGATATTTTGCACTATTGTTTTATGGCATTTGATATTATAATATAATTTTAAGCTTTAACGGAATTTTAACGATTTCTTATTATTTAACTATTAATTTAACACTAGATTGAGGATTATAATGCTCGTGGAATCTTGATAATAACGCAAAATTAAATGAAACAAAGTCGGTTTTTAGGTGAAAAGTGATAAACATGATTTATAAATAATATTATTTAACTTAAATTAAATTTACAAAGACTTTTAATATATTTATTGTTTTATAAAAAATAAAAGAAAAAGTGTTTTATAATAAGTACTAAGACAACGGTCTGATCCGGGTTTGAACCCGGGTCCTTCCAGCCACACACAAGTGAGTTAATCACTGGATCATAATAATATTTGATTATTATATGAAAATAGTTATTTATATACAATATGTTAGAATTCATCATCTTCCTCAAAAACCCTAGAAATTCAAAACTGTGACTATGATCCTTGTTTGTTAAAATTGAGTTAGGGGTTTCTTTAGACGTATCAACGTGATTGAAAAATTTATATTACTTATTTGAAAACGTAAAGATCTAATGGTGACGAAGCTCGCACGGAGTTCGGACTTATGACGAATGATTACGGGATTTAGAGAGTTTATTTGGTTAATTCGTTGATATGGACGAGTTCAGATGGTGTTAAGGGTCGTATTTATATTATCAATTGGAGCGTATAGATGTTAATTCTCATTATTGAATTTTTGATTATTATCTGGTGGTTACCCGGATTAATTTACGCATTATATGATGTTATAACAACTTATGGATGTTTAATATGATTCACCGTTATAGTCTAACGAGTTACGAGCTTTTAAACGGGTCAAAACACACATTTTAAGAGGTTTAAACGGTCGCCGGAATATGTTGGGCGCCGCCGGTAGCGGCTGCCGGAAAAACGTGGGAAGAGGACGGCTGGGTTGGGTCTTTTATTATTATATTATTAATTTGAATAATTTACACATTAGGCCCCTCAAGTTCCCAGTTGCTTTAATTTCAAATTTTAAAATATAATTACGTTAATAACCCTTGAACTTTGAAATGTTTAATAAATGGAATACAAGTTAGTATGTTTTGGATTAATTTCATATTATACCTAGCTAGTTTGTGACTCGATTAAATAATGACACTAAATCTCAGAGTTTCGTGATTTGAACAAAAACGAATAGGAAACGAGCGGAAAATTCTTAAATCATTGGGAATAAAATATAAATAGTGTACGAATAACAAGAATACATCGAAACCACAAACGGGCCGGTTAACGAATACAAATTCTGTAACATCCTGCGTTTGAAGAGAATAAATAAAATAAATTTCATATATTTAAAAATGTGTCGTTTATCGGTTTAGATAAATAAACTAACAGAAGGTGGGCTTGGACATTTAAAAGATGGAATAAGGGATGGAATGGGCCTTAGGTCCATGGGCTTAAGGGAGTATAAATACCCCTTAAACCCTAATCTTTTCCATTTTCATCCATTTCTACACTATAGCCTACACTTTCAAAAACATACACAAACACTTTCCTTTGTCTCGAACCAAGATCCGAAGTTGAGAACCCAAGCTTGATAGTGTTAGAACATCGTAACGAGCCAAAACCTACATCAAGACTAGATCGTGTTCGTAAACTAACTCGTTTAAGGTACGTTCATTAACGAAAACTTGTTCGGCTCGTTTAGTATTCCTAGATCGATGTATAAATGGTTGTTAGGACATGAAATGTCACATGTATGTCCCCAGTTCTATCAGGTTGGTTCAACAAGAAACCAACGATCGTGAAACCAAGTTAACGTACTGAAAATGTCAAACGAAGCTGATTCGATCGAATCAGTCACTGATTCGATCGAACCAGATCTCATTCGATCGAATGAGATCTGGTTCGATCGAACGAGTCTTCGATATATAAACGTTACTTAGGAAATTTCACATAGGCTTTTCAACACAACTCACATTCACGTAAATCACAGAAGCAGCAGCCTCCCGAAACACTCTCGAGCGTTCTTCGTGTTCTTGGTCGTTTCCTCCAATCCTAGGCGTCAAACCCCTTTAGGAATCGTACCTTCGTGTCCGTTGATCACCACCGAATTGCCGTGTTAGAGGATTCCGCACTCTAACACGTTGCCCCGTGAATCGTTGGGAAACCGAGTCCCGAACCGGTCCTACAAAGTGGCATCAGAGCCAGGTTCTTGATTCACGAAAGATTCGTGGTGATATTCGTGTTTTTCTTGTCAAAAACTTATATTTTGCTTGAAAAATTTTCAAAAACAAGTGTTTTTGTTCTTGGTGTTCTTAGTGTTCTTATCAAAAACTCATAAAAAGTCAAATATTTTGGTTTTTGATCTCAAAATTTGGTGTTAAAAGTGTTGGCTTATTGATTTTCAATCAACTCTAATCATCTGTGTTCGTTTTACACGTCTAAATCATCAATGTTTGCTCTTAAAATTTCGGATTTTATCAAGAACATTCAAAGTGTTCTTCGTTTTTTAAGCGTTTGATCCATTTTTGTGTGTTTTCTTGTTTGTTTAAGTGTTAAAACACTTAAAAGAGTCTTATTTTGCTTCTAAATCGATTAGGATTCGTGTTAGTGTTTTTAAAACCGAAAATCTGGTCAAATCTTCTAAGTTTGGAAATTCCGAAAATCCCGATCGAACAAGTCGTATTTTTGGAACTCATTCGATTGAATAAGCCTTCTATTCGATCGAACCAGTTTGAATTTTGACCGAATCAGTTTTTCGCGCCGTGATTTACGCCAAGTCCATTCGATCGAATCAATTCATCCATTCGATCGAACCTGCTTCCAGTCGATCGAACAAGTCTCATATTCGATCCACCCATTCGATCTCCTACTTATTCGACTGCCAGAACTCTTTCGATCGAACCGGACACTCATTCGATCGAACTTGTCACCTCATTCGATCGAACAAGATCGTATTCGATCGGATAAGCTTCAGAAGACCAGAACTGTGAATCAGTCAGACACTCGATTGAATCAGGACACATTCGATCGAATAAAGAACACATTCGATCGAATCAAGTCACATTCGATTAAAAGATCAAAGTTTGAAACAAAGAAGCAAACATGTCTGCCAGTTCAAGTGCAAACAAAAGGATCCAATCGATCCTTGAGAGTGATTCAGAATCTGGAAGCTTCAACAAGCCTCCAAAGTTGATGGCACTCAATGAGTTTACTACCTGGAAGACAAGATTCCAGATCCATATCACAGGTGTGAATCCTGGACTATGGGAAGCGGTTCAGACAACGTGGGTGCATCCTACAAACGATGATGGTGAAAGCCTGAGCTACTTTAGGCTATCAGAAGAACAAAAGATAGCCTTTGATGCTGAGAAGAAAGCCTTCTCTTTACTGTCTCAAGCTCTCTCCAGCGATCTCTTCCATCAATTTAACCAGTTCACAACAGCGTCAACTCTTTGGAACGCACTGGTAGAACGATGCGAAGGATCTGAGTCGCTTAGAGAAATTCACGCATGGGAGCTAAAGCGTGAATTTGATTTGTTTGGTCCAGAATCCGGCGAAGGCATTGAATCGTTGCTGTCAAGATTCTATCATCTTATGTCAGAGCTAAAGTCCTATAATGTCAAAACAACTGGGACTGGAAAGGTTAGATGTCTCGCTCAAGGACTCCCAACAAGCTGGAACACCTTCCTGACTGTGATGAGAAGAAGTCATCAACTGGAGACGATTCTTCTTTCTGACTTTATAAAAGAAATCAGACAGGAAGATGCTGAATTAAGAGCATCCTCCAGGAAACCCAGAGCAACATCTGACAAGTCGCTGTACATGTCAAAATCACCAATGACAGATTCAAATGACCATTCTCCAATGAAGACTGCGTTTGTCTCCTCAATGTCAAATCAATCTAAGGGGACCGAAACGAGATCTTCTGCACCACCAAGATCAAATTCCGGAAATTCAAGTTCTGACTCCGGACCCAAGTCAACTGAAAAGGCAACGTTAAACACCGAAGGCTTGGGAAAGGTAACGGTGGAAGTTGCCAAAGAACATATGGCAACGTTAGGCACAATAATTGAATCATACAGCTTAATGGTGGCTGGTAAACTTGGCAACAGTCATCTGGACAGCGATGACTATGAACAGCTAGATGAAGACGATATGGAACGCATCGACATAATGTGGGCACTTGGCAGCGCGTTCCGTAGGGCTAGAAAGTGGGCTAAGAAAACAGGCCAAGCCCTTTCAATCAATAATAAATCCAAGTTTGGTTTTGATAAAACCAAAGTTAAATGCTACAACTGTGGCGAACTTGGTCACTTTGCCAAGGAGTGCTCTAAACCAAAGAGGGAAGGTCACCAATATCCCTTCCGAACTACTTCAACTTCATCTACTCCTGCTGCAGCCGCTGCAAATGTCAACAATGAGAGACAACTGGTCCCTCAGAATCAAACAGCAGCAAACAACGCCAACATCAACAATGAAACTGCTCTTGCTGTTCAAGGTGATGAAGGCGAGTCCTGGAACTTCAGCATTAACATGGCTGACATCACCATTGTGGATGGAGACTCAGAATCTGGGTCTGATGATTCCTCAACTGATGAAGAATACATTGTCGAGGAGCCAGCTACTGAAGTAAATGAAGGAGAGCATGAAGCTGAAGTGTCATCAGTGGAGATTAAGGAGGATCAAGCAAAAGAGTCAAATGTTCCTCAATCATCTCCAAGTTCAACAATTCCTGCAGAAGCTGCTACTGTTGAAGAAGTCAACGAAGTACTGTCAAAAGCAACTTCTGTATCTTTTCTGGAAAGAGCAGGGAATCTTTACTTTGTGTTCATGGCAGAGACGTCAAATGATGCCAAGGTAAGTTCAAACCCGACTACTCCCAAACCAGAAAATACCAAATGTTTAAAATGTGAAATGTCTGCACAAGAAATTCATTCTCTGAAAGAGAGAATTGAAGATCTCGAGGCTTATAAACAAGCAGCCTCAAGATCCTTAATTGAACTGACTGACGCTCTTGCTCAAAACAAGGCTTGGAAGCAGAAAGAGTCTGCTTATAAAGAAAAAGTTGATAGCCTTAAGCGTCAGAACAAGGAATTGGAGATATGTGTTCTAAATCAACAAGACTCTATAAACTTTCATATCAATAAAAATAATGTCTTGAAAAAGGAAATGGAGAACACAAAAGCTGATCTTGAATCATTGACTTTCAAGTTAAAGAGTTACTCCAATTCCTCTTATTTGCTAGAACACATTATCCCCAAGTTCCGGTGCAATCAGGAAAGCGGTGTGGGATTTCACAATGTCCCACCCCCAGTGCTGAACCAATTTGTGAACACACCAGGAGCTGTGCCAGAAGATGACTCAAATGTTAAAACACCCGAGGACACAAAACAAATTTCAAAGTCCAAGGGTAAAGAAGTCATTGACCCGGCTCCTGAGACCAAGCCAAAACCAAATGTTGTTGCCACAGACTTAGGTTCCACAACTAAGTCAGGCCCATCCACATCTAAATCAAAGGCAACAACAAGTAATTCTCAGAAGAACAAGTTTAATCATAAATCTGAGAAAGTGCATGTGGAACATGGTACCCAGTTTGTCAAGGAGGGTAACTTTAATGAAAAACATAATTTTACAAAACCCCCTCCCAGACAAACTTCACCCCAAAATGTCAAATCCAAGGGGTACTATGGTAACAAACAACAACAAAGTCATTACTCTCCACCACGTCAAAGGGAGAGAAACTACTGTTTCTCATGTGGAGAGGTTGGCCATGTAGCAAGATTCTGCTACAAGTACACGGATCCTAAGCATTACATATCAACTCCGGATCCTAGATATGTCAAGTCAACTCCTATGAGGAGACCGACCGTTGACATTCAAAGTCAAACACGGTCTCACACACCGCGGTCGGTTTCTCCTAGGAAACCTCAGCCAACCTCACCACACAGATCACCGAAGAAACAACAACATCAAAATGTTAAAACAAAAGTTGTTGATCCCTCAAACCCAAGTGTTTCCACTTCAACAAGTGAAAGTCAGTCTTCAACCAGCTATGTCAAACAGGCTAAGAAGAAGACTGACAGTTGGAAACAAAAGAAAAACAACACTGTTGATAACAATGTCAAACCAGAAAACTGTGTTAATGAGGGTAAATGGATTGAACTGTTAATTCGTGACGAAAATGGAAAACCCAAGACCATAAAGGCTTGGGTTTCCAATGATGTTTAAACCTTTTGCTTTTTATGTGCAGGCTGCTCTTTATGATCCAAGATTCAACATGTGGATCATCGACTCAAGAGCTTCCAGGCACATGACTGGAAACATGAATCTCCTATCCAGTGTCAGACAGATAAAAGGAGGTGCAGTTTCCTTTGCAGGAGCTCAAGGTGGTTACATCACGGCCCAAGGAATTGTTTCAAATGGGCGAATTTTGTTTGATAAGGTTAATTTCATCAAGGAGTTGGAGAACAACCTGTTGTCGATAAGTCAAATCTGCGACAAGGGTTTCAAAGTTATGTTTGATGACCGAGACTGCCACATCTTGGCTAAGGAATTCACCATTCCTGAAGACAAGGTTTTAATGTCAGCGGCACGCCAGAGTGATCTCTACATTCTGGATATGGCTAAGGCAGAGTCATCGTCTCCAACGGCGACATGTTTTGTGTCCAAGGCATCCGAACGTGATACTGTCATATGGCATAAACGGATGGGACACATTAATGTCAGGAACATGAATAAGCTTGTGCATAACAGGCTAGTTGAGGGAGTTAATCTGAGAAGTTTCAGTCTCCCTGACTCGTGTGTGCAGTGCAAAGCGGGAAAACAAGTAAAAAGGTCCCACAAGTCTAAGAGTTTCCACTCGATTGATATACCATTGGAACTCCTTCATATGGATCTTTTTGGCCCAATAAGCGTCAAGAGTATCTCTGGGCACTCATACTGCCTAGTGGTTACTGATGAATATTCGAGATTCTCTTGGGTGTTTTTCTTGAAAGCAAAGTCCGAGACATTTGGGTGTATAAATCTGCTGGTTACAACTCTTGAGTCACAGTACAATCTGAAGGTTCGGAGAATGCGTTCAGATAACGGGACAGAGTTTAAGAATGCGAATGTTGAAAACTTTTGCAAAGAAAGAGGCATTGTCCAGGAGTTCAGTGCCCCGTACGTTCCACAAATGAACGGGGTTGCTGAAAGGAAAAATCGAACGTTAATCGAGACAGCTAGAACAATGTTAGCAGACTCAGTGTTGCCTGTCACGTTTTGGAGTGAGGCAATTGCCAACGCCTGTTTCACATTGAATTGGGTAGGCATTGTCAAGCGCCACGCAAGACAAGCTTCGAGCTTCTTCAACGACGGAGGCCTAACTTAGAGCACCTGGAACCATTTGGAGCTCTTTGCACGTTACTTAAAAGGAAAGTCGATAATAAGTTCGAGGAGAAGATCATCAACGGCTATTTTCTGGGTTACAGTGTACCTCTCAAAAGGGTCTTCAACAGATCAACAAAATTAGTTGAAGAATGGTACCATGTCGACGTTCAACGCTACACAGAACCAGCCAAGGGGTCAGGAGAAGACTGGTTGTTTGATTTTGACAAATTGTTCAAGTCATTCAATCTGGATGAGGTTGCTATTCAGATGATGTATGAGGCGCAAAATGCACCTCCTGATGAATCACAGCAATCTTCACCCCATCCTGTTTCATCATCGTCTTCCTCCACAGAGTCTAGCGAGCAAGTTCAAGAGTCATCCGAATCTGACTCTGAAGATGAATCACCAGCAGATGATGTACAATCGGCGCCGACACAGGTTACTCCACAACCTTCATCGTCAAATCAAGAAGCGCCAAATGCAGAACAGCCTCTAACGTCTACTTCAGAGGCACCAACCGCTCCAGTTCCTGAGCCGAACTTAACTAACTTGGAACAAAATGTTGTCGTTCCTGACAATCCGGTGGTTAGGACTGAACGTGATCATCCACAAGACAACCTTATAGGGGACATTCAACAGGGTGTCAAAACACGTCGACAGCTGAATTTTGGCCTCTACACTGAAATGATGGAGTCAGGATCAGTTGCGCTAAATGCCCATGAATGCTTCTTAGCACAAGAAGAACCAAGCAGCATCACCGATGCGTTGAAAGACGCTAACTGGGTCTCACCATGCAAGAAGAATTATTGCAGTTCAAGAGACTTGGTGTGTGGAAGCTGGTGGATCTCCCTAGAGGACAGAAGAAAATTGGCACTAAGTGGGTACTCAAATGTAAACGCGACGATCGTGGAGTGATTGTTCGCAACAAAGCCCGCCTGGTGGTCCAAGGGTTTAGGCAAATCGAAGGCCTAGACTACAATGAGGTGTATGCTCCGGTTGCGCGTTTGGAGGCAATCCGGATGTTCTTGGCGTATGCGTCTTTCAAGAGATTCAAAGTATATCAGATGGACGTCAAGTGTGCCTTTTTGTACGGTCACATCGAAGAGACCATATATGTGGCACAACCTCCAGGTTTTGAAGACCCAAATCACAAGGACAAAGCCTACCTGCTCAACAAGGCTTTGTACGGTCTTCACCAAGCCCCGAGAGCTTGGTACAAGGAACTATCCAAACACCTTTTGAACAACGGGTTCAGAAGAGGAACGATCGACTGCACGTTATTTACAAAGAAGAAAGAAGGAGATCTCATTATGGTACAAGTGTACGTGGACGACATCATCTTCGGGTCCACGAATAAAACACTATGCAAGGAGTTTGAACAAATGATGCAAGAAAAATTTGAAATGAGCTCCATGGGTGAGATGAAGTTCTTCTTAGGACTTCAGGTTGATCAAACAGACTCCGGTGTCTTCATTCATCAGACAAAATACGTCAATGACATCTTGAAACGGTTCGAGATGTTGAGTTCCTCTTCACAGGGAACTCCGTTAGCGGTTAATCACGGGATTAATCCTGACGAGAAGGGTGAATTGATCAATCCAACTCACTATAGAGGGATCATCGGATCTCTAATGTACCTGACTGCTTCTCGGCCGGACATAATGTTTGCTACGTGTCTCTGTGCACGTTACCAGTCAAAGCCGATGGTCTCCCATCTTATTGCAGTCAAAAGAATTTTGCGTTATCTGAAGGGTACTCCAGATTGGGGTCTTTGGTATCCTCATGATGATAACTTTGATATACATGCGTATAGTGATTCGGACTATGGTGGTTGTAAACTCGATTACAAATCAACAACAGCAGGATGTCAGTTCTTTGGAAGTCGTTTAGTAACGTGGCAATGCAAAAAGCAGACGTCAGTTTCCACTTCAACAGCTGAGGCGGAATATATAGCGGCTGCCAGTTGCTGTTCTCAAGTTATTTGGATTCAGCAACAGATGCGTGACTACGGTATTGAATGTTCTACTACTCCCATATATCTTGATAATTCTGCTACAATTTCAATTACCAAAAATCCTGTCCAATTTAGCAAAACGAAGCACATCGAAATTCGATATCACTTCCTTCGTGACTGTTACGAAAAGAAGTTAATCGATGTGGTAAAAATCCCCACTCAGGAACAACGCGCTGATCTCTTCACTAAAGCATTTGACAAACCACGGTTTTTATATTTGCTAGAGATCAACGGCGTTAAACGTCAATCAGATGATGTTCCTGAAGATATCATTTAAAATTGTTTTTCATTTTTTTCTTTTCTTAAAAATTTGAAAAATCCAAAAAGATTTTGTTTTTATAATTTTTAGGGGGAGAAAGGTTTCAAGAAAAACCAAAAACAATATAAAATACAAAAACCCAAAAACATCAAAAATTTTAAAATTTTGAGAAGTTGATCTTGTTACAAGAAAGATGATAGTACACAGACGCTATCATACTGAGACATCAAAAAGATTTTTATTTCTGTATAGCTTATTTTCATTTTCCTTATATTGAAAAAATCCAAAAAAAAACATTCAAATAATCAGAAAATGAGAAATTGTATCCAACCTTTGGGAAGTGATGGCACACTGACAGTAGCATGATGTTAAAAAGATATAAAGTGAAAAATTGGTCATGCATAGTACTAATGTGATATATTGGTAGGCTTATCTTACTGAATTGAGTCTGGATTTGACCTATCTAAATCATTTAGATTGTCAGCTATGGGTGTACATCTAAGATAAATTGACAAGACGTCACTGTCTAAAGACCAATATCAATTGAGGATATGTCTTATCACGCGTACACGAATTACCATCGGCCCAAATTGGTTCCCCCAAAACCTAAATTCTTAAAGAATGTTAGATCTTCGTGTTGCAGGTCTGCTTTCATCGAAAGTCCCTTCTAAATCATAAAAAAAAATCATATGCTTTATGCGTTGATTAAGGAGGAGTATTAAATATCTTATACTCCACCGGCTTTGGAATGATCTCCCTCTGTGATACGTAAGTATCGACCTGGACAGCGCTCTTCCATGCTGGTATATCTAAAGTTATTATCTCCCTCTGTGATACGTAAGTATCGACCTGGACAGCGCTGATAACTTGGATATCTGTATTAAATATCTTATACTCCACCGGCTTTGGAATGATCTCCCTCTGTGATACGTAAGTATCGACCTGGACAGCGCTCTTCCATGCTGGTATATCTAAAGTTATTATCTCCCTCTGTGATACGTAAGTATCGACCTGGACAGCGCTGATAACTTGGATATCTCCTGTAAAAAATAAAATAAATGATTTTGGGACAAGTAGATGAATACCGAACACGTATGTGAAAAACATGTCTAATCTACATGAAAACATGATAAAATCATCAAGTTGCTAATTAAATTCGCAAGAATGTGAAAAGCAACAAAATTTGATGAAAAGCGAACAAAGGGGATCCTATAAGCTTATGGTCGTTTGTCAAAAATAAGATGCGCCGATTTGACTGTTCAATATGTTGTGAGGTCCTACATGAGTCAATCAAAAATATGGTGGGACACATAGCTGTGATCACAAGCAATTATCATAGAAATATGATTAAAGCAATTATCAAATGGTCATTGATAGACGAGAGGATGTTTGTTTAAGTTTAAATGGACAAATATACCCATAATCGCATCGGTAATATGTATCGACCAAAAGAAATTATAAGAATTGAACTTACTGAGTGCTACAATGTCAGTACTGATCCCATGTTCGGATCTTTCTCACAAAAAGAATGTTCATTATGTCTAGTTCAATATTGTATATTCTTTTATTCAGAAAAATCAAAAACATGTGAAAAATCACGAAAAGTCTCAGTAGATAGTCAAATAAGTCTGTATGATTTCTTATTATAGATCCTTCTCAACCAAAAATATTGTACTTTAAATTTTGTACAGTTGCTTATTTCAGTTTGAATATTATAAAAAAAAAAAAAAAAAAAAAAAAATTCAAAAAGATTTTTATTCTGAATTATTTTTATTTTTTATTTTTATTCTGCTTTAATGTTGATGAATAATCATCCAGTGACAGGTAGTCTGATCCCTGTCCCTTCCTGTAAATACTTTGAAAAAAACCAAAAATATTTTATTTCTATTTATTTTTCATTTTATTTAGTTCTGTTTGTTTGAAAATCGATGAGAAATCATCGTGACAGGTAGTCTGATCCCTGTCTTTTCCTACTAAATGTTTATCCAGTGTGTAGGAATGAAAGAAAACTTCATGCAGGTTGCTAAATGTTTATCTGCGCAACCGGCTGTGCATGAAAGAAAGAAGAAGTGGCAAGAAAACCCAAAGATGGTTGTGCCTGATATTTTTCCGTTTGTTTACTAATGTTTTATGGTCTATATGTTCTGTAGGAACTAAGCTCTCATTATCGGAAAATGTCTAAGAAAACTAACCAAGTGTCAAAAGTTTATGTTTTCTTGCAGGTTCAAAGGCACCACGATCGATGGCGGGGAATAAAAAGTTTAAAAGTTTATTTTTTCAAAATTTTTCCCTCATTCGATCGAATATGTGGCTATTCGATCGAGTAAATCGATCGAATGAGCCGATTCGATCGAGTCAGTTGTTGCGAGAATGAGAGTTGTTGCGAGAGACTTATTCGATCGAATAGACTCACATTCGATCGATTGGTCCAATCGAACAAGTTCTGTGAATCGAATGAAATCTCATTCGTACGACTGAATTGCCATTCGCACGAATAGGAATGTTATTCGATCGAATGAGATCATATTCGATCGAATGACATCTCATTCGATCGAATGAGTCCAGAAACAGTATAAATACTCAGACTCATTCGATCGGTCAGAAAAGTTCGAAAAAAAATTCCAGAAAATTGCTCTCAAAATCGTTTTCGCGAATCCCTCGTTTTGATCCATACATCTTACTCGGTTTTTCACGTACATCACAAATATGTAAGAATTTTTGGATTATAACCGTGTTTTGATCAAGTTTTTGGTCGATTTGTTCTCGGACTCGGACATTAGAAAGAAACAATCAATAAACTCTTTTTAACCGTTAAAACTTGTAATTTAATGTTGATAAATGTTCACAAACTACAATCGATGCTATCTGTGTGTTGAGTATCGTTTAAACGATCGAAAATTTCGATCGGGATTCTTCAAAATCTGGGCTGCCGTTTGAATGAGTCGAATCAGTCTATTCGGTCGAACGAGTCTCTTGTTCGATCGAATGAGACTTATTCGGTCAGTAGTTCGATCGAATCAGAGGTCAAAGGTGAAATCTATCTCATTCGACTGTCTGTGATCGAACTAGATCTCACTCGATCGAATGAGTAGCTCATTCGATCGAATCATTACTCATTCGATTGAACCAGTCCAGAAAGTTTGAAAATGTTAAACGCATTCAGTCTTTTCGATATCTGTTCGTTCTAACACGTTTATGTTTGCAGATAAAATGGCTGAAGTTGCAGAAGTTTTTGTGCCTTTCAAAACATCAATCAAGCACAACATTGTAGCCTTTCTTGACGAAAAGGCAAGCCATGGGAAAGACTTTGCAACCATGATCAAATTTCTGAAACGGTCCAGGATTCACGGACCTATCTCTAGGGTAGTCGAACCCGTCATGTCAGTTCAACAGGAATTCTGGAGGAATGCCACGCACGACCAAACAGTTGTGCCGTCGGTAATTCGCTCCACTGTTAGAGGGCACGAAATTGTTATATCTGCCCAAATCCTTAGGGAAGTCTGTGGGTTTGTAGATTCTGATTCAGATCCTATTGTGTTACATCCTGCTGGAACCAGAGGCTGTTTTGCCAGAATGAAGTACGACGGTGACCTAAATGCCAGTCTACTCCATAAAGCCAATCTGTGTCCAGAGTTCAAATATCTGGCACACGTGGTGATGCACTGCTTAGGGCCTCAAAGAACAAGTTTTGATAAATTGAGGGAAAGCATGCAGTTTACAATGGCTGCATTAGTGATGAACCGCCCCTACAACTTCTCGCAGATGACCTTCAACCATATGGTGGAGAATCTTACAATAAAACAAGGGGCGGGTGAGAAGTTTCTACAGTACCCGCGATTTGTGCAAATGATCGTCGATAGTCAAGCTCCGGGTTTACTGAAAGAAAATGAGGGTGATGTGGTGAAACAGGACCACATGAAGAACGAAACCCTCAACCGATTAAAATCATACAAGGACCGCCCCACAAGGCCACCACACAAAAGGTGTTTTGGGCACGTGGCAAATCAGTCTTACAAGGCTCCTCCGAAGAGGAAGTGGAGGAAAGCCGCCAGTGATTCAGATGTCGAGAACTTCACTTATCAGAAAACCAGCGACGAGTCTGACACTGAGGAGGAGGAGGCGGTACCGGCAGACACCAGAACAGATGCCGAAAAAGAGGTTGATTCATTCTTAAACGTTGAGGATCTGGATGCTGGTGATGAAGCAAGTGCATCGGATGTGCACTTTGCTGGTGAGGTTAGGGCGGAGGAACAACTGGCCGATATAATTGCGGGCAAAGAAAGGCCTGCAAAGAGGCAAAAGAAGAAGGTTACAAGGAAGTATCGTAGTCTATTTTCTGATCTCCCACGTCCTCAACCGTTACAATCAGTTGGGACTTCGTCTGCTGCTCCTCCCGTTCAACAAGCACCGCCACCACCACAGCAACCAAAACCACAATCAGCATCACAACCGACTACTCAACCTCAACCAGAAATGTCTATACCTCCTCAGGTTGCAACAAAACTAGCTGATCTTCACAAGGCAATGATGAAGATGTTCATGTTCAAGACTGAGCAAGAAGAGCTGAAGAGACGGCAAGAAGAGCAAAATCGACTGAAAGATGAGCAGATTGCCAAACTTCAAGCCGAAAACAACATGCTCAGAATTGAAAACACTCAGTTGAATGCGACTGTCGCCGAACAGGGCTCTTCTATCAAGGAACTACGAAGAGTCGAATCTAAGCCTTGAGGCGAAAGTAACAGAACTGAAAGGAGATGTTCTACGTTTGGAAGGTCCAACAAATGTTGATGTGGACACAGACGAACTTGACTCTTCAGATGATGGTGGTGAAGGTACTAAAGAGTGAGTTGAGTGAATGTAGTGAGGATTTAAATGTTAAATCTTGGTAAATGATGATTGTTGTATAAACTCAGTTTCATATGTAATGATATTGTATTTCATGTTTATGATATTACATATGTTTACTTAAAATTGTTGTTACATTGTGTTTGTTTAATCAAACAGGTGATGATAATCCGTTTAATGTCCAACCGCTGCAATCAAAAACAGCAGCAGAATTTTTCACGTTTCTACTGGACAATCCAAATGAGCAGCGAAACTTCGCAAGTGGAGACTTGGAAGAAGGTGAAATTTCTCATAATTTCACAGAAGAAGAATTGGAACAAATGTTTGAGTTATCCAACGTAGAAACAGGCAAGTATCTGGCTTTGCCTCCAACAGAACAAACGTCTTCTTCTGCTGCTACACCTGAATCATCATCATCTGCGGCCACTGATCCCTCACACGTCGATCCCTCTCAATTTGATGACGTTGAAATGGAAAACTTGTCAAAGGAAGAGTATCCTGAATACTATATGTCTCAAAATGACGATCTTCCTAACTTTGCAAGTTTCTTCCAAAATGTAACAGAGGAGGAAATACAGAAAAAGGCTGAAGAAAGGTCAAACAATATGGAACAGCCTTCTGAAGCGGATCAAGCCGAATTTTTAGAGAAAACCGAGGAATGCAAGAAAGCATTCAATGCTATTCTTGAGAAGATAAGATCCAGACAACAAGCGAAGCCGACCATTCCTCATACAACGTCATATAAAATGAAGGGTCGCAGAACTTCAGGAGAAATTATCGCTTGGGCATGTCTGAAGGATCTTAACTGCGTAGCTGTCAAGAGAGAAAGGGGGGTTGAATACTTTCAACGTATTACTGATTTGAAGACCCTTCCTACTCATGATCTGAACCGTCTGAATTATCTTGATCTGCTATACGCCAACTCATCTCCATTTGCCACGTATTATCAGAATGTGTTGCGAAAAGAGTACAACACAAAATGGAAGATGATCACACCACAAAGGCCGAAGAGATATCTAAGCAAAAAGGAGATCGATCCGATCACCAACAGGCCAAAAGTTATTTTGAAGTACATGCCACCACTCACAATGAAGAAGATTCCTCTTAGAAAGATGAAGCAGGACTTCTACAAATCATTCAGGCATTGGTACTATGATGGAAAACTGCATGAGGCAGTTATTGTGCTCAATGACAATGGAAATTGGAGCACAATTCGTATTTTTGATCCAATGTGGCTCACAAATTTGTCAAGGGAGGATGTCTATACGTTGTACAAGACAGAGATTCTTTACGCTCCCGAAGACATAGAGCAAGCGTTAACGTACAGAAATGTCATTAGGATTTGCTTTGCCTATGACATACATGCAGGATCAAATTGGAAAGAACAACAGAAGAAGTATGCCCAAGAAACTGAAGATTAATTGTCATGTCTATCATTTATCTTGTTTCTTGTTGTAATTCAAAGTTAAATCTTCTGGTTGTAATTGTTTTGAATTGAATGAAATATGATTTGGAATATTGTGATAGATTATGCTTTAATGTCAATTTTGCAAATCTAATACAATTGTGCTTAAATGTTAATCCAAAATTCCAATTGACAGCGTCTCAGGATATGCGGAACCTATGGTAAGTCTGACTGACTGTACCATTTGGTAAAGAGAGAACTCCATGAAGAAAGGAGTTTGTGGATGCAACGTATGCACCACTAGTTTTGAGAAAAGAGAGAGTGAGATAACTCCAAGGGGGAGTTACGGTCGAGCAAGAGAACTCGATTGGTTACAAGCAAATAGAACTGGCTCCAAGGGGGAGTTTGTTAGGACATGAAATGTCACATGTATGTCCCCAGTTCTATCAGGTTGGTTCAACAAGAAACCAACGATCGTGAAACCAAGTTAACGTACTGAAAATGTCAAACGAAGCTGATTCGATCGAATTAGTCACTGATTCGATCGAACCAGTCACTGATTCGATCGAACCAGATCTCATTCGATCGAATGAGATCTGGTTCGATCGAACGAGTCTTCGATATATAAACGTTACTTAGGAAATTTCACATAGGCTTTTCAACACAACTCACATTCACGAAAATCAGAGAAGCAGCAGCCTCTCGAAACACTCTCGAGAGTTCTTCGTGTTCTTGGTCGTTTCCTCCAATCCTAGGCGTCAAACCCCTTTAGGATCGTACCTTCGTGTCCGTTGATCACCACCGAATCGCCGTGTTAGAGGATTCCGCACTCTAACACGTTGCCCCGTGAATTGTTGGGAAACCGAGTCCCGAACCGGTCCTACAATGGTAAAAATGAATCAAACGAAATGATTCTCAGTGCAATCCGTTAATATTTGATAGGTTAATTGTTGGTAATAAAGAACCGTATATAAACGTCCATCAAATACCCCCACTAAACACGAATGCTTGGATGTTTGGTTGATTGGGGTCAATAAACGATGTGTTTGCAATTCCAATGATACCGGATTTCGTGTTGTTTCATTGTGATTTGAAGGTTAATTGCAAATCCAGCGTTTTTTGACTATTCTATGTTCTTGACGATTTTGACTTTGACAAGTTAGGTCAAAGTTTGGATAAGAACTTACGCTTATTCATCATGTTAAACGAATCGTCAGCCATTCGTTATACAGTCATAACAAATAGGATGCATTCGCGTGTCTTTGATGACGAATGAACCCTTCATTTGTCTTAATGAATTAACGAACTGCATCCGTCATTCGTGATTTATCCATTCGCTATGATAAGAGTGAATCAGTTCATTCGTTATAAGATACACTTACATACTCTTGTAACGAATGAGACCTCATTCGTCTCAATGTAAGCACAAATGGCCTTAATCATTCGTAATACACAGATCAGGCCATTCATCATAACCCCAGCCAGGGGCTCTGCCTCTTAAAATTCGCAAGGGGCTGCCGCCCCTAAACCCCGCTGCCGGGGGCGCTGCCCCCGGACCCCCGTTCGTTGAGGGTTATATTAAACTAGAAATTCGATATGAGCAGTGATGGTTAATTGATACGTGTAATTGTTATACAGTTAGCTGCGCCCAGTTAAAGAAAGGAGTTACCATTAACTCTGAGAGGAACCGAGTTCAGGTGAGTTTCTAGCCCCATTTCCTTGTTATGTTTTCGGGGCTGTGTGCATACTCAATTTGATTAGTTAATACACTTACCCTAAGTGGTAAGTGTATGCCGTATATGATTTATGTGATAGTGATTGAGGTTATGAACGATCTTCGGATATTGCACGTATTGCCAGGGAATGTGAGTTTTATAACAGATGTATGAATAATACATGAATAATTACAAGTATGTATGAAATTATATATTAAAATATATGTGTAAAGGAGTGTATGTATGGTTGTATGGAAAGAAGGGACCAGAACCTACTAATATCTGAGACAAAAGGGACCAGACTCTAATAATATATGAGATAGAAAAGGAAGGGACCAGACCCTACTAATATTTGAGATGGTAAAGATAGTTATGAATGTAGTATGAAAGTTTGAAAGTATGATGGTATGAAAGAATGCAATTATGAATGTATGAATGTACGAAAGAAAGGTAACAAGTAAAGTATATGATATGTATCTTCGGATGCGTATATGAAAGTGAGTGTATAAATGTATGTTGCCTGATTAACTATAACTCACTCAGCATAGCTAACTTTTAGTATGCACACAGGTGAGTAGGATGAGACAGCTGGCTTGAAGGGGAACACATGGCAGATGAATAATGAAGCTGGCATATGAATACTTAGTTGTTAATGTTTGAACTAAAAAGACATGTTTTATATTATTTTAATTTGAGACTTATGTAATGAATGGTTGACATTTATCTATTCCGTGAAAAGTTTTAATTAACTCTGATATTTAGAACTGTGTTTATGAGTAAATCCAATGCCAATGTAGGGCACCGGGACCGGGGCCTTACAAATTCAAATAAAAACGACGAATGTCACATAAGGTAACTGAAACGAAAATTGAGATTATTTACTGTCATCATAATATATATGTATACTGAGATTAATTATTGTCATCATATATATAAACAAAACCGAAATATTTAAAATGAGTCGGGTTTTCGGATTTGAAAATTAACGAATGTTACCAAAAATGTGAGGGTTGGCAAGCATTAGAGAAAGCAATTACAAACGCCAACTTCAGAAATATTATGATACATAGGTGAAAATCTAAGTTCAATATCAGTGATTACGTGCTCCGTAATAATGCAGCTTCAAGCGCGGAACGTTCAAGAAAATTAGCCCCAACTTAGGCAAAGGAGCGTATGAATTAGAACGGCTTCATAGGACGCTTTTTCCGCGGAGTTGGAATGTGGTCCAATTAAAGCATTGTTACATGTAATTGTTTTTGTTTCCTAAAGGCCTGCGTGCCATATATGACTTTTGAATTTTTAATGAATAACACAATATTCGGCCCAGTTGAACACATTCCACAAAGCCTAGTAATATTTTTTCTTAGATATACATAGCCTGAGCACTAGCACCTTGAGAACGCAGCCCGCGTTCCGATAGTTCTCCTAAATAATGTATGCTCGCGTGCGCAATACTGAGACTTAGAAGATTTTAATCAAAGCCAAAATTCTAAGTACTATCGATTTGCACATCAATAACTCGGTTAATTAATGACCCCATGTGTTACAAGATAAAGGCCCGCATGCTCAATTGCTTGATTTAGCAAGTTTTTATCACAAGGTAACGTATTAGTTTTTATTTGGATATATTATGCAGCTCAAAAAAGGCATTTATATTGTTTATTAAATAATAAACAAAATGTTGAAACCTTCGATATATTACCAAAAAGAACAACGGTTACATCACGTATGAACGTTAAGTTCATAAGTTACAACAAATATGAGGATTATATCGTCCTAAGTCTATGGCGTTGGTGGGTATTCGGTCGCATCATGGGTAGGACTTTGAACCACATCATCGGTATGACCCTGAGCCACAGATGAGGAAGGATCTTGAGTAGCATGGCCGAATGTATCCTGTAGAGCTTGGGGTCCTTAGGAGTTGCAGAACTTCCTCCATCGAAGTTTTGATTGATCTAGAAATATTCTCCAAGACGTTGCACACCGTCTTCCCTAATGGAATATTCTTTGTTCAGATCATGGATCAAGAACATGAGATCGCCAAAGTCCTGCAGCCTGTCAGTATACACCGCGCCACAGTCTTGGTCAAATAGCTCATGCTCTGGCGGCATCCAATTCTCCAGTGAAAATTGCATACCTTCCTCAAACTCCGTTTGACGACCGGTCCATTTTTTATGTGCTCAATGACCTAAAAAAATATAAGTTATAGTCTGGTGGAATCTTGTTACGAAAGAAAAGAAACTTTAAAAAAGAACAAGGAATTTACCAATAGCAGTCCTGCGGTGTAAAGTCCTGATCCCGTTGCCCTACTTTGGTGTTGGATTTACTCACAAACATAGTTTTAAATATCATTGTGAATTAAAACTTTTCACGGAATAGATAAATATTAACCATCCATTACATAAGACTTAAAGTTTAAACAATATAAAACATGTCTTCAAGTTCAAACATCATAAATTAAGTTTTTAGATGCCAGCTTCTTTATTCTTCTACCATGTGTCCCTCTTCAAGCTAGCTGTTTCATCCTACTCACCTGTGTGCATACTAAAAGTCAGTTACGCTGAGTGAGTTCTATTTTAACAGGTCATATATTAATCTCACACGTTTATGATGCATGTTCGAATCTGGAGATACTATTCTTACTCTTGACTTGTACTTACGTTCTTACTTCTTACACGTACATATACTTAGTCTTACACATTCTTACATACCATATAATTATTCATACATTCTTGAACATATATTATAATGGACTATCGCCCTACCTCTTGCACATATATTATTGTTAGTGTATGGGTTTGGTCGTCACGAGTCTTTGTAATCGTTTGTATTTATTATTATTATTATTATTATTATTATTATTATTATTATTATTATTATAATGTAAGGGTATTTTGGTAATTACAAGCCCATTCGTTAAGTTATAAGTAGTCATTCGTTAAGCCTGTTTAACGAATGATAATTATTTTGTTATTCGTTCCCATTCGATAAGGATGTTTAACGAATGGACCTTAATCGTTATTGATACGTATCCATTCGTCAAGGAATGTTGACAAATGGGGTATAGCGAATGAGTCATTCGCTATACCATTTTGTTATTTAATGTAATGAAGATGAATGTAGGCCATTCTTTACGAAATATGTAACGAATGGTATTCGTCTTCTATATATATGTTGATCCAGCATGAATAATTCAAGTGTTGTTAAAGTATTTTCTCTCCAAGCTGCTGCCAATTTTTATTCACACACTTTGTTTACCAGTTAACCTATAACACACATATGAATATCATATAACTAGATCTGTTAGTTAATCCATATAAACTGATCAATCGATGAAGCTCAATCTCTCTCAAGTGGTATCAGAGCATTACCAGGTTTAGATTGTGTATGTGTTAAGTTAATTCATCATGAATTGATTGATAATCCATTGTTTGAATTTTAATTATCCAGTTTCTATTTTAGTTATATTCATTGAATTAACATGATGAGATGTTAATTAGATGATAAACTGATTGGAATTGGATTCGGTATTGGTTGTTTGGATTGTGTGGTTGTTGAATGTGTTATTAAAGTGAATTGGGATGAAATTGGATTGAATTTGTGTGTTATGAAAACAAAGGGTTCTGTTTGTGTTGATTTTGGTTTTTGGACTTAGTTTGGGTTGGTTATAGAGGTTTGGAATGGTTCGGGATTGTTCGAGTGATTGAAACGAGTTGATTGAGTTATTGTTTGTGTTATTTGGTTGAGAGTTGGCTGATTTATTCATAAGTTATGTTAGTTTGGATCATTGTTTGAATCTGGGGATTTCCAGATCTGGAAATGTGCTTTGAAGATTTGAAGATTCAAAGACACATCTTTTTATGTCTTAATCATCCATTTGTTATAAATATTAATAGCCATTCGCTATTAAGTTCTAACTGATTCGTGCCACCTGTCAAGGTTGATACAAATGAATAACAACTTAATTCGTTACTGTAGCTGATTCGTCATTACTCATTCGTGATAAATACTCATTCTTCATTGATCATTCGTTCACCTATACGTTATAAATACCCATTGGCACTTAGTTCACTCGTTACTTAAACATCCTTTCATCCGCTACCACATTCATCATTTATTCGTTAAGCTATTCAGGTGTTGATTCGTCATATCTGAATCTTCATCCGTGATAGCTATTCTATGACATACGGTAAAACTTAACCCAACTTTACGTCTAATATAATTATACTTATGCAATAAATAAAATATAATAACTAAAAAGTCATTTTGTCCAAAAATCTTTATGACTTTATTATTAAAGGTTTCAAAAAGTTAAATTTTGCCGCGTAGCAAGTACAACGCAAAATAACCTCGGGTGACGACTTAAGAACAAATAAAGTCCTAATCATGTCATAAATGCCTCGAAAAATTACAAGTAATATGGAAATATTTGAGATAACATATAAACTTAATTTTAGAATGTTCAAATTTCGAAAACTAGAAATTTAGTGATCGCAAGTCAGTAGCAGACACTGTAAGAACCTGACACAAACTAATTCAGAAAAATATCATCTTTAGCAGGAATGGTCAGGAAATTAATTTCGTTTAAAGTCTGACAAAAATTACCGAGATCGGAGTTCGATTGATTAATTATTTTTAGCACTATGTTAAATCAAAAACACCTGAAAATCACCTAAAATATCTAATATTATACCCAAACCCCCACATTTTCCTCTCCCCTCTCCCTCTCTCACGGCTCTCTCTCTCTCTCTCTCTCTTTCCTTCTCTCCACCTCCCACCTCCACCAATCATGTTCTAAGGAGAATCATGATTAAGATTATAAACACACACAAACCCAACATCTCACTAACCTATAACACCACATCACCTTCTCTATAATTACCACCGCACCACCCTACCTCTCCCTCTCCTCCCTTTAAAACCCACGACCACCACCACCTTCATCCTTACACCCATTTTCAAATCACACACATATTATACTAAGTATCCATGGAAGCTACATGAGGGTTAGAAGCTTGTAGAAATAATCAAGAGGATCAAGGAGAATAGCTTGTGCACACAAGACCCAACCCCATCTCTTTGTTAAGATCACCCACAAATCCAAAGTAAAATATAGTTGATTTGGTCACTTATACTAGATAGAGTAATATAATGTATAATAAAACTAAAATACATCTTAAAAGTGCAGATTTAATGAATGCATGTGTGTGTATGCATGTCATGAGTATGCATGTGTGTGTGTATGGAGATGATTAAGTTAATATAATGCTTGTTTATGCTCATATTATAGTTTACTTTAATTTATCAAAGTTGATTCTACATGAGTTTGTTGATTAATTAAGTTTGAATATTGATTTAAAGATTGAAATAGGAATAAATATGATTGAAAATAAGTAATGTAAATATTGTTTATAAAAAAACAAAAAAAACAGTGGGATGTATGGAAAACTGAGATTAATGGTAATTAAACCTCGTAATTAGGATTAAATGATTTATTGGAAATTTGAAACTTTTGGATGTGTACATTTTGTTTTAAAAAGTGACATGAATATTTTAATACTTGAATACATAAATGTTTAATAATTTTTATATTATGGATAAACATAAATGTGAAAAATTGTTAAGTTGTTAAGAAAGTTAAACAATGTTGTCATATACTAATAATAGAAACTTTTGTTAGATAACTAACGAAAAATCTAGAATCAAATGGTATGTTAGTCATTTAAAATCTTTGTTAAACTAGTTGAATATGATAAATAAGAGCTATAAACAACAATACTTGAAAACTTAATATATATGAAAAATATGAATATGATAAATTTACTATTTATGGAAACTTTATTGTTCAAGTGTTTAAAATGTGATTGTCTTTGATGATGATATGATGTATGATTTGCTATATGATTTTTTTATATGAATATATTAGTGAATTACATGCTACTTAATGCATAATTTATGAATAAAAAGAGTTTATTTTAAAGAATATGACCTAAAGGGCTTGTCCGTAACTCTAACGGTTGAAAAGTTCGGCTTTTAAAGTGAGCCGACACGAGATTTGTAAATTTTATTAGATCAGCCCCTAAAGTCATAAAGTTCTTGTACAAAACCTAAGTTAATGTACAAGAGAAGGATTGAATATCAAAATTTGATCCTAAACGATTCGTGTCGCGAAAACTGACACGGAAACTTTAAAAACGGTCGTTTTTGAGAAAATAATAACCAAAATAAAAACTAAATTATTTTATCAAAATAACTAATGAAACTAGACTAAACTTATATAAAAAGTGTTTTTTAAAAAAATAAAACATTAAATTTTCACTAAAAATTATTAACCGATTCGCCATAATACGCAAAACCGATAAAATCGGTCGTAGCCGACAAAAACGACTTTATATTCATAACAATATTTAAACTTATATTATTTTTCTTATTATTTATTTATTCCAGCAACTAAAAATATTTTTTTATTATTTTATTATAAATAATAATTAAATAATATAATATTTAATTATATGTTAAATACTACTTGTTTGTTTGCTAAATTGTTAGATAAATAAGAATATAAGATAGAAATTATTGTGTGAATGTATGCTCGTGTGATAACTTAAATTAGTAATTAAACAAAAATTAAAGTCATCAACGAGTCATTCAAACCCGAACTTATAAAAAATATATATGCTATTATATGATACAAGTCTATTTAGAATCGATCGTCAAACCGTGAGTTTCTCTTAATGCCCATTGTTTTTAAATACTTTAAATATTGTTTTGGGGGAAAGACATATTGTATTTAAATGCATGTTATTTTACAAACTGTATTATAGTAGAATGAGTTAAATTGGTTAAATAACTGTTAACGGAAATAAATAAAGGCACAGAAATATTGATAGATCTATTGGGGTAATGCCCCCCACTTCTATTTGCGTTGGATTAAAAGTGGGAGTATTTTGAGTTTGGTATGTTTCGAGTTATTGATGTAGATGTCGTGCTATAATAAAAAACAACTATTTTTGAAACTTAAATACCTATATCTAGTACGGGTAAGTAAGGTCGTCTCCACAGGGAATCAGTGGAAAGTGCAAGTAAAGTTCATTACTATTAATTATTATTCTAAGCGGATAATCGATGTCAAACAGTTTATAAAGATGATAAGAACACACGGTTACTTGGAAAAGTTTGTAAACAATAATGAGAAAACGATTCACTTCAGGTTCAGGTAATGTAATGACCGAATAATCATAGATTCAAAAGATTAATTGCGCAGTAATTACTAAACCTAACAGTTGGGTTGTGAGGACAAACGATACCCTAACCGAATTGTTGACACAGTTGAACTCCGGTTTACCCAATTACCAGCTTAAAATATGAAAATCAGTTATAAGCAATGACTAACGATTATTGGTTCAAAGACATAAGAGCTAACCCTCCATGTGATGAATACAACCAGAAAAGTGATGCAAAGTTTGATAATCAAAATCATAAACTGTTTAAACAATCAATTCATAATGTAAAACAAGATTAAAAACAATCAATCAAGTTCATACTCATTCAAAACATAGAATCTGATCAAAGTTAGTTTACACAAAACCCTAGCCTAAAGTGAATACAGTGGTTTAGCCTGACATCGGCATCACGAAGGATTCGCTTATCTGATGAGAGGATGAAAGCATGAGATGAATGGACGAACCGGAGGCTTCGGGATGGTGGAAAATCGTCCTAGGGCTTGTACTTGGTTGAAGGAATGAAGGATAGGTCGAATGGGGGCTGCCAACTCAATATAATAGTATTAGGTTTTAATTTCCCGTCTAGAGTACTTTAGCGCGGTTCTAAAGTCCATGGGGTGAGACTTTAGCGCGTCTCTAAATTTGCTTTCTTAATGTGAGACTTTAGAGTATCTCTAAACTCCCTTAGCGCTGCGCTAAGGGTGTCTGACATAATTTTCTTCCTTTTCTTCATTTATTTTGCATCGGAAAGCTTGCCAATCATTATGAGTCTTCTACATCTTCGTTCCAAGCCCGTAATTCATCCCGATAAGCGTCCTTAACGTCAAGTATCCTGAAACACATAAACACGCTTGAAGTACCAAAGTTCATATAATATTTAAACTAAAAGTAAACAAATAATATAATAATATACACGACTTTTGCCCTACCATCAGTTATCGATTTGATAGTCATACACGCATTGTAATCTTAGCTAGTTTAGAATTAGTACAATTTGTTTAAGAAATAATATGTAAAATTTTAAAGGTTTTTAATTATCATTGTTAAAAAATGGTGAGGAATAAATACTATCGTTGCTTATGGTAACAAATTGGAGTATAAAGGTCGCTAAACCATTATACCGTGAAATTTATATAATTAAATGTTTATTTGAGAACTCACCAACATTCGTGTTGACAAATGTTTTAATATGTCTTTTTTAGGTAAATGATGGTTGGAAGCTTCGTGAAGATTGGGAAGGATGAGGATGTCGAATTTGAAGTTTGAATAAACAAACATGATGGACTTTTTTATTTAAATAATATTTGGCATGTCATCACACTTGTAAACTCTGATTTTAATAAAGTCCACTTTTAACAAATATATATGTTTATTTCACTATGGTTGGCTCTCAACAACTGTCACAACCCGAACGCGTTAAGCTAAGTATTCCGCTGTTCAAGTTAAGGGTTTTCGGGGTGTGACAGGAGTTGGTATCAGAGCCAATGGTTATAGTGAAATAGAAATAATTTTCTAAACTATAACCTGAATATTCAAACTCGCATTCTTCCTAATTTACGAAGTTAAAGGTAAAGGTAAATTGTAAAAAGGTTAAATATAAGGTTTATAATTATATTATAATTACTAAGTATGGGTTATGTCTTATGTTATAGATGTCTAGTGTTCCCGAGATTATCGACCTTCTTGATACCGAGTCTAAGTTAGGAGAGAAACCCATGACTGCATCACCCTCTACCACTACTGGTCTCACTCATCTCGTGTTGATTCCATCGACACTTACTACACCTTTATTGGTTTATACTCGTAAGAGGAAGATGAGTGACTTAGCTACTACCTGCATTCCACCTCCTGAGCAAGCTTCCTTATCAAAAGGAAAAGTTGCCCTTACTGATCCGTCACTTTCGACCCTAATCCCACAGATAGCTGAATTACCGGGGTCCTCGGGTTAATTCTTTGGAGGGTCAAATAACCTCTCTTGAAGATAAAGTGACCCAACATGAGACTTCCTTAGGAAACCATCAAGCACTGCTGATAGAGAATGAAAGTTGAATAGTAATGACTTGTTTTAGAACTAAAATGATAGGATTAATATGTTGGAGGTTAGGGTGGGGCAACTGGAGATGATGATACCTAGATTGGAGCTGCTGGAGACTAATTCAGAGATTATGATGAAGATTTTAGCACCTTTTAATAAGTGATTTTCTATGGTGTTGGTTGGTTAGGCATTGTTGGCCTTATATTTTGAGATGGAAAAGTTAGACACCTTTAGGGTGCATGGATGTTATAACACCATATTTTGTGTATTTGGTTGTTTTGTAAACACTATTCCATCTTAAAATATTATGTTATGTTTCGTTTATGATTGTTGTATTTTTCTTAATATTTACTCATGAACAATTTTAACCTATATATTGATTCTGTTATAAAAATAATAGAAAATGCCACCTAAAACAAGGACTACTAGCCAAGGACAAGGATATGGATTACCTACTTCACGTGAAGAGTTAACCCAGCTAATTTCTCAACATGATAACTCTGCACTCGAACAACATAACCTTAACCGAGGTACCAGAATCGTGTCTGTAACAACACCAGAAATGGTATTGGAAACAATACTAGAACTGGAATTGCTACTGGTAACACTTCAGGTAGAAAAAGAATGAAATTATTTTGTATAAATTCCACAGAAACTGTAATTAATAAATTCATCAATCAGTAATGATTTTTGAATATTATGAAAACATGGAATCCAGTACTCGAATGTACTTACAAAACTTTTCAAGGGTGTGGCCCTAAATCTTTTACTGGAGCAGAAGGTCCTTTGAAAATTACCAGGTGGATAGAAAAGATGGAATATGTGATGAAAATAAGTAACTGTACCCCACTTGAACAAGTCAAGTATGGAGTTTGTTCGTTTCAAGATGAATCTCTAGAATGGTGGAACTAGATACTTCAAAACTTGGGGGAAGAAGCAGCGTACAGTCTGACCTGGAGCGAGTTGAAAGATTTGTTACTAAAGGAGTATTGTCCTAGAAAAGAACTCCAGAAAATTGAATACGAGTTATGGACTTTAAAGATAGAAGGTGCAGACATTGGCACGTACACTTCTCGGTTCAATGCACTGGCCCGACTGGTACCACGACTGGTTACGCCAGAGTACACTCAAATCAAGAGATACATCTGGGTCTGGTACCTGAAATCCGGGGCATGGTTACCTCTTCCAAGCCAACCACGATCCAGTCTGCCAGAGAATTGGCAAAAACCCTGACCGACGATGTTGTTTGAATGGATATTCTAAAGGCGGCCAATAAGAAACCAGCAGATTCGGCTCCCAAGAAGAAGGATGTTGGGATGAATCCAAGGTTTGCTGATTAGAAGAGAAAGTGGTTTGATAACTCTGCATGATAGTTCAGGAAGAAACCAAATACAGGGAAGATGTTCGTGGCTAACTCAAGCGACACAGGAAAGAACGAGAGTCAGGCACCCCAGTGTAATAAGTGTGGGAGAAGTCATAAGGGAGATGTTGGAAATGCCTCAAGTGTAACCGATTTGGTCACCAAACCCAAAGTTGTTATGGCAAGAGTTTACCCTCAGATGCTGGAAAGCCAACTTCTGGGTGTTTCGAGTGTTGTAATGTGGGGCATTACAAGAAAGATTGCCCAAGCTCAAGGGTCAGAATGTCAAAGGAATGGCTTTTGAGACAAATGCGAAAAAGGCCAGGAAGGACTCCACCGTAGTCACCGGTACGTTTCTTATCAATAAGCACTATGCATACATACTTTTTGATACATGTGTCGATTTAAGCTTTGTTTCCATACAATTTGTAACATCTCGTTTCCAGTTTCGGTTTATAAAATGATAATGCTAGTTGTTATGAGTTGGGCTTGTGTTGGGTTAAATAATGTGGGTAATGGACTTGGATTAAAAAGGAAGAAAGAAAGACCATGGGGTTAAGCCCATGACCCATGATATAAATACCTTAATTATCCATTAAATCCATTCATTTCACCCATTCCATACACCACCCAAAATACACACTTAAGCTCTCTCTCATATTTCTCTATTTCTCTAGCCATAATAACAAGAAGAAACCAAACATCAATCCGAGGTAATGATAGTATGATATTTTATGGATCCTAACCCGCTAGATCAAGTTGCGAAATGACAAACCGACAACCTAAACTGTTAAAGTCACGGGTCCGGATGGGATCGGGTATAAACCGATCAACAGATGATCTCAGAGGTCACCCTAGCTCAGATCTGGATCGATCGGGACGAAAAAGGTGAAAACGGTGGAAAACGAGTGAGATCTCGATTTTCCGACAAGATCCCAGTTTTCCGGCGATGACGGCGCCGGAAAGACGGCACCGGAAAACGGCGTACGAGGTTAAGGATGTCATAGAATGTTTCTGACATTCTCTGACCTAACCCTAATTCGTTAACGGAGGTATAACGGATTAACAGTAATTTGTTATGCCCATTCATTAAGTAGAAGTAACGAATTAACAGTAATTCGTTATGCCCATTCGTTAAGAAGAAATAACGAATTAGCAGCAGTTCGTTATGATCGTTCCTTAAGGCCAGTTTGTTATAAAGGCCATTTCGTTATAAATACCAATTCGTTATGAGAGTCCATTCGCTATGAGGGTTCATTCGTTATAAAGGTCCATTCGTTAAGAGATAACGAATCAATCCATTTGTTATGAGCCCCGTTTGTTAAAGAGCATAATAACGAATTAAACTTTGAAAGAATGACATAAAGGTCCCTGGACTTAAGATAAAATGGATTAATTACAAAGAAGAACTCGAACTATATTAATTAGCAAATAAAATAATAATTAAGAATTCTAATGAAAATGTGTTAAGACAGTTAATGAGAATAAACTTTTTCCAAGCTGACCTGGCAGCTCAACCCCAGTCAGGGGCTCTGCCCCTTGGACCCTGCTAGGGGTTGCCGCCCCTAGAATCCCGCTGCTTTGGCTGTGGATGAGGTGGTGGTGGAAGAGAAGAAAGAGAATGTTCCTGCTAAACGACCCGGTACTCAATCATGGAACCCTAGCGATAAGAGACAGAAAGTGTGGGAGAGGAGGTCGTGCAAGACTCGGGTAAGATGCACGTTGGTGAGTGCAAGTGGGGTACTGGTTCCAACGTGTGCCATTAATGAAGAAATTCCCATGGAGGGGAATGCAAGCTAGGGTCGAATGCTTGTTACAAATGTGGAAAGATGGGTCACTTTGCCAGGATTGCCATGCAAAGCCCATGTGTTATAGGTGCAGGCAGACCGGTCACCTAGCAAGGGCTTGCACGGGAGGTAAAGCTGGAGCAGGTGAGAAGAAAGATGCTGAACAAGTGAGGCCAAGGACTAGGGCCTATATGTTGACTCAAGAACAGGCCAGACAGATTCCTGATGTCGTGACAGGTACGTTTCTAGTAAACGGTATTTCTGCTTCAGTACTGTTTGATTCGGGTGTGGATAGAAGCTTTCTAGCTACGACATTTAGTAAGTTAGCAAAAATGAAATGTTGTCGTGTGTCTAAAACCTTTAAAGTAGAAACCGCGAGTGAGACCACAGTTAGAATAATTAGGATGGTTAAGGAAGGTAAGATAAAATTAGAGGGACATGAGTTCCATGTTACCTTGTATGTCATGACCTTAAGAGGGTTCGATGTTGTGACAAACTGAAAATTTTTGCCTTTTTCAGACAACCATCGCGACTTAACACAAATTTTCGGGACGAAAATTCTTTCAACATGGGAATGATGTGACACTCGTCAATTTCATGTTAACTCCGTTGATCCGAACTCCGTTAATTCAAACTCAAGATCACACGAACTATGTCACTCCAGTTAACGCATATCTCGTTACATTTAATTAGGGTTTAAATGACGCATGACAATCATTACACAAGTAGTCTTTCGGAGTTTCACGAAACACACACAAGTCGACTCAAACCGTTGGTGAACAAACAATAAATAATATAAAAAAGTGTTTGGTATAAATACGTGTTATGTTTATATATGACTGTGTGCTTGCGTAGTATAACCTTTTTATTATGAAAATCATAAACTAGTTATGCTAGAATTAAGTAAACTTGAAGTTTAGGGTGCAATTTGTAACATGTATTATAATTAGAAATATATAAACAACATAATCGCCCAACCCTAATCCCTCTCTCCCTCTACCCTTTGCGACGGCAGCCCCTCTTCCCCCTCACCTCTCTTGTTCAACCGAAACCACAAGCACACACACATACATACAAGGTGTTACAAGTTGTTTTGAAGATCCAAGAGGCTAACTAGGTAAATTAAACACGATATCTAATATATTCTATCAATTAAATGAATGATTAAATATGATGATCATAAACCCTAATTGTTAAACATGTTGATTATTGATATGCTAGGGTTGTATGCATGATTGTTAGTTCATAGGTTAATAATTGTTGAGTTTTTTGATGAAAACTGATGCTGGACATATTCTTAATTGCATGTTTAAATGACTGTAACTCAATGTTAATGTTGTGTTTGGAAGTTATTATTGACTCCATGACGTAGTAGGTCGAGTCTAGTTTCTAAAGAGTCTGAGTTTGTAATTTTTGGACTTGTGAAAGTTAGGTTTTATTAATTTACAAATCTGTTGTGCAAAGATTCGGGAAGCCTGATGGTAGGCTGTTTTGTAATTAGTATATCTCATAAACTACAAGACCAAATGGGTTGGTTCTAATTCTGGAAGTTAATAATTTGAGTTAGGAACCTGATAGAATTGGTCTTGCATTAATTGGATTAGCCATGTAACGGGAATAACAAATAACGTTCTGTTGCGCATGATATTGACTGCTATGTGTTTACTGTATTGTTTTGATCATTGTGAGAAAACCATATGTGATAAAAATATAATAAAAATATTTTTAGAAACCTAACTCACGTGTGCTTCTGTGATGATTTTTGGTGATTTTATTGACTTGTTATGATCTGTTAAATATAGTGATTTTGTCGGGTTAAAATCTGCCTTGATCAATTAGTTGTTTAATTATTTAAGTTAACATGAAAAGTGTATTGTTGATCGATGTTTGCTATGTGTTTGACTTATTTGCCCTTGTGGGAGATAGTTTACTAGGAATGTACAATGGTAACACTTAATACTTAATATTTTTTCACACACATAACTAATCACCAACGTGTTTGTCGAGTCACACCTGTTTCACAAAGTAACACGAACACATCTCATGCATAAGTATTATGTGTCGAGTCTAAGGACTCACTCGTAGTTCAAATACATAGAAAAACTCATTTTGTTTTTAGAGCACTAGTAAGGATTTTCTGTGACGCACACTTTTCTTGGATATTTTTGTTATCTTTGCAAACAGTGAGTTTCACGGCCCCTTTTACTCTTTTTAACGCTTTTATTAGGGGGAGATAACATACTCCAACGATGTAGATTTTGTTACTTTTATATATCACTTGTAAGGCTAAGTGGAAAACAAACCAACTAAAGTCCTTCTGAACATCGAACCGGTTAATATTTGGATAATAGCAAGTCACCTTTGAGTAGTACTACTGGGTTTGACAAACCCCACCCGACTCTAAACTCGACTGTAGGTCGAGTGGGTGTAATTTTGGCTAACAAATTACCATGGTCGTGGTTGACATGGTGGCAAGGCAATCGTTAAACAGTCAGCTTCAGTGTTGAACACTTAGTAATACATGCTTGATAGGTTAGCTACCTATTGATATATAATTGACTTAACACTATCTGGTAACGCTAAAACGCAACGCTTAAATTTATGAAAACCTGTGAACTCACCAACCCTGTGTTGACACTTTTAGTATGTTTATCTCAGGTAGCCGAGGCAGGCGAGCGGTATAGGAGATGCATTCTCTGAACACCATTTTTTTAAACTTCTTTTAATTTTATCATGGAGATTGTGTTTTAAGTCGTCCTGTGTGGCGCAACTATTTGCTTTACAATTTACGCTTCCGCATTTTTACTTAAGACATGTTTGTATTGGTTTTTTTTGAAAACTTTAAATATGGTGTTTGATATAACTAATGATTCCGATCCTGTAAGTTCACTTCCTCTGACGGTAAAACTCCGTTAGTGGATTTTGAGGGTGTGACAAATGTGGTTTTGGGAATGGATTGACTATCTGAGTTTGAGGCTTATATAGTGTATAAGAGTAGATTGATAAGGTTGAGGTCCTTGGATGGTGGTATGGTGACGGTTTATGGTGACAAAGAAAGTTCAAGGCTTAATATCATTTCGATGATAACGAATTAGCAGTATTCGTTATGCCCATTCGTTAAGGAGAAGTAACGAATTAACAGTAATTCGTTCTGCCTATTCATTAAAAAGAAATAACGAATTAGCAGCAGTTTGTTATGATCGTTCGTTAAGGCCAGTTCGTTATAAATACCAATTCGTTATGAGAGTCCATTCGCTACGAGGGTTCATTCGTTATAATGGTTCATACTTAATAAAGGTCCATTCATTAAGAGATAACGAATCAGTCCATTCATTATGAGCCCCATTTGTTAAAGAGCAGAATAACGAATTAAACTTTGAAAGAATGACAGAAAGGTCCCTAGACTTAAGATAAAATGGATTAACTACAAAGAAGCCCTCAAACTTTATGAGTTAGCAAATAAATTAATAATTAAGAATTCTAATGAAAAATGTGTTGAGACAGTTAATAGCTCGAACCAACCAGGGGCTCTGCTCCTTGGACCCTGCTAGGGGCTGCCCCTAGAACCCCTCTGCCAAGGGTGCTGACCCCGGACCCCCGTTCGTTGAGGGTTATAATTAAACTAGAAACGCAACATGGGTAGTGATAGTTAACTGATACGTATAATTGTTATACAGTTAGTCGTGCACAGCTAAAGAAAGGAATAACCATTAATGGTGAACGTAACAGGACTAGGGTGAGTTTCTAGCCCCATTTCCTTGTTATGTTTTTGGGGCTGTGTGCATACTCAATGTGAAGGTTAATAAACTTGCCTTACATGGTAAGTGTATGCTATAAAAAATTATGTGATAGTATGTATGAATGTATGAATAAAAGCTCGTCGGTGCGAGAACGTTCTTCGGATATTGCACGTATCAACGGGGAAAGTAATATTAGTATGCCTTGTATGAAATATGTAGGTATGAAAGTACGTAATGCGATGAATATGTACGAAAGTATGATTATGTAAGAAAGGTATGTATGGTTATAGCACGAATGAAAGGTATGGTTTAAGTAGGGAACGGACCCTAATAATATCTGCGAATGTAGGGTACAGACCCTAATAATATCTGCGAATGTAGGGAAAAGACCCTAATAATATCAACGAATGTAGGGATCAGACCATAATAACAACTGCGAATGTAGGGAACGGACCATAATAACATCTGCGAATGTAGGGAACAGACCCTAATAAGATCCACGAATGTAGGGAATAGACCCTAATATATATGCGAAGGTTATAGGGCAGAATGCTCTCTTTAAAACGTATATGAATGAATGAAAGTATGTATGTATGTATGTAAGCATGGAAGTAAGAATGTATGTAAGTATGTAAGAAAAGATGAAGGTATGTATCTTCGGATACGTATTTACATAAGTATGTGAATGTAATGTATGTTGCCTGATTAACTAAAACTCACTCAGCGTAGCTGACTTTTAGTATGCACGCAGGTTAACAGACTGAGACAGCTGGTTTGAGTGGGACACATGGCAGGATTGAAGAGGCTGTCATCTGAAGATTTGTCATGATGTTTTAAATGCTATGATTTATGTTATGTTTTAAAAGATAAGTTATAGAAGTTTATAATGAATGGTTGACTTTTATAATATTCCACGAAAGTTTTAATTCACTCTGATATTTAAAATAGTGTTTATGAGTAAATCCAACGCTAAAGTAGGGCACCGGGACCAGGGCCTTACACAATTTGAACCTCTCCTTGGTATTGAGCCTAGTAAATTAAATGCGAAATATTCAATTGAATTAGCTAATGGAAAATTAATTGAAACCAGTGAAGTTGTACGTAGCTATAGTATTCAGTTAGCAGGCCATAAGTTCGACATCGATTTGTTACCCATTGATTTAGGCAGTTTCGATGTAGTAGTAGGAATGGGCTGGTTATCCAAAAACCAAGCTGAAATTGTTTGCTCAGAAAAATTAGTTCGTTTACCACTCCCAACTGCTGAATCAATAGTCATTCAGGGCGAACAAGGCAACTTAGAGTTGAGACTTACCAGTATCATGAAGACTCGCAAAATGCTACGCAAAGGGTATCCGGTGTTTCTAGTCAACGTAGTAGATACTAAGGCTAAAGAACGGAAGCTAGAAGATATTCCAGTTGTAAGAGATTACCCATAAGTATTTTCTGAAGATCTACCTGGATTACGTCCACCAAGGCATGTCAAATTCAGGATTGATCTAGTTCAAGATGCAGCATCGATAGCCCGATCTCCGTATAGATTGGCACCGTCTGAAATGCAGGAACTATCAAATCAGCTTCAGGAATTATTAGATAAAAGGTTCATCAGACCAAGTTACTCACCATGGGGAGCACAGGTACTTTTTGTGAAAAAGAAAGACGGTTCGTTCAGAATGTGCATCGAAAATCGGGAATTGAATAAACTGGCCATTAAGAATCAGTATCCGTTACCGAGGATTGATGATTTGTTTGATCAATTACAAAGATCCAGTTACTATTCAAAGATAGATCTGAGATCTTGATATCATCAGATACGAGTTGCTGAAGAGGACATACATAAAACCGCGTTTCGAACCCAATATGGTCATTATGAATTCTTACACATGCCTTTTGGTCTATCAAACGCAACCGCTGTATTTATGGACCTTAGGAATAGGATTTGTAAACCATATCTGGATAAATTCGTGATAGTATTCATTGATGATATACTCATTTATTCACAAAACAAGAAGGAGCATGAGCAGCATTTGAAGCAGATCTTAGAGCTACTAAGAAATGAGAAGTTATATGCAAAATTCTCAAAATGTGATTTCTGGTTACGAGAAGTGCATTTCCTTAGACACGTGATCAATAAACAAGGCATTCATGTGGACCATTCAAAAATTGAAGCAAACAAGAATTGAGAGACACCACGGTCACCTACTGAAGTGCGACAATTTTTAGGTCTCGCTGGGTATTATTGGAGATTCATCGAGAATTTCTTCAAAATAGCTAAACCCCTGACACTATTAACCCCAAAAAGAAAGGAATATGATTAGACATAAATGTTGGTGCATAGATATCAGTAGTTCATATGTATAAAGTCTGTAATCGAGTCTGTAATATTGTTTATGTAATTGTTTGTGTAACAGCGAAGTTGACAAGTTCACTTAGGCGAACTTGTTAACCAAGCGAAGTTGTTGACAAGTTCGCCTAGGCGAACTTGTTCAACGAGCGAAGTTATTGACAACTTCGCCTGAGGCGAAGTTGTCGTGTATTTAAGTAACCTACGGGTTACTGTTTAGTGTTCGGTTTTTTAGAGAGTTTGTTTCAGAGTTCGATATAGCTGTGATCATTTCACGTGTCAAGTGTCTGTAATAGACGTGGTTCGAGTTATAATATAACGTGGTTTCGTTTGTATCGTGTGTTCGTGTTTTACGTATTCTACGCTCGTATCTACCCACGCAGGGATTCCGCACCTGCGTAGATAGCGATATCCCGTGTACGATCCGTCCAGGAACCTACAATTGGTATCAGAGCTTAGGCTCGATTGTGAGGTTCGGGATTTCACGCGGGTGTAGAAAACGTCTCGTTTGACCTATTCGCGGGACGCGTTTTCGTTGGGATTGTGTTATACTCACCTTATACAGTCATATTCAAGCCGTTACAACGACCGGAAACTGCTAAATCGTTGAAAACAGATCTGAATATTTTCAGTGTTCTTCGGGCGAAGTTGCTGTTCTTCAGGCGAAGTTGCCGTCACTGGAAGTAGGGTTTCGGCGAAGATATAAGGCTAAGCGAAGTTATCCACAACTTCGCCTACCTCATAAGTTCGCCTAAGCGAAGTTATCCTCAACTTCGCTTTCCTCCTAAGTTCGCTTACCTTAAGCGAAGTTATTCTCAACTTCGCCAAGTCACGCGAATTTAAGAATTTTCCAGCGAAGTTAACACTTAAGCGAAGTTAGCCTTAACTTCGCCTATAGTACTGTTTGGAAGAATTTTTGAATTTTCGGGTTTTTCTTGTTTTCGTGAAGATGTCGTCAATTAACATCTCAGAGTTAGTCAAAATGGAAGTTGAAGCGGGGTCGGCTACTAAGGCCCCAAGGTTGATCAAAGGAACCGACTTTGTAGCGTGGAAAGATAGATTCATTCAGTATATTAAATACCAGGATGCAAAGATGTGGGTGTGCATCCAGGATGGATATATTCCACCAACGATGGAATACGAAGGTCGGGATGTGATAAAGAAGTACAGCAAGATGGAGGAAGAAGAGAAGAAGATGTACGAGGCCGAGAGCAAGGCCCATGCTGCAATTACTATGGCTCTTCCTCAAGAGATTCTCCGTACATTCAGGAAGTACACTTCTGCACGAGAGCTTTGGGATGCTCTTGAGAACAGATTCGAAGGGAACGTGGGTATTCGTGCCTCGAAGATTAAGCTGCTAAAGACCCAGTTCTCTGTCTTCAAATATTTGAAGAATGAATCGCTCGATGATATTATCACCCGATACTATCATCTCATGACAGAGCTGAACAACTATTCAATTGCTTACAGAGAGGAGGAAATAGTTGAGAAGCTTCTCGATGCTCTCCCACCGAAGTGGGAAATGTACACTGTTCTAATGAGGGAAGACAGAGACTTTCCTAATTATGATTTGGAGACAGCAGTAAATAAGCTCAGAACCTTTGAGCTTAATATGGTTCGTAAAGAGACACCAACAGATCAGATTCAAGACCCTGGTATGTATGGTGCCAAAGTTAACTCAGGCTCAAGTTCGAAGTCTGAATCTGCTGCTTACTACTCCAAAGGAGAGTCTGGTTCTAACTCTTCTCATGAAGGAAATGTGTCAGTAAACATGAACGGTGATGTTTGCTTTGTTGCTGGAGGATCAAGTGCTTCGAAACCTCAAGCATCCACAAGTAGTTTCTCTCCCATTGCTTCAAGCAATAACTATTCCAAGATGCCAATGAGTGTCAAATCTGCTGAAGAGTAGTTTGCAGTCTATGCATCTTTTATTGCTTCTTACGAGAACTACATACAAGGGAAGATTGTGGACCCTGCTGTTTTGGAAGAAGACTATGACCAGATCGATCCTGATGATCTGGAGGAGATGGATCTGCAGTGGCAGATGGCGATGATAGTCAGAAGAGTGAAGCGTTTCATGAAGAAGACTGGCAGAAAGTTCGTAGGTGGAAAGCCAGGATTTGACAAGTCAAGGGTGAGGTGTTACAATTGCCAACAGAATGGACACTTTGCAAAAGATTGCACTAATGCACGGGTAGAACGTAGTCAGGGGAGGACTACACAGCAAAGTGGAAACAACAATGGGAATAGAGCCATGATGTCTGATGCTGGTGAATACAACTGGAATATGTTCTCTGGAGAACTCTTTGAGCAAGCTCACATGGCGAAGGTTGCAGCTGAAGAATGTGTGAAAGCTGCAGAAAATGAAAAAGCCTTCATGGCTGATGATCAGAACACCGAGGTATGTACTAAACCTATCTGTACTAAGTGTGAAAACTTGTCTGAACAGCTTGCAACAATTACTGATCAGTATGTTAAATTGGATGCCGAATTTAAAACCTTGAAAGAAGATCATCATTTTACAAAGACAAGAGAAAATAATTATAGAATAAAAATTAAAGCGTGTGAAAAGGACGTTAAAAGTTTAAAAACAAAATTAGCTGAAAAAATTGATGTGATCGATCTAAGCTACGAGGTTTTAGAAGAGAAAACCAAGTTAATTGCTGAGAAAGAAAAGCAGATTGCTGATCACCAGGTAAAAGTGGTGGAACTAAATAGGAAACTGGAGCAATTCCGGAATTCCTCTGCTATTCTTGATCACCTCGTCAGTGATCAAGGTTCCTCACCTAAGAGGGGAGGAATTGGTTACCATGAGGTTCCACCACCATATAACCATAATTATACTTTCAATCCTAGTGTTCATGAATCTGTTAATTTTGTAGCTGATCAGACAGGTACTGCTAAGGAAACTGGTAAAGTACCGGAAGTTAGTAAAGGCGAAACAAGTTCGCCTGTCTCAAAAATTAAAATTTCAAGTCCAGTCTCATCTGGTTCGGATAAGTCATCCGAGTCGGGTAAGACAAAAGGGAAGGAAGTATTACCCACTAGTGGAGAAAAGGTTAAATCAACTCCACTCAACCCATATGTCCCACCTTATGTGAGACGTACGGGTGGTAATACTGCCTCCACATCTAAAACATCTGCTGAAAAGAAAGCTGAATTTAGATGTTGTTTTAGATGTAATCAAACAGGGCACCTTGTTGCTGATTGCCCTCTGAAGCAGCGTTTCAGAGAGGTGAGGCCCTCAAAAACTGAGACTAAGGTTTTTAGTAATCGTTTAAATGTTAAAAATGAAAACCATTCAAATTTGAGATATAATACCGGTTTTCAAAGAAACACATCTCGTTTTCACACTACTAATAACCAAACCAACTGCTATAATTCTTTTAATTCTCTTAATGTTCGTCAGTTTGGTTGGCCTCACTATCAGTCTCCAAGGAGGTATCCTGTTAGGACTCGTGAAAATTTTCCTAATGCTAACTATGGTCAGTCAAGGTGTATGAGTTCTGATAAGAAGGTTAGTCGACCCAAGACCAAGAGGTCTTGGGTCCCCAAATTTTAATAATCTTTTTGTTTGTGCAGGAACAGTTGAACAGGGCGTCCAAGAATCTTTGGGTTGTGGACAGCGGCTGTTCCCGGCACATGACTGGTAACAAGGATTTGTTACAAGAGTTAAAACCTGTTCAAGGGGCAAGAGTCAGTTTTGCTGGTGAGAGTGGAGGCAGAATAACTGGAAGGGGTACGGTAACTAACGGGAAAATGACGTTAGAAAATGTGAACTTTGTTGAAGAGCTGAAGCACAATCTGCTGAGTGTGTCGCAGATTTGTGATAAAGATTATACCGTACACTTCACGAAGACTGATGCGATTGTGTTGAAGCCTGGTTTTCAAATACCAGAGGAGTGGATAGTAATGAAGGCTCCACGTGATCGAAATACGTATATGATGGATTTAAGTTCAACTGAAATGTCAACGGAAGAATCGTGCCTTTTGACGAAAGCAAGCGAATCGGAATCTGAACTGTGGCACAGGAGAATGGGGCACATTCATCTTCGGAAGATGAACCATATTGTCAGACATGGGCTTGTGTTGGGTGTTCCCTTAAAAAGTTTCAATTTTGAAGACAAATGTCTTGCATGCAAAAAGGGAAAGCGCACAAGAAGTCCCATCTCACCAAGAAAGTAAACTCAATTGCTAGTACACTAGAGCTGCTTCACATGGATCTCTTCGGTCCTGTGAATGTAAGAAGTCTAGGTGGTACAACTTATTGCTTGGTGATTACTGATGACTACTCACGATACTCGTGGGTATACTTCCTGAAATCGAAGGACGAAACGGCTCAACTGGTGAAGAATCTTATTACCAAAGTTGAGAACATTATGGATAAACTAGTGAAGTTCATCAGAAGTGACAATGGTTCCGAGTTTAAAAATTTTGAAATGGAGATCTTCGTCTGTCAAGAGGGATTGAACACCAATTCAGCGCTCCGTATACTCCGCAACAGAATGGAGTGGCTGAAAGGAAGAATAGAACTTTAATTGAAGGAGCCAGGACGATGCTGGCTGATTCGAAGCTTCCGGTGGTGTTCTGGGCTGAAGCTGTTTCTACAGCTTGTTATGTCCTGAATAGAGTGTTAATGGTAAAAAGACTTAATAAAACATGCTACGAGCTGATGCATGGAAGAAAGCCCAATTTGTGTGGACTTGAAGCTTTCGGGTCCCCGTGTTCAATTTTAAAGGCACATTCAAAGTTTGGTGAAGCAGCCGATGAAGGAATCTTAGTCGGCTATGAAGTTGGGACTCCCAACAGGCGTGTCTTTAATACAACGAACGGCAAGGTTGAAGTGGTATGTAACACCGACATTACGAGTTACAGATCGCCAAGACCGAGCATCGGACCTCCTGGGATTTTCGACTATGATAGGCTCTTCAAGTCTTTTAACATACCTGATTTGGTTCGTACAGAAGAGGAAGAACGTGTTGCTACGAAGATGTTTCTAGATGAGGAGGAAAATTTGGCACATAGACAACTATTTGATGAATGTCAACCTTCCTCATCAAATTCTATCGGTTCCCCTGCTGTCTCTCCTGAAGAAGATTTTATCAATCCTTTTCACTCTCAGCCAGAAACAACCATTGATGAGCTCTCTACTAATTTAGAAGATAATTTGCATGTCGGTGCTGTGCCGACCACGAGAATTCACAAAGATCACCCTCTGGAGAATGTTTTAGGTGATGTGTCCTCCAGTGTACAAACCAGAAGTAGCTTGAATGAGCACACCTGTGTTTATACAAGCATTAAGGAAACGGGTATAATGAACGAATGTTTGTACTCATGCTTTATTAGCCAGATTGAACCGAAAAATTATCAAATGGCGCTTAAGGACAGCTCGTGGGTCGAGGCCATGCAAGAAGAGTTGGCTCAATTTAGGAAGATGGACGTTTGGACTTTGGTTGAAAAACCAAGGAATGTGCATGCAATAGGCACAAAATGGGTGTTCAAGTGCAAGAGAGATGAAAAGGGGATTATTATAAGAAATAAGGCGAGACTGGTCGTTAAAGGTTTCAATCAGCAAGAGGGGATAGATTATAATGAAGTATTCGCTCCGGTGGCCAGGTTGGAAGCGATAAGATTGTTTTTGGCGTTTGCTGCTTTCAAGAAGATGAAAGTGTTTCAGTTGGACGTGAAGAGTGCGTTCCTCAATGGGAAAGTTGATGAGGTTGTGTATGTTGAGCAACCTCCGGGTTTTCCTGACCCAGACTTTCCTGATCATGTATACAAGTTGAGCAAGGCGCTGTATGGATTACATCAGGCACCTCGTGCCTGGTATTCAACGTTATCGGACTACTTGCTAGAGAATGGTTTTGAAAGGGGTTTGATTGACAGCACACTGTTTGTGAAGAGAGATGGAAGTGACTTCCTGCTAGTTCAGGTCTACGTGGATGACATCATATTTGCTGCATCAAGAGTATCCATGTGTCAGGATTTTGAGGCCGTTATGAAGAAAAGATTCGAGATGAGTGCTATGGGTGAACTAACGTTCTTTTTAGGATTGCAGGTTGATCAAAAGAAGGATGGGATGTTCATTCATCAAACAAAATATGTTCATGATGTCCTCAAGCGCTTCAAGATGGAGGACTCTTCTCCATTTGACACTCCAATTTGCGTCAACCACAAGTTGGGAGCTGAAGTAGACGGTGACGCAGATGTGGACCCAACTCTGTATCGGGCTATAATAGGTTCTTTGATGTATTTGACTGCTTCTAGGCCTGATATAATGTTTTCTGTTTGTCTTTGTGCTCGTTTTCAGGCAAACCCAAAGGAATCTCACATGAAGGGTGTGAAGAGGATTTTGCGGTATCTCAAAGGTAAGCCGAAGCTAGGGTTGTGGTACCCGAAGGGAGGAGACGTGGAACTGGTTGCTTATACGGATTCTGATTATGGAGGGTGCAATCAGAGTCGGAAGTCGACAACAGGAGGATGTCAGTTTCTCGGTGGAAGATTAGTTTCATGGCAGTGCAAGAAACAGACGTCAGTCGCAATCTCAACGTGCGAAGCTGAATATATGGCAGCATCCAACTGCTGTTCTCAGGTTTTGTGGATTCAGCAACAATTGCGCGACTATGGTCTGAATTTCTTACTCACTCCTATTTTAATTGATAACACTGCTGCCATCTCAGTAATTAACAATCCCGTGAAACATAGTAAAACTAAACATATTGACATTCGTCATCATTTCATACGGGATTGTGCTGAGAAGAAACTGATTAAGGTCGAAAAGGTCGATACGCTAGAAAATTTCGCTGATTTATTTACAAAAGCGTTTGATAAATCCAGATTTCAAAACCTAATTGAGCTGAAAGGGATGATCAATCCCGAGTAACCATGTTTTTATTGCGTTTGAAAAAAAAAAAAAAAAAAAAAAAAAACGTCACTATTGCTTAAAATTAGTCGGTTACCTCAGTTTGATGGACATATCCTCGGATATGTTTTGGTCCTCGTTTCTACTTGTAGAGAATGAGGGACGCCATTAACCAGACGACTGAAAGTGACCGGGACGGTTATGATGGGTTTTCTTTCTGTCGCTGAAAATTAGTCGGTCATACTTAGTTAGAAGGACACATACTTGTATGTGGTCGGTCCAGTTGATCCATTGGATCTTCAGGATTGCCGTTTACCAGAAGGCTTTGACGTGATCGGGGCGATTGAAGTCAAAAGTTTTTTTAAAGGGAAATGAAATTACTTTTCAAGTCTGTTACTTCGTAAGAAGTTCGTTAGCTATGTTAAACGGAAAATTGATCTAACCTTGGAAAATGATATATATACTGATTGTGTGTGCTTAACTAGTGAAGTTATTAGGCTTAAAAGGCTTTAGGACAATCATTGTATGTCATGGTAACTTTTTATGGTGCGTAAAAGTAGATGTGATACAAACTAATTTTACTTGATTTTACGTGGAAACTCCTTAAGAGTTTTGCGTGTCTTCATATATATCTTTTCGAATGATAGGCAGAAAAACGATTACCCAGTCATACACGAGCCCATGTGTGTTCTGATTCCCGTAAAGAAAGCATTTCAAGACACTGCAGTGATCCAGATTCGGGACTTGCAGTTAATTTCTACTTTGAAGTCTATGTTGTTGAAAAAAAAAAATATATTTGGAGTTATTGTAACATATTAGTGATCATAAAATCAAGACTTCTCTATCTTAGAGTAAGAAGAAGAACGGGAACCAGAAGGAGAGTACTTACAAGTTAATCAGACACTATGGGTCGAAGTCAATTCGGGGTGACTTGGGGAAAGCCAAATACGCTTTGAGGATAGATAGGAGGCATCAATATTTCTGAGTTGTTGCCCACTTAAATTTTAAGGATTAATTGAACCTAACTCGTATCACAAAAACGATGAAAACCATCTTAAGTATATTACCTGCTTACAACCTGTCTCTATATGTCATAATACAGCTAAAACGGATCTATGTAACAGTCACGTAGTTAGTATGATTCCTGTTAGGATCTTTTCTGAAATGTGGTGTCCCTGACTAGACTGAAATTTGATCCCTTATTTATTAAATTTTTATAAGTTTTTCCTATTTTTGTAGTTGTATTATTTTATAACTGGTTACTTAGACATGATCATATTTGTTTAACTCTTTTTGGAAGTTTCAAATGTTAATTGCAAAATGTTCAAACTTAAAGGTTTGATTTTGAAATTATAGGCGAAGTTGTTGAATCAGGCGAACTTGTGCTTAACTTCGCCTAGGCGAAGTTATCCGTAACTTCGCCTGAACTACACTGACCCTATATAAGGATTTTTAAACAGTGATATTCATTATTTTCATATAATCCAGCGAACTTAAGCTAAGCTTTTCCGGCGAACTTATCATCTCTTTCCGATTTCGATCTTCGTTTCCAGTTTCTATTATCAGTTGAGGGTACGTGTTGTCGATATACCTCACAAACATGTTCTTTCATGGTCGTTTTTTACCCGGTTCGAGACCTCGGGTCGTCGGACCTTCAAAACAGATACTTTCAAAACTTGTGTTAACTTGTGCATGGACACCCTTCTCATCTAAACATCCTTAATATCATGTGTTTTGATGTCCTTGATCGTCGAACTTAGCCGAAATCACCGGATATCCGGTGATTGGAATCCTAACAGTCGCCGATTCAGATGTAGGCGAAGTTAGGGTTTAGGCGAAGTTATCCGCAACTTCGCCTGGGGCTTAATTTCGCTTGAGGCGAAGTTATCCTCAACTTCGCCTGAAGCTTAATTTCGCCTAACACTTATCTTCGCCTGAGGCGATGTTGTGATAAGGCGAAGTTAACATCAACTTCGCCTAGATCATTTTACTTAAAATTAATTAGACGAACTTACAGATGAAGCGAAGTTGTTCCCAACTTCGCCTCACCTTTAACTTCGCCTATACATGTTTGATCACAACTTCGCTCATGGTATAAGGCGAACTTGTGAGTTGCTTAACGATTATCTAACTTGGTTCGTTTAGTGCAGATATGGCTGCTGTTGGAGGAGCTGGTGGTGATGACGGTGACGATCAGAGGCAATTCTTTCCAGCTCATAACCAGTTCATCACTCTAGATCCAGATGCAAAAGGCGTGGAGGACTACAGGGAGATTATTACTTTTCTCCTGCGCTCAAGAATATTTCACGCTATCACGACTACCCTGCCTATTTCACTACCGAATATTGAAGACTTTTGGCAGACGGTAGAGTATGATTGCCGGGTTGAGCCCCCGGTGATGCGAGCCACCGTTAATGGTCAAGTTGTTCAGTTTTCCTCTGAACACATACGGGTGGCGTTGCAATTTGGAGAAGAAACAAGAGATGACCCAACGGAGTTTGTTGCTCCTTTTCGTGATGGCGCGTTCCTAAGGATGGGGTATTCAGGTCTCTTAGGGGATACACAGCGAAGGAAAGGATTTTTATTAGATCAGTGGCGCTTCCTAATGCACGTCATGATAGTATGTATGTCAGGACGGAAGGCGGGCACTGATGGAATGGGTGCGACGATGCAGTCTGCTATGACTGCCCTGACTTACAAAAAAAGATATTCTTTTAGTCAGATGATCTTTTACGAGATCGATCGTCAGAGGAGGGATGTGGCACGTGAGCGGTTTACAATGTATCCACGATTCCTACAGATGATTTTGAATCATGTGGCTCCGTCGCTACCTCAAAGACGCCCTATTCGATACGTGGAATGTGTGACGAAACGTATCTTTGCTCAGTGTCGCACTTCCAGCGCACGAAGCAAGCCTGAGCTGCGTCCCAGGCATACTCCGCTTTTTGGGTATCTTATAAACCCGGAGTATGTGCCTGCGGCAGGGGACGAGTTCAGAGACCCAAGACCACAACAGGCGGCAGCACCCCAGGCTGTATCAGCTGCGCCTGCTGTATCTACTGTTGTATCTGCTGCTGTGCCAGCTTCTGAGATTGATCTTGACGCCATGTTCGGCGGGCAAGGGTTGTTTGATATGGACCGATTTGATCCACATGAGAATATTCAAGTCTCGGGTCCACAAGCTGATTTTGATGATGTGATGGAAGAGGCCAGACGGATGATGGTGAGGCATGAGAGAACGGTGGGTAAGCAGAAGAAAATTGTTGACGACGACGATGAGGAAGTTGATGAAGAAGAAGCTGTGCAGCTGGTGAGAAAGCGCTCACGAAGGGAAACGACAGGTATGGGTGTAGGAGCCGGAGATACTTCAAGGTTTGCACGTTTTGCTCCACCTGCCTTGTCTGGTATGTCCCTTGTTCCTACCTCTGTGCAGGTATCGAGTACAAGCGCTACGGTTGTTCCCGTAGTGGCTACATCGTCGGCTGACATTCCATCGGTCACGGCCGTCCAGACGTCGGCTCCAGCAATTGTGTCTCTACCACCTCCAACGCTTACTCCATCGGTGGTAGTAGCACGATTTGTTGAGTCTACGGTCACCACTACTGCAGGAGTATCGGGTACGGTACCACCTGCGGACACGCCCAGTTCTGACTCGGAACGGATAGCTTCACTAGAGCGGATTGTAGCTGAGCAGTCAAAGACTATTCAAAGCCTAGTGGAAGCAAATCAACTGCAGGCATCCCTCCTGGCTGAGCACGGGAAAATCATAGATGCCTTGAAAGCGTTCTTGGCATCTCAGGGGGAGATGAGCTGTAGAGGTGATGAGTTGAGGACCAAGCGTCGAGAAGACCAAGACGATGATCCCAATGCACCGGAAGGTGCAGGTGGTGAGCTGCCAAGAACCTCTCAAGCTCTTGGGGCTTCCACAGCTGAGGGGGAGTCTACCGAAGCGGCTGGTGGTGATGATGTAGTGATGGTGGAGGATGACGTGATCGATGCGCTGAAGGAACTTGATGATGACATGTTCAGCGACGATGTATTATTTGATGAAGATGTTCTGCCAATCAGTGAGATTGAAAAGATTGGTGCAGAAATTATGGTTGAAAATGTGATAGAGGAAGGAGAGATTGTTGATGAAAATGTCGAGCACGAGATCCCTGAGGTTGAGAAAGCCGATGTGAGGGCTGAGATGGATGAGACTACTGAGTGGGAGGAGTAGCCTAGGTGGAAGGAAGGCTGTGCTCATTGGTTTATCAAGACCAAGAAGCCTGCTGTTCCAGCCATGTTCAAGAAAAGCTATAACATTAAAGGCTATGCTGAGGCGAAGAAGGGAATCATCTGTTGGATTTATGATGAACAGATCAAGTTATTTGTGGTAAAACGTTATGATGGCATTCAATACTTCAAGAGAATGTTGAGATCTTTCAACACGTTGCCGGAATGCGAGGTGAAAGATTTGGGCAGATTGGGCCTGATAAACAGAAGTGACAACAATATGGCAAGAATGATTGAGAAGATTGTGTGGAAAGAAGGCGTAAAAGAAAAGAAGTTTGAACTATTAACGCCACAGAAGGGAAAGCTCGTGGAGGATACAGAGAGGGGATTGAGAGCAGATGGCAAGCCATGGATGGTGATGAAGTACAAGCCGATCCGATGCATCAAGGAGGTTCCAATGAAGAATATGCCTCAAGATGTGTTGAAGAATCTAAAATGGTGGTACGTTGATTGCCAGACTGCTGAAGCCGTGATGGAAGACGAAGATGAACAAGAAGTGCTGAGGGTGTATGACCCGATGCATCTTGTTAACTTATCGAAAGCTGATTTGCAAGCGTTGAACGAAAAGAAGATATTCTATATTCCTGCTTGGAAGGATGAAGCAAGGAAATATCAGCGAGTAGTCACGGTGTGTGTTAGAGAAGGAGTGCACGCATGAAGATACAGGATTACAAGACAAGAGCTGAAAGATCAAGATATGAAGCTACTGCCAAGGGGGAGTCTGTTGGTGCATAGATGTCAGTAGTTCATATGTATAAAGTCTGTAATCGAGTCTGTAATATTGTTTATGTAATTGTTTGTGTAACAGCGAAGTTGACAAGTTCGCTTAGGCGAACTTGTTAACCAAGCGAAGTTGTTGACAAGTTCGCCTAGGTGAACTTGTTCAACGAGCGAAGTTATTGACAACTTCGCCTGAAGCGAAGTTGTCGTGTATTTAAGTAACCTACGGGTTACTGTTTAGTGTTCGGTTTTTTAGAGAGTTTGTTTCAGAGTTCGATATAGCTGTGATCATTTCACGTGTCAAGTGTCTGTAATAGACGTGGTTCGAGTTATAATATAACGTGGTTTCGTTTGTATCGTGTGTTCGTGTTTTACGTATTCTACGCTCGTATCTACCCACGCAGGGATTCCGCACCTGCGTAGATAGCGATATCCCGTGTAAGATCCATACAGGAACCTACAATAAAGTCAAGAATAAGACTTTCAGACTTTAAGCAAAGTTTGTGTAGTGCACCCATATTGTCCCTCCCAGAAGGAACCAATGGATTTGTGGTGTATTGTGATGCATCCCATGTAGGTCTCGGATGTGTGCTTATGCAATAAGACAAGATGATAGCCTACGCGTCACGACAACTCAAAGTGCATGAGAAAAATTACACAACTCATGATTTGGAGTTAGGAGCTGTTGTGTTTGCTCTCAAGATCTGGAGACATTATCTCTATGGAACAAAGTGTACGATATTCATTGATCATAAAAGCCTCCAGCATACTTTTGATCAGAAAGAGTTGAATATGAGACAACGCAGATGGGTAGAATTACTCAATGACTATGATTGTGATATTCGTTACCACCCAGGTAAAGCGAATGTTGTGGCTGACACATTAAGTCAAAAAGAAAGTGAAAAGTCATTGCGTGTTCATGCATTAGGATTAACAATTCATACAAGTCTTACAAATCGAATTCGTGATGCATAACATGTCGCTTTGAAGCCGCAAAACATAAAATTTTAGAAACTTCGAGGACTTGAAAATGAATTTGTGACAAAGTCTGACGGAACGTTGTACCTAATCGATCGAATTTGGGTACCTCATTATGGGAGTCTACGTAATCTTGTACTAGACGAAACACATAAGTCTGGATATTCGATCCACCCAGGATAAACCAAGATGTACAAAGATCTTCAAGAATTTTATTGGTAGCCAAATATGAAAGGAGACATTGCAGTCTATGCCAGCAAGTGTTTGACATGTTCAAAAGTCATAGCTGAGCACCGAAAGCCTCCAGGACTGTTAAAACAGCCATAGATTCCCGAATGGAAATGGGATAATATCACCATAGACTTTATAATGAAGTTTCTGCGAACCTCAAGTAACCATGACACCATTTGGGTAATCATAGACAGACTGAAGAAATTGGTTCACTTCTTACAAATTCGAGAAAAAGACAAAATGGAGAAATTAACCAGGCTTTATCTAAAGGAAATCATAGCTAAGCATGGCATACCTGTGTCAATCATCTCTGACAGAGACGGTCGATTTGTTTCTTGATTTTGGCAATCTATGCAAGAATCCTTAGGCACTCGTTTAGACATGAGCACCGCATGTCACCCTCAGACTGACGGTCAAAGAGAAAGAACCATTCAAACATTAGAAGACATATTGCGAGCTTGTGACATAGATTTCGGTGAAAGCTGGGATACTCACCTGCCATTGGCTGAGTTTTCCTACAATAACAGTTTCCATTCCAATATTAAAGTTGCACCTTTGAAGCTCTATACGAACGGAAGTGTTGATCCCCACTTTGTTGGGCGGAAGTTGGAGCAAAGCAGTTGACAGGACCTGAAAATGTTCAGGAAACCACCGACAGGATTTTCCAGATCAAGGATAGGTTAAAGACTAATGCCAATCGACAAAAGAGTTACGCCGACAATCGTAGGAGACCATTGGAATTCCAAGTAGGAGATCAAGTTTTATTAAAGGTCTCACCATTGATAGGAATATTCAGATTCGGCAGGAGAGGCAAGTTGCGTCCCCGATACGTTGGACCGTTCAATATTACCGAGCGAGTTGGTACGGTAGCATACAGACTTGAGTTACCTTCAGAATTGAAAAGAATACACGACGTGTTCCACGTGTCAAATCTGAAGAAATGTCAGTCAGATGAATCCTTAATTGTGCCTATTGAAGATATCCGAGTTGATGACAAGCTGCGATTCGTAGAAGAACCTGTAGAGGTTATAGATTGGAAAATCCAAAAGCTCAGGCGAAACCGTATAAGATTAGTCAAGGTTCGTTGGAATTCAAGACTAGGTCATGAGTTTACTTGGGAACGCCAAGATCAGATGAAGCAGAAGTACCCCCACCTCTTCCTGGTAGAATCCGAAACTAGCAATACTTCCTAAATTTCGAGACGGAATTTCTAAAAGGAAGGGAGAATATGACATATGGTAAAAATTAAACCAACTTTATGTCTAATATAATTATACTTATGCAATAAATAAAATATAATAACTAAAGTAAAGTCATTTTGTCCAAAAATCTTAGTTTCATATGACTTTTATTATTAAAGGTTCGAGAAAAAGTTAAATTTTGTCGCGTAGCGAGTACTACACAAAATGACCTCGGGTGATGACTTAAAATAAATAAAATCCTAATCATGTCAGAAATGCCTCGAAAAATTACAAGTAATATGGAAATATTAGAGAGAGTATATAAACTTAATTTTGGAACGTTCGAATTTCAAAAATTAGAAATTTAGTGATCGCAAGTCAGTAGCAGACACTGTAAGAACCCGACACCAACTAATTCAGAAAAATATCATCTTTAGCAGGAATGGTCAGAAAGTTAATTTCGTTTAAAGTCTAACAAAAATTACCGAGATCGGAGTTCTATTGATTAATTATTTTTATCAATACGTTAAATCACCTGAAAATCACCTAAAATATCTAATATTATACGCAAACCCCCACATTTTCCTCTCCCCTCTCCCTCTCTCACGGCTCTCTCTCTCTCTCTCTCCCTTTCCCTCTCTCCACCTCCCACCTCCACCAATCATGTTCAAGGAGAATCATGATTAAGATTATAAACACACACAAACCCAACACCTCACTAACCTATAACACCACATCACCTACTCTATAATTACCACCTCACCACCCTACCTCTCCCTCTCCTCCCTTTAAAACCCATGACCACCACCACCTTCATCTTTACACCAATTTTCAAATCACACACATATTATACTAAGTATCCATGGAAGCTACATGAGGGTTAGAATCTTGTAGAAGTAATCAAGAGGAGCTAGGAGAATAGCTTGCACACACAATACCCAAACCCATCTCTTTGTTAAGATCAACCACAAATCCAAAGTAAAATATAGTTGATTTGGTCACTTATACTAGATTTGGTAATATAATGCATAATAAAGCTAAACTACATCTTAAAAGTGAAGATTTAATGAATGCATGTGTGTGTATGCATGTCATGAGTATGCATGTGTGTGTGTGTACGGAGATGATTAAGTTAATATAATGCTTGTTTATGCTCATATTATAGTTTACTTTAATTTATAAAAGTTGATTCTACATGAGTTTGTTGATTAATTAAGTTTGAATATTGATTTAAAGATTGAAATAGGAATAAATATGATTGAAAATAAGTAATGTAAATATAGTTTATAAAAAAACAAAAAAAAACAGGATGTATGGAAAATTGAGATTAATGGTAATTAAACCTCATAATTAGGATTAAATGATTTATTGGAAATTTGAAATTTTTAGATGTGTACAATTTGTTTTAAAAAGTGATATGAATATTTAATACTTGAATACATAAATGTTTAATAATTTTTATTTAATGGATAAACATAAATGTGAAAAATTGTTAAGTTGTTAAGAAAATTAAACAATGTTGTCATATACTAATAATAGAAACTTTTGTTAGTTAACTAATGAAAAATCTAGAATCAAATGGTATGTTAGTCACTGGCAAAGTTTCATTGAGGCCCGGGGTGGCCCCCCTGTTTATATGCGCAGTAGTGTAAATTTACATGTTTTCGGCTGAAAATTTTTATACGTAGTGTAAGTTTAGTTTTTTTGGGCCGAGAATTTGAGTCTGGTCCCCCCTCGTTTGTGAAATTTTGTATACATTTTGAGCTCGGCTCCCCGGTGCCTCAGTCCATGCTTCGCCACTGATGTTAGTCATTTAAAATCTTTGTTAAACTAGTTGAATATGATAAATAAGAGCTATAAACAATAATACATAAAAACTTAATGTATATGAAAAATATGAATATGATAAAGTTACTATTTATGGAAACTTTATTTTCAAGTGTTTAAAATGTGATTGTCTTTGATGATGATATGATGTATGCTTTGCAATATGATTTGAATTCGAATATATTAGTGAATTACATGCTACTTAATGCATAATTTATGAATAAAAAGAGTTTATTTTAAAGAATATGACTTGAAGGGCTTTTCGGTAACTCTAACGGTCGAAAACTTCAGCTTTTGAAGTGAACCGACATGATATTTGAAATTTTATTAGAGCAGCCCCTAAAGTCATAAAGTTCTTGTACAAAACCTAAGTTAATGTACAAGAGATGTATAGAATATTAATACTTGATCCTAAACGATTCGTGTCGCGAAAACCGCCACGAAAACATTAAAAACGTACATTTTTGAGAAAATAATAACCGAAATAAAAACTAAATTATTTTATAAACATTAAATTTTCATTAAAATATTAACCGATTTGCAATAAAACGCGACCGTAACCGACTAAAAGGAATTTATATTCATAAAAATATGTAAACTTATATTATTTTTATTATTATTTATTTATTACAGCAACTAAAAATATTTTTTTATTATTTTATTGTAAATAATAATTAAATAATATAATATTTAATCATATGTTAAATACTACTTGTTTGTTTGCTAAATTGTTAGATAAATAAGAATAATAGTTAGAAACTGTTGTGTGCATGTATGCTCATGTGATAACTTAGAATTAGGAATTAAACAAAAATAAAAGTCTTCAACGAGTCATTCAAACCCGAACTTATAAAGTATAAATATGCTATTATAGGATATAAGTCTATTTGAAATCGATCGTCAAACCGTGAGTTTCTCTTAAAGCCCCTTGTTTTAAGATACTTTAAATATTGTTTCGGGGGAAAGGCATATTGTATTTAAATGCATGTTATTTTACAAACTGTATTAGAGTAGAATGAGTTAAATTGGTTAAATAACTATTAACATAAATAAATAAAGGCACATAAATATTGATAGATCTATTGGGGTGACGCCCCCCCCCCCCCCCACTTCCATTCGTGTTGGATTAAAAGTGGGAGTATTTTGAGTTTGGTATGTTTCGAGTTATCGATTTGATAGTCATACACACATTGTATAGCTTAGCTAGTTTACAATTAGTACAATTTGTTTAAGAAATAATATGTAAAATTTTAAAAGTTTTTAAGTATCATTGTTGAAGATCGGTTAGGAATAAATACTACCATTGCTTAAGGTAACAAATTGGAGTATAATGGTCGCTAAACCATTATACCGTGAAATTTATATAATTAATTGTTATTTGAGAACTCATCAACATTCGTGTTGACAAATGTTTTAATATGTCTTTTAGGTAAATGATGGTTGGAAGCTTCGTGAAGATTAGGAAGGATGAGGATGTAGAGTTTAAAGTTTGAATAAACAAACATGATGGACTTTTGTTATTTAAATAATATTTGGTGTGTCATCACACTTGTAAACTCTGATTTTAATAAAGTCCACTTTTAACAAATATATGTGTTTATTTCACTATGGTTGGCTAGCAACAACTGTCACAACCTGAACGCATTAAGCTAAGTCTTCCGTTGTTTAAGTTAAGGGTTTTCGGGGTGTGACATATTCGTTATCATTATTAGAGAAGACTGAGCACCATTCGTCATTTCATTCGTCACGTGATTCATATTCCTATTCGTTAACAAAATCCAATCACCACTATTCACCATTCGTTACCATATTCATCCATTCGTCTTATACATTCGTTACAAATACTTTCACTTTAAACCTTTAAAAATCAAGTTTTTAATTATTAAACCTAAACCTTTATATTTATCTACTTTTGAGATGGCTAGTTTCTACCACTGGCATCTCAAAACATGTTGATGCAACAAATGTTACATCTTGATGCTGAGATCGGATCACATTCAAAATTTCCTTGTTTAATGAAATTTAGTGATTTTGCAAAATGGGAACCACGATTCAGAGCACATCTAGGGTCGGTACATCCAGACTGCTCAAGATGTCTTGACGATGTTTATATGGTACCTATGGTTGGTAGTGAAACAACTAGTTTTGCCCCAAAAGCTTTTTCTCTATATTCTTAAGAAGAAAAGAAAGTTTTAGAGATTGAAACAAAGGCATATTCCACATTAACAATGCCATTACTCGACAATATATTCCATCAAGTGGGAAGTATTAAAATTTTTGCATCTTTGTTTCAGCACATTAAAATGAGAAGTATGGGAAATACTGAGGAAAGTAGAAAGGTGATGCTAAAGTTTCAGTATCGAAATTTTAACTTGTTGAAAGGAGAGACTGTGGAAGAAATGCTTACAAGATTCAATCATCTTATAGCTGAGATGAATAAGTTAGAGATGGAACCGAGTGAGATTGATACTGTGAAAAATACTCTTCCAAGTTCTTACTCGACGTTTCTCATGGTACTTAAAGAAAAAAGTTTCTTTAAGAATGAAGATCTTATTGCAATGGAATTTATGCAGAAGATTGAAGATAGAGAGTATGACTTGAAATGTCAAAAGTCATCAAAAGAAACTCAAGACCCGACCTTATATGGAGGTTGTTTACCTTTGAGTAGTTCTGCAACTTCAATTAATGCATTTCTTACTCAAAATTCACAAGAAGGATCATCTTTCCATAGTGATCTAGATGTGTGTTTCATGGCATCTGGTTCTACTAATAATTCTAGTGTATCACCTGCTAATGTTTTCACTACACTACCAAATGTAAACATGAAGGAGGCTAAACAGAATTTAGCTTTCTTTTGTGTATTCATGACATCTTATGAAAACTTGGTGGGTAGTAAGATTGCTACAAGTGAATTGAGTGATGAAGATTATGATTGGATTGATCCAGACGATCTATAGTTAATGGATCTTAAATGAAACATGGCTATGATTTTACGAAAAGTGAAGAAGTTTATGCAACGAATTGGTAAAGATTTACCATCACAGAACAAACGGGTTGGCTTTGATAACGAATGGTCTGATTCATTATATGGTCGGATTTGTTATGAAAGCTTCCTTCATTCTTTATAATGAATGGTCTAATTCGTTGTCTACTCAAGTCGAATGAACGGATGCCTAATGAATAAGGTCATCCATTACTCCTATAGGACGAACGAGAGGTTCATTCATTATAAAAGCGTTAATGAATGACAAGCGATTCATTTTGGAATAACGAATAAGCATCGGACTTATCCAAATATTTGACTCTGGGGTCAAAGTCAAAATTGATAAGATCAATAAACAGTCAGCAGTCCACAGAATTCCGATTAACCTCCAAATCACGATGAAACAACATAATTTTTGGTATCAATGAACTCGTATACCCAGCGCCTACATACCCTGACCATCCAATCTTCCAAACATCGTGTTTTAAGTGGTGCGATTGACTCATTATATACCTGGTTCTTTAAACAATTGATTAACCTATCAAACGTGAATGAATTTCAACGATAATCGTTGCGTTTGATTCGTTTTTACCATTTATGTATAGAATGAATAATACTAAACGAATTCGAACCTAAATGAACAAGTTTCCATTATAAACGTACCTTAAACGAGTCTGTTTATGCACACGATCTAGTTTTGATATCGGCTTGGGCTCGTTACGATGCTCTAACACTATCAAGCTCGGGTTCTCACCTTCGGATCTTGGTTCGGGATAAAGGAAAGTGTTTGTGTGTGTTTTTTGAAGGTATATGCTATGGTGTAGAGATGGATAAAAATGGAAAGGAGTAGGGTTTAAGGGGTATTTATACTCCCTTAAGCCTATGGACCTAAGCTCATTCCACCTCTTATTCCATCTTTTAAAGACCAAGCCCACCTTCTAATAGTTTATTTAATCTTGATTGATACACGACACGTTATTAAATAAATGAAATTTCTTTTATTTATTATTAAACACTGGATGTTACACCACCTCCTTGAGCCACAGGTTCTTGAATAATAGGAACTATTGCGGTGGTAGCAGGAGCACTTACTTGTTCACCCAAAGAGGGTACAACTAGTGGAGAACTTGTAGAACTGACCTGTCCAGTTGCTACGGCATTAGTAACAAGTTCAGTACTCATGATGGTTCCAACAACTGCCATCGGCTCATCAACCCAAACTTTCACACCCGAACCGCTTCCACCATCTTCTTTCCTCACCTCACCACTATATAGGAATCCATGAAGCTTACCTTGAGCTCTGACCATTTCACCATCAGCGACTAGATTTGGAAGAGCTGTTCTTCGTTCACTGCTCTACTCAGTCCTTAACTCATTCGCTAGTAGGAATCCTTGGAAAGTTTCCATCAAATAAGTCCTCAAGTTGTTCACATCTTCGTCGGTTAAGCACAGTACCACCGTAACTGCAAGGTAGCGGTTGACGAGGGACTCATTCACACAGTTCTTGTTGTTATTGAAGTCATGCTAATCTTCAATTTCGCCTTTAAGCTGCACTATCATGTTCCGCAGCCTTATACTTTCACCCATCAATCTGTCCACGTCCATAGAGAACTGGACCCACTCTCCAATAATCCAACTCTTGAGCCCAGACACTCAAAATCAATCCACACATGGTCCATTGTAGGGTCTAAATCCCTCTTAAAGTTGTTTGCAATGTTTGAGGAAGAGGGAAGATCAGACTCTAACCCAGAAAGTCTTGACTAAAGCCATTCAATCTCGTCATGCTACTCAGCGTTTCTCAAAGAGTTTTGGTTGATTAACTCTTGTTAATTTATGATTCTTTGTTGTAAAGTCTGGATCCATTCCTGTTGGCTCACAATCAAAGCACTATCCAAATCTCTCTGTTCTTTCAGTTTAGCAACTCATGTAGCCAGAGCATCCCATTGCCTTGTCACTTCTTCGTTAATTGCTTGTTGATCCTTAACAAACTTGATCAACAAGATCTCACGTTTTTCTTTTTTCTTATTTGCTTCCTCCAGTGCTCTAATCCTATCAAGGATAGGGTCTCGATACACTGGGGACTTTTTTAACTTGCCACTTGAGATCGGTGTGGCTACTATGATATGGTTAAAGGAAGGTTTTCTAAGATTGAGGGCAAAGGCTCGTCTAGTCTGGTTGGTGAGGTTTCGGTTGATGTGATGGGTTCATCCCTAAGTGTTGAGGTTTTTATTTGGGCCTGGTTTTGGTTTTGAGTGTGATACTAGGTTGTGTCTTGGATGGGGATTTTTATTTGGTTTTGGTTTGGGCTTTTGATGGGGTTTTGGTTTGAATATTGGTAAACTTAATTTGTTTGGCTATAAGTTCCTCAATGGTTTTCGCTAGGGTGGTGGGTGATCCTATATATAGGTCAGCTATGGTGGTGGTTTATGGTGTGGATGTTAGGGATTCATTGATCGTTACAGCAGTCAAAGGAAAGATTACCTTTAGAGTAGTCATCTTGGAAGAATAAGACTTCTAGGAGTCCTTTGTTCGCTTTGAACGCTTCAACGGACGCTCTGGCTCTTCATCCTCGGTGTCAGTAGCAGCAGCAGGCTTCTTTGATGATTCACCAGCATTTCTCTTTCCCTTATCATGCTTTCTTTTTTACCGGTGTTCAACCTCCACATCCGTTTCTTGCTCAGCCTCAGTTGTTTCAGGCTTATCCACAAGTTCTTCCTCATCATCTCCTCCATCATCATCATGACCATCATGTTCATCATCATTGTTGTCACCTTCTTCCTCAATATATGTCCCATCACTCTCCGGTTCGGTCTCAGACAACTGATCAAAGTTAAAACTATTGGTGCAGTGTGCCAGTAGTTCATTAGTCTTTAGTTTATCATGTCTGTAATCAAAATATTGTTTGTTATGTTTTGGTTTGGTGAACTTACTGCTTAACCATTTTGATATAGGCGATGTTATCCTATAGCGAAGTTAGGGACAACTTCACCAAGCATGTTTGGCGAAGTTGTCGAAGCCTATAAAACCTATCTTGGCCGTAGGTTTTAGTAGTTTTCTTGGTCATAACTTATGTACGTTGATTTTCTTATTGGTTACGAGCACTGAGTTTCTAATAACAAATAAGTACATTGTGTGACAATCGTCAATTTCAGGTTAACTCCGTTAACTCAACTCCGTCAATTCAAACTTAAAGATTATTAAATCTATAACGCACACCTCATTACATTTAAACTAGGGTTTAAATGACGCTTGACACTTACTACATGTGTAGTCTTTCGGGAATTGCACCGAAACGCAAACGAGTTGACGCAAACAATTGGTGAATAAACGAAAAACGCCAAAACAATAATTATGTGATAATTATGTGTTAGACTTATGTGTTATGTGATAACATTGTTATAAACGTTAACTCAATATGCTAGAACTAGTTAATTAAGCTAGAAAAGTAACATTTGAAAGTGGAGGGACCTAGATGTAACATGATTGTTATTAAATAATATTAAGCTAAAACCCTAGCCTCTCTTTCTCTCTCAAAACCGATCGGCCAGCCCCCCTTCTCCCTTGTTCTTGGCTGCCGTCCATCACACACACACATACATACAAGAATCGTTCAAGTTTATTGGAGATTAAGGTGCTAGGAAGAACGCTAGAGAGAGTTTTTCTGTGACGCGCATCCTTTGGTGATTTATTTTGGGAATTCTTCGCAAACAGTGAGTTCACTTACCCCTCTAAACTATTTTCAAACGCTTTTCACTTGGGGAGATAACATACTCCGAAAACGCATTTAAGATTTTGTTAATATAAATTATATATCACTTGTAAAGACTAAGTGGCAAACGCAATAACTAAAGTCCTTCATTCACATCGAACCGTTTAATATTGGATAATAGCGAGTCATTGTTGAGTAGTACTACTGGGTTTGACAAACCCCACCCAACGCTAAACTCGACTGGAGGTCGAGTGGGTGTAATCTTGGCTAAACACATACCATGGTCGGGATAGACCTGGTGGCAAGGCAAATGATAAACAGTCAGCTTAGGTGTCGAACACTTAGTAATACTTGTTTTATAGGCTAGCTACCTATAGATATATAATTGACATAACACTATCTGGTAACACGCAAAACGCTGAACGCAAAACGCTAAACGCTGAACGCAAAACGCTGAAACGCAAAACGCTGAACACAAACGCTAAATGTTTTATTTTATATAAACTTGTGAACTCACCAACCCCGTGTTGACACTTTTAGTATGTTATTCTCAGGTAGCCAAGGCGGGCGCGCGGTATAGGATCATGCATTGCTTGAAAACACTTTTGTTATGTAAACTATTTTAAAACTGTTATCATTGGGTTTAAGTCGTCCTGCGTGACGCCACATTTTGTTTTATGGTTTTTACGCTTCTGCATTTAAATACTCGTAAACGTTTTCATGGTTTTGAAACTTTGTTTTATGGTTTGATTATAACTAATGAATCTGATCCTGTTAGTTCACACCCTCTGACGGTAAAACTTCGTTAGTGGATTTTGAGGGTGTGACAGATTGGTATCAGAGCCATTGGTTATAGCGAACTAGAAATTGCATGCATATTAGACTATAACCGCGACGACCCATTAGTTATAATGATACACACTGCATATGTTTGTGTAATCTTTGTTATCTCTTCTCTTTACCTCATTCACTCATACGCGCGCATACACGGCTTACCTGTAGGGATGTCGACGCCACCATCATCATCATCCGATCCGATGACTCATGCTCATGGTAAGGAACCGCAGTTACCCACCTCATCGCCACTTCGTGTAGTCCCGGAACTCGAAGCTCCTGCACCGAAGAGGTATCGCTTATCCGGAGGCATGTACGAAGATGAAGTTAGTTGGGATTGGTACCCTAATATGATTAGGCGGATGGTCTATCGCGAACAAGTTCCCCCGCTACCTCACCCGAACCATCCTGCTTACCCCAACACCCTACCACCCATAACCGAACCTGTAGAGCGTGTGCTTGCAGCTGTTGTTTCTTGCTTAGAGCGTGATGTTGGTTACATGCACTATACGAGAGCGAACGTTTCCGGACTGTTAAAATATGGAACCGAGACTAAGGAGGAAATTGTCCGCATGACAGCAGCCATGAAGGAAATGCAAGAGGCTAGTGATCAACAGATGAAGATTATGAGAAAGATGCAAGCCGAGATGATAGACTTGCAAGAGCAACTCCAAGTAGCAAGGACTCGAACCGAGATAGCTTTAGAGCGTTGCGATGTCTTACAAATGCAAATTGCTCAGAACGCAGCCGAACCTGAGGCAGAGCCTGAAGAGGAACCTGAAGAGGATCCCGAGGAAGATCCCAAAGAAGAACCCGAAGAAGAACCAGAAGAAGAACCGGCTGAGGAGGAGGCATACTCAGAGGTGTCCTCAGACGATGACATCTAAGGATGATAACACCTAGATGGAGGGGTTGTCTCCATCCAAACTATTATTTTTCTATGATTTTAAGGATTGATTTGAAATACTTTGTAACGGATACAATGGTTTTAATCATGAATTTTTATTTGGATTAATTGATGGTTGTGATGTGATGTTTGTTCTTTATTTCTTTCCTACCTATTTTTTTTATTACATGTATGGCGTGTTGCATATGAAAGAAAAATTCATGTTTAACATTTTATGCTGTGATTCTAGGAAATGGCAGGAAGAAACGCTGGACACGGACGTGGTAACATCAACTTGACTGCAGCAGAACTTCAAACTCTGCTGAATGACCACGCGGCGGCCGCTCTAGCCGCACATGTTCAAAACCAAGCTGGAGGTCCAATTGGAACTTGTACTTCAAGAATTACCTTGACTGCAAGCCCAGTTCGTTTAAGGGCACTGAGGGAGCTATAGGCTTCCTGCGTTGGGCTGAGAAGGCCGAATCGGCGTTTGAGATGTGTAATTGTCCCTCTGCCAGTAGGGTCAAATTTGCTACTGGAACACTTGAAGATTCTGCCCTCACTTGGTGGAATTCAAACGTGCAGATCCTTGGATTGGAACTGGCTAACGCTATGAACTGAGAGGAGTTCAAGAACATGATGCGAGAAGAGTACTGTCCTAGGGAGGAGATTGCAAAGTTGGAATCCGAGTTTTGGTCATTGAAGATGGTGGGTTCAGAAATCGAAGCCTACACCACCCGTTCTCACGAGTTAGCTGTGATGTGTCCACGGATGGTAGACCCGCCGAGTAAGAGGATTGAAATGTATATTGATGGGTTAGCACCGCAAATTCAGGGCATGGTGACGTCTTCCAGACCAGCCACGATTCAACAAGCGATCCGGTTAGCTCACAAACTGACGGATCAAGCAGTGACCCAATGTGCGCTACCACCTAGGGGTTCAACCACTAAAGCCCGTGACAACCCGATTACTGACAGCAGCAACAACAACCCGAGCAATGGAAAGAGAAAGTTTGACAACACCAGATCCTCATCCTCGAACCCCCCCACAGCAACAACACTACCGAAAGCCCGAACTCACTCGGGGCTTCAACAATCAGGGTCACAACAACAATAACAACGGTGGCGGGCAGGGTTCGAGCGAGTATGCTGGGAAATATCCGAAGTGCAACAGGTGCAACTATCATCATGCTGGCCCGTGTGACCGCGTCAAGTGTCTGAGATGCGGAAAGATGGGTCACCAGGCAAAGGAATGTAGAGGAGACCTTGCGGCAAAGGGTGCTCCTAAACCACCTACGACGACGAAGGGATGTTTCGAATGTGGGCAGGAAGGTCATTTCAGGAAAGATTGTCCCAAGCTGAAACAGAACGACAACAATGGAGGTAATGGAAGTGGCAGTAGTAGTGGAAACAATGGTAAAGGAAGAGCTTTTGTTATTGGGTCGGGTCAAGCCCGCAATGATCCGTACGTGGTGACTGGTAAGTTCCCTGTGAACGATTGTTTTGCTTCTGTATTGTTTGACACTGGAGCTGATAGGAGTTTTGTGTCGAAAGCCTTTAGTCGACTCTTAGACTTAACTCCAACCCCGTTAGATGCTAAATTTCCTGTTGAATTAGCTGACGGTAAGACTATAGTAACGACTCATGTACTTGCGGGATGTAAGTTAAAACTGTTAGGTCATGTTTTTGATATTGACCTTATTCCTTTTACGCTTGGTAGTTTCGATGTCGTTGTCGGCATGGACTGGTTATCCGAGAACCGAGCAGAGATTATATGTCATGACAAGATAGTCCACATTACTACCCCTTCCGGCGAGATCATTTCGATCCGGGGCAAGAGAAGCGGCATGACCACCAGCGTTATCACTCTCATGAAGGCGCAGAAGTATCTATGAAAGGGTCATCCGGCAATTTTAGCGCATATTGTCGAGAAACCAGCGGAGGAGAAACGAATAGAAGATATACCGATCGTGCGAGATTTTTCGGAAGTATTCCCGGAGGATTTGCCTGGACTCCCTCCTATACGACAAGTCGAATTCCAAATCGAGTTGACACTCGGTGCAGCACCCATAGCCCGAGCCCCGTATTGGCTCGCACCGGCGTAGCTTCAGGAGTTGTCCACCCAGTTGCAAGATTTGTTGGATAAGGGTTTTATCCGACCTAGCTCATCGCCATGGGGAGCCCCTGTCTTATTTGTCAGAAAGAAGGACGGGACTTTCCGCATGTGCAACGACTACCGGGAGCTGAATAAGGTAACGGTCAAGAACCGTTATCCTCTACCTCGATATGATGATCTGTTTGACCAGCTCCAAGGATCGAGTTACTACTCGAAGATCGATCTGCGGTCTGGTTACCATCAACTAAGAGTGCGCGAGGAAGATATTTCAAAGACGGCATTCAGAACACGGTATGGTCATTACGAGTTTTCGGTTATGCCTTTTGGTCTAACCAACGCACCAGCCGTATTTATGGATCTCATGAATCGAGTATGCAAGGCGTACCTCGACAAGTTTGTGATTGTTTTCATTGATGATATTCTCGTCTACTCCAAGGATGAGGCTGACCACGAAGAACACCTGAGGTTAATTCTGGAATTGTTGAAGAAGGAACAACTGTATGATAAACTCTCGAAATGCGAATTTTGGCTTCGCGAGGTTCACTTTTTAGGACATGTGGTTAATGAGAATGGTATCCATGTCGATCCCGGTAAGGTAGAAGCCATCAAAAAATGGGAAGCACCTAAGACTCCGACTGAGGTGCGGCAATTCCTAGGACTGGCTGGCTACTACCGGCGTTTCATCGAGGGATTTTCAAAGATTGCTCAACCCCTCACCGCTTTGACTCACAAGGGTACTAAGTACAATTGGGGAGACGCGCAAGAATCCGCATTTCAACTATTGAAAACCAAACTCTGTAGCGCCCCTATTCTAGCCCTACCCGAGGGAACGGAGAATTTTGAGGTACACTGTGACGCATCGATACAAGGTCTCGGTTGTGTGCTGATGCAACTCGAGAAGGTTATAGCCTATGCCTCTCGACAACTACGGGTTCACGAGAAGAACTACACGACCCATGATTTGGAACTCGGAGCTGTGGTGTTTGCCCTTAAGATATGGAGGCATTACTTGTACGGTACCAAGTTTACCATTTACACCGACCACAAGAGTCTCCAGCATATCTACGATCAGAAGGAGCTGAACACGAAACAGCGTCGTTGGGTCGAGCTGCTTAAGGATTATGATTGTGCCATCAAGTACCACCCTGGCAAGGCTAATGTAGTGGACGACGCTCTCAGCAGAAAAGAAACCGATAAACCCAGGTGGGTGCGAGCATTGCAACTCATGATTCATGCCAACTTACCCGATCAGATTCGCAAGGCGCAACTCGAAGCCTTGAAAGATGATAATCTTCCATCAGAACTCATGCGGGGCATGAACAAGCAACTTGAAACCAAATCGGACGGGGTCCGATATTTTGAGAACCGGATTTGGGTTCCACGATACGAAGAGTTGAGAACTCTAGTGATGAACGAAGCTCACAAGTCCCGATATTCTATCCACCCCGGCTCGAATAAAATGTACCATGACTTAAAGGCACTTTACTGGTGGCCGAACATGAAAGCCGACATTGCCACCTACGTGAGCAAATGCTTGACTTGTGCCAGAGTCAAAATAGAATACCAGAAACCATCTGGCCTACTACAACAACCGGAACTTCCAATGTGGAAATGGGAACACATTTCAATGGACTTCATCACGGGATTACATAAAACACCGACAGGATGCGATACCATCTGGGTGATCGTTGACCGGTTGACTAAGTCAGCACACTTCTTAGCGATTAAGGAATCGGAAAAAATGGAAAGATTGACTCGCGTCTACATGAAAGAAGTGGTGTCTAAACACGATGTGCCTGTCTCGATCATTTCTGATCGAGACTCCCGTTTCACTTCACACTTTTGGAAGTCGCTACAGAGCGCACTAGGCACACGTCTTGATATGAGCACAGCATACCACCCTCAGACGGATGGGCAAAGTGAACGAACTATTCAGACCTTAGAGGACATGTTGCGTGCATGCGTGTTGGATTTCGGAAAAAGTTGGGAACCTCACCTACCTTTGGTAGAGTTTTCGTATAATAACAGCTACCACGCAAGTATTAAAGCAGCGCCGTTTGAAGCACTGTACGGACGGAAGTGTCGATCACCTCTCTGCTGGGCAGAGGTGGGTGACAGCCAAATCACTGGTCCAGAACTGGTACTCGAAACTTCGGAAAAGATTGTTCAAATCCGAAACCGCATGGCAGCACCACGAGATCGCCAAAAGAGTTAAGCCGACAAGCGCCGAAAGCCTCTCGAAATTCAAGTGAACGATCAAGTGTTACTCAAAGTCTCACCTTGGAAAGGTGTGGTTCGCTTTGGAAAGCGAAACAAACTCAACCCCCGATATGTTGGTCCTTACCGGATAACGGAACGCGTTGGTCCGGTGGCGTACCGGCTGGACTTACCAGCGGAACTCAGCAGTGTACACAATGTTTTTCACGTATCCAATCTGAAGAAATGTCTATCCGATGAAACCCAAGTAGTCTCTTTGGACGAACTGCAAGTTGATGAACAGCTACGCTTCATTGAAGAACCAGTCGAAGTTTTGGATTGGGAAACCAAAACACTCAAGCACAGCAAAATCCCAATCATTAAGGTTCGTTGGAACTCGAGACGTGGACCGGAGTTCACGTGGGAACGCGAGGATCAGATGATGAAAAAGTATCCTCACCTTTTGAAGGGCTGACCAAACACAGAAAACCGCGAAACCCGACAAACCGTCAGAAATCACCGGAGGTATGAATTAAATTTCGGGACGAAATTTCTTTCTACTAGGGGATGATATGACAAACTGAAATTATTTTTACTTTTTCAGACACTCATCACGACTTGACTCAAATTTTCGGGACGAAAATTCTTTAACATGGGAATGATGTGACAATCGTCAATTTCAGGTTAACTCCGTTAACTCAACTCCGTCAATTCAAACTTAAAGATTATTGAATCTATAACGCACACCTCATTACATTTAAACTAGGGTTTAAATGACGCTTGACACTTACTACATGTGTAGTCTTTCGGGAATTGCACCGAAAGGCAAACGAGTTGACGCAAACAATTGGTGAATAAACGAAAAACGCCAAAATAATAATTATGTGATAATTATGTGTTAGACTTATGTGTTATGTGATAACATTGTTATAAACGTTAACTCAATGTGCTAGAACTAGTTAATTAAGCTAGAAAAGTAACATTTGAAAGTGGAGGGACCTAGATGTAACATGATTGTTATTAAATAATATTAAGCTAAAACCCTAGCCTCTCTTTCTCTCTCAAAACCGATCGGCCAGCCCCCCTTCTCCCTTGTTCTTGGCTTCCGTCCATCACACACACACATACATACAAGAATCGTTCAAGTTTATTGGAGATTAAGGTGCTAGGAAGAACGCTAGAGAGAGTTTTTCTGTGACGCGCATCATTTGGTGATTTATTTTGGGAATTCTTCGCAAACAGTGAGTTCACTTACCCCTCTAAACTATTTTTAAACGCTTTTCACTTGGGGAGATAACATACTCCGAAAACGCATTTAAGATTTTGTTAATATAAATTATATATCACTTGTAAAGACTAAGTGGCAAACGCAATAACTAAAGTCCTTCATTCACATCGAACCGTTTAATATTGGATAATAGCGAGTCATTGTTGAGTAGTACTACTGGGTTTGACAAACCCCACCCAACGCTAAACTCGACTGGAGGTCGAGTGGGTGTAATCTTGGCTAAACACATACCATGGTCGGGATAGACCTGGTGGCAAGGCAAATGATAAACAGTCAGCTTCGGTGTCGAACACTTAGTAATACTTATTTTATAGGCTAGCTACATATAGATATATAATTGACATAACACTATCTGGTAACGCAAAACGCTGAACACAAAATGCTAAACGCTGAACGCAAAACGCTGAAACGTAAAACGCTGAACGCAAACGCTAAACGTTTTATTTTATATAAACTTGTGAACTCACCAACCCCGTGTTGACACTTTTAGTATGTTATTCTCAGGTAGCCGAGGCGGGCGCACGGTATAGGATCATGCATTGCTTGAAAACGCTTTTGTTATGCAAACTATTTTAAAACTGTTATCATTGGGTTTAAGTCGTCCTGCGTGACGCAACATTTTGTTTTATGGTTTTTACGCTTCCGCATTTAAATACTCGTAAACGTTTTCATGGTTTTGAAACTTTGTTTTATGGTTTGATTATAACTAATGAATCCGATCCTGTTAGTTCACACCCTCTGACGGTAAAACTCCGTTAGTGGATTTTGAGGGTGTGACACTTTGTTTACGTGTTTGTTATTGTGTTTTTCCGATTCATTCTTTCGTATTCACTCGTAATCGTATGCATAGGGGATTCCGCACCCTCTATGTACGAGATACTCCTGTGTAGATCTGGTTGGGAACCTACAATTGGTATCAGAGTGTTAGCTCTTGATTGTGTGGTTCGGGATTATCACACGAGTGTTTAAACCCTTCAGCAAGAATTTTTGCGGCTTGTTTCACGTAAAAAGCAGTCGTTCCGTCCATCCTTATCTTTTGCAGCCCTTTTCGTCCATCCTACAACCTTATAACATGTCCTTAAAAGAAAGAATTGTGTGCGTAATCGAAGTCCAAAATCCAGATTAATTGGTGAAGTTGTCGTCTGTGTTCCTTAGGGTTTACGCTAAGATACAACCCGCGAAGTTATAACCAGCGAAGTTGACTTGTAGCGAACTTGAGGGAGACTTTGGTCTTAGTTAACTTCGCCCAACGAAGTTAACTTATAAGCGAGGTTAAATTAACTTCGCCCTTCACTATTCACAGAACAAAAGTTGACAGAATTTCCGTTCTCATTTCAATTGAACATGATTTCGATAAACATCTCTGATCTGGTAAAGATGGAGGTTGAGGCTGGTTCAGCGACTAAGGCTCCAAAGTTACTTAGAGGTACTGAATTTGTTGCTTGGAAAGATAGATTTGAACAATACGTGAAGTACCAGGATGCAAAGATGTGGGTATGTATTCAGGATGGTTATATTCCTCCAACAACATAATTTGAAGGACATGAAGAGCTAAAGAAATATAATAAGATGGAGGATGATGAGAAGAAGATGTATGAAACAGAAAGTAAAGCCTTAGCTGTTATAAATATGGAACTGCCTCAAGAGATTTTACATACATTCAGAAAGTATATGTCTGCTAGAGAGTTGTGGGAAGCATTAGAAAATCATTTTGAAGGAAATGTGGGCATTCGAAACTCAAAGAAAAAGTTGCTGAAAACTCAATTCTCGGTATTCAAGAACTTTCAAAATGAACCACTTGATGAAGTCATCACAAGGTACTACCATTTGATGACCGAGTTGACTAACTACTCCATAAAGTATACTGAGATTGAAATAGTAGAAAATCTTCTAGATACTCTTCCACCCAAATGGGAGATGTATACTGTGTTGATGAAAGAAGACAAAGAGTATGAAAATTTTAACCTAGAAACGTTAGTCAACAAGTTACGTGCCTATGAACTAAATATGAGAAGAAAGGAGACATTTACTAGGTCATGTTCAGGATCCGGGAATGTATTGTGCAAAAGGTTCTCCAAGTTCAAGTTCTAAAGGAGGGTCAAATGCCTATTACTCTAGAGGTGAAACTAACTCAACTTAAGATGGTCAGGTGATGATGAACATGGATGGAGACATATGCTTTGTTGCCAGTGGTAGCACTCCTTAAAAACCACAGTCTGCAGCTTCCAACTCTACTGCAAATCCTCCAAATATGAATTATTCTAGGATGCCTATGAGTGTGAAGTATGCTGAACAACAATTTGCCCTTTATGCGTCTTTCATTGCTTCATATGAGAACTATATCAAGGGAAAGATAGTAGACCCCACCACATTAGATGAGGACTATGATCAAATTGATGTTGATGACATGGAAGAGATGAATCTTCAATGGCAAATGGCCATGATCGTGAGAAGGGTGAAAAGGTTCATGAAGAAGACAGGAAGAAAGTTCGTGGGGGAGAGACCGGGATTTGACAAGTCCAAAGTCCGATGTTACAATTGCCAACAAAATGGACACTTTGCAAGAGAATGTACTAATGAAAGAGTTGAAAGGAGTCAGAATAGGTCTACTCCTCAGAATGGAAATGGAGCTGAGACGAAAGCTATGGTTTCTCAACATGAAGGTGGATATAATTGGAACATTCAGGTAGAAGAGGTCAGTGAACAGGCCAATTTGGTGAACATTGTGTCTAGAAGATATGAAATAGACATAGTGGAGGACCAAGCCTACATTGCTGAGATGAATTATCAACTCTCAGAGGTATGTTCTAAACCCCAATGTGAAAAATGCGAGAAATTGTCTGAACAATTAATTACTTTAATTGATCGAATATGAGTTTGGAAAAATAATTAAAATATTTAAAAGTAGAACACCACTATTCTAAACAAAAGGAAAACAGTTACTCTGTTAAAAAAAGATGGTGAAAAAGATATTAGATGCCTTAAAACCACTCTAGCTGAGAAAATACAAGTAATTGATTTAAGTTTTGAAGTAGTGGAAGAAAAGACCAAACTTGTGGCTGAAAAAGACAAACAAATAGTTGATTACCAAGTAAAAGTGGTGGAACTAAATAGAAAACTTGAACTGTTTAGGAACTTTTCCATGATGCTAAATCATGTCCTAAGTGTTCAGTGTTCTCCGAAAAATAAAGAGGGAATTGGATTCTCTGAGGTTCCACCATCTTTTAATAATAACTATACTTATAATCCTAGTAAGCAGCCACCTATTTGCGTTCAGACTGATCAAACCATACCGGGTACAATAAACATGGACATAGCACCCGTTAAGGTTCAGTTAAGCAAAACCTTTGTTAACCCTGTCAACCTTGAAGAGGTAGACAAGAACGTTAACGAACCTGTTCAGATAAATTCCTCAGTTATTGATCAAGAGTCCCATTCTAGTAAGCCTGTCAATACTGATAAAATGAATGATGAAGTTGTGTTACTGAAAAGGGGGTCAAATGTTACTTTTAGTGAAAAGAAATCATATTTAAACCCATTCGTTCCCCCCTACGTGAAACTAAATGTCAGTAAACCAACCTCATCTTCTGAAGTTACTCCTAAAAAAGATGTTCAGATGACCACAGGTAATTTAAATAAGAGTTTCTTTAGATGTCATATCAAGGGACACGTTGCCAGTATTTGTCCCTTGAAAAGAGAGGAAACTAAGAGTATGAGACGAAACAAAACTGAGAACAAAACGAAACCTAAAACTGGTGTTCGAACTAGTGTCAATTCCACTAACACTAAACCTTGGATAAATCCAAGATTTCAAAGAAATCAACCTCGTTTTTTCCCAGTTAACCATAAAACCCGTAACTTTGAGTCATCCGAAACTTTTAATACTAGAAATTCAGGGATTTTTGGTTGGTCTCATAATCATTTCACTAGAAATCTTTCTTTCAGATCAAATGGCAGGTTTCCTCAAAGGAACTTTAGACAATCAGCTAGTTGGATGCCGTTAAACAAGTTTGAACAACCCAAGACCAGGAAGTCTTAGGTCCCCCGCTTTTAATTGTTTTCTTTAAATGTGGAGGAATAGTCTGAAAGGACTATGACAACAGGTGGGTTGTCGACAGTGGCTGTTCCCGGCACATGACAAGTAACAAGAAATCTTTACTTGACTGGAAGGCTGTACAAGGAGGAAGAATAAGTTTTGCAGAAGAAAGTGGAGGAAGAATTTCAGGCATCGGTACGGTTACTAACGGAGGATCAAATTGGAAAAAGTAAATTTTGTGGAAGAATTGAAGCACAATCATCTGAATGTTTCACAGATTTGTGACAAAGAATACACCGTGCACTTTACAAAGGATGAAGTGCTTTATCCTGTTTTCAAGATCCCAAAAAGTTGGATAGCCATGAAAGCTCCAAGAGAGAAGAATACCTATGTGATGGACATGAGGTCAACCAAGATAGCAACAGAAGAATCATGTCTTTTGTCTAAAGCAACAGAATCTGAATTTGAGTTATGGCACCGGAGAATGGGACACATCCATCTACGTAAAATGAATTACATTGTCAAGAATGGTTTGGTATTAGGGGTTCCATTGAAAAGTTTTAACTTTGAAGATAAATGTCTGTCATGAAAGAAAAGAAAACAGCACAAGAAACCACATCACTCCAAGCTGATTAATTCGATAGTCACACCCCTGGACCTGCTCCACATGGATCTCCTTGGTCCTATAAATGTCAAAAGTTTGGGTGGGACATCTTATTGCTTAGTAGTGACTGATGACTACTCTCGATACTCGTGGGTGTATTTTCTTAAAGCTAAGGATGAGACAATGCATTTGGGGATTGACTTGATTACCAGAGTGGAAAACGTTATTGGAGGAAATGTCAAATTCATCAGAAGCGATAACGGCACCGAGTTCAAGAATTATCAAATGGAGATGTTTTGTCTGCAGAAAGGGATAGAACATTAGTTCAGTGCACCGTACACTCCACAACATAATGGAGTAGCTGAGAGAAAGAATAAGACACTAATTAAAGGAGCCAGGACCATGCTGGCAGATGCTAAGCTTCCAGTGGTTTTATGGGCTGAGGCTGTCGCTACAGCATACTATATCCTTAATCGTGTTTTAATTGTTAAAAGATTAAACAAAACTTGTTATGAATTAATGCATGGTTGAAAGCCTAATCTGAAAGGTCTCGAACCTTTTGGGTCCCCATGTTCAATATTAAAGACTAATTCTAAATTTGGTGAGAAAGCTGACGAAGGTATTCTTGTTGGTTACGTGGTAGGGTCTCCCAACAGAAGAGTCTTTAATCTATCGAGCAACAAGGTTGAGGTGGTTTGTAACACTGACATTACCAGTTACAATTCACCAAAGCCTAGCATGGGACCAGATGAGGTTTTTGATTATGAGAAACTGTTTAAGTCTTTTAATCTGCCTTCTTATGAATTTACAGATATTGAAGAAAGGATGGCTACTTAGATGTTAATTGATTAAGGAAGAGGCCATCACGCATAACTCAAAGGTTGAAAATAAAAGACCAACCATATCCAGTGTTGAAGAAAGACCCGATGTCTCAGATGAAAAAGAGTTCATAAATCCGTTTCACAATCAACATAAAACAAATGAACTCACTCCTAATCTTGGTGAAGACTTGGTAGTTGCTCCTGACCAAACCACAAGAATCCACAAGGATCACCCTCTGGAGAATGTAATTGGTAATCCTTCTGATGGTATGCGTACCAGAGGTAGTTTTGAAGAAAACACATGTGTGTATGTGAGAATCAAGGATACTGGTATTATGAACGAATGTTTATATGCATGCTATATCAGTCAAATAGAACCGAAAAACTACCGGATGGCTTTGAAATATAGCTCTTGGGTTGAAGCCATGCAGGAAGAATTGGCTCAGTTTGACAAAGATGTATGGCGCTTGGTTGAGAAGCCACATGATGTGCTTGCAATCGGCACTAAGTGGGTATTTAGGTGCAAAAGAGATGAGAAAGGGGTAATCGTCCGAAACAAGGCTAGACTGGTAGTTAAAAGATTTAATCAACAAGAAGGAATCGACTACAATGAGGTGTTTGCTCCTGTAGCCAGGCTGGAGGAAATTCGACTTTTCTTGGCATTTGCCGCTCATAAAGAAATGAAGGTGTTTCAATTAGACGTAAAGAGTGTGTTTCTGAATGGAAAGGTAGACGAAGTGATATATGTCGAGCAACCTCCAGGTTTCACAGATCCAGATTTTCCAGATCATATGTATAGACTCAGCAAAGCATTATATGGTCTACATCAAGCTCCACTGGCTTGGTATGCCACCTTATCTGATTACCTGCTGGAAAATGGTTTTGTGAGAGGGAAGATTGACAGTACGCTGTTTGTGAAGTGGAATGGAAAAGATTTTCTTCTAGTCCAGGTCTATGTGGACAATATTATCTTCGGGGCCTCAAAGATTTATACGTGTCAGGAGTTCGAAGCGGCCATGAAGAAAAGTTTTAAGATGAGTGCCATCGGTGAACTAACCTTCTTTTTAGGTTTACAGGTAGATCAGAAGAAGGACGAGATGTTTATTCATCAAACTAAATATGTTCATGTCGTACTCAAACGATTCAAGATGGAAGAAAGTACTCCGTATGATACTCCAATCTGTGTTAACCACAAACTGGGTGCTGACTCTGACAGTGATGAAGATGTGGATCCCACTCAATATCGTGCAATAATAGGTTCTTTAATGTATCTAACTGCTTCTAGACTTGACATTATGTTTGCAGTTTGTGTTTGTGCGCGTTTTCAGGCTAATCCAAAGGAGTCACACATGAAAGGCATGAAGAGGATACTACGGTACCTCAAAGGAAAACCTAAGGTAGGTCTCTGGTATCCAAAGGGAGGTGAACTGGATCTAGTTGCATACACCGACTCCGATTTGGAGGCTGTAACCAGAATAGGAAGTCGACTACCGGTGGCTGTCAGTTTCTTGGTGGGAGATTGGTGTCTTGGCAATGCAAGAAGCAGACCTCGGTTGCAATATCCACCTGTGATGCAGAGTATATGGCAGCATCAAATTGCTGCTCCCAGGTTTTTGTGGATACAACAAAAAATGCGAGATTACGGTCTAAATTTCACTCATACTTCAATTTGCATTGATAATACTTCTGCTATCTCAGTAACTAACAATCCCGTAAAGCATAGTAAAACTAAACATATTGACATTCGTCATCATTTCATACGGGATTGTGCTGAGAAGAAATTAATCATGCTTGAAAAGGTTGATTCTCTGGATAACTTTGCCGATCTTTTCACAAAATCTTTTGACCGATCGCGTTTTTAAAACCTTATTGAGTTAAATGGGATGATCAATCCCGAGTATCCGTGACTTGTTTTGTTTTAACATAAAAAATAAAAATAAAAAAATAATCACTCTTGATTAAAATTATGTCAGTTTCTCAAGTTTGAAGGACATATACTTGTATATGTTTGGTCCTCTTATCTACTTGTAGATTCGAAGGAAAGGCGTTCACCTTAAAACCGAAAGCATTTGGGGCGATTGTGATGTGTTTTGTTTTAATTCCTTCGCTGAAAATTATATCGGTCGATCTAAGTTTGAGGGACACATATTTATATGTGTGTTTGGTCCTGTTAACAAACTGTGGACATACAGGATTGCCATTTACCTAAGAACTAAGAAGTGACTGGGGCGATTGAATTTAAAATTGTTTTTCTGTTTTCTCTGGGAAGTGATATAATCATTTAGTCTATAGCTTTTTAGAAGCTTCAAGGTTTGTTTTAAAATGAAAATTGATTCAACCTTTGGAAAATGATAGGTAAATTGATTCTGTGGGCCTAACAGGTGAAGTTATTACGCTTAAAAGGCTCTATAACAGTCATTGATTTGCATGGTAGCTTTCCATGATGCATAAAAGTTGAAGTGATACAAAGTAAATATGCTAGATTTACTGTGGAGAGTCATGTTGAATAAATGTGCATGTCTCCACATATATCTCTCTGAATGATAGGCAAAAGTGATTACCCAGTCATACACGAGCCCGTTAGTGTCTTGATCACCAAAAATATTTCGTCTTTTTGTTTAAAAATAATAGTAATAATAATAATAATAATAAAATTTTTGCTCTGTTTGTATAATATTAAGTTGTCGTATTTTGTTTTCCAAAAGCTTAGAGGGTCAAACTAGAACTATAAGGGTGGGGCATTCAGATAAGTCCTAAACACTCTGAATGAAAGGCATGTAAGTCTGAATGGCTTGTAAGTCCAATGTTCAACCTTAAAGCTTTAAATCTTTTCTTACAAGTTATAAAATTTTTGATCAAGCGCTAGGGGGTTGGAGTCAAATTGGGGTGATCTGGGACAGCACATTAATCAATGTGATTCTATGTTCGGATCTTTTCATAAACGCAATGGTTTTCTCAAAGACTGAAATTTGATCCCGCAAACTCATTCTACTTTTTTTAATTTAGTTTTCCTTTAAATCACGGGTTACTCGCTTTTGTTTATGATCTAAAATTTGAACTCTCTTGTTTTACTTTAACTTTGCTTTGATAGAAGCGAAGTTATCATAGGAGAGAAGTTGATAATTTCGCCTCCAGTGTTTCCAAAGGGTTTAAAACCATCTTTAAGGTTAAAATACGTCAAACTAGTTTCATTCATCCTCGGCGAACTTATCCTTCGAATCAACCTTAACCGAATCACCTTTTGATCACTTATTAAGGTTTCTAATCTCGTGATGATTCATAATTTAATACTTGATGATAATTCTCTCTGGAAAATCTGTTCTTTATGATTTTTCAACCAATACCTTAATGGCCCTGATACTCTTACATTGTTTCTACTTATGCGATATTTAGTATTTGCTTATCTTAATTGGACCCTATAGGACCTTCGTTAGTCACATGATTGTTTTTATTTGTAACTTGCAAAAGATTTGTGATTTCTGGTCTGTTCTTGATGGCGAAGTTGAGTTAGGGGCAAAGTTATGCCCAACTTCGCCTAAGTATTAACTTCGCAGTCTCTCAAGCCTTATGAACAACTTCGCTGGAACCCTAATTTCGCCTATTAACCTATTGGGCGAAGTTACCAGCTGGTTATGCATTTTTTCTAAGTTAGCTCGTTTACACTACAGATATGGCTGAGGTTGCGGGTGCGGGTGGCACAGGTGGTGATGGTGGTGACGACGATAAAAGGAAATTTTTCTCGACACACAGCATGTATGTAACCCTAGTTCCAGATACTCGTGGAGCTGAAGATTACGCAGAGATTAACCAGTTTATCATGTGCTCACGGATTTTTCATTCTATCTCCACCACTCTTCCTATCTCCTTGCCGAATATAGAAGGGTTTTGGAGAACGGTAGAGTATGATTGTCGCTTGGAACCTTCAGTTATGTGTGCTACAGTTAATAAGCAGGTTGTCCAATTTTCAGCTGATCAGATACAAGCAGCTTTGCAATTCGGGTCTGTTGCATATGATTAGGGTCCTGCTGAGTATCCGGCTACTTTTCGGAATGGTGCTTTTCTTCGCATGGGTTACTCAGGACCTCTGGAAGATTCTCAATGTCACAAAGGGTTCTTACTTAATCGATGGTGTTTCTTTATGCACGTGTTAATTGTTTGCATGTCTGGTCGCAAAGCTGGTTCTAATGGTATGGGTGCAACTATGCAATCTGCAATGACCACTTTGACATACAATAAACCATTCCGCTTTGGTCAGATGGTATTTTATGAAATTGATTGTCAAAGAAGGGTGGTGGCTAGGGAACGGTTCTTGATGCATCCCAGATTTTTGCAGATGATCCTTAATCATGTGGCTCCGAATCTCCTACAACGTCTTCCTATTTCATTTGTGGACAGTGTGAACAAAAGAATCTTTGCTCAATGTCGTACTTTGAGCGTCGGCCAAGACACACTGCTCTATTTGGATATCTTTTGAACCCATCTTATGTTGCTCCACTAAATGATGGATTTCTTGATCCTGCTTCAGCTCCAGCTGATATTCCACAACCACCTCCTGTGGTTCAAGATGCTCCAGTTAGTGCACCTATTATGTCTGCTGTCGAATAGGTAGATCTTGATGTTGCTTTTGGAGGACACAGGTTACTTGATATGTCCTCGGTTGATGCTTCTGAAGTTCAGGTTTCGTTGGTTGATGTGTCTGGGGTTCGTGTTTCCTCAGTTGCTGCTTCAGTGGGTCCATCACTTCCCTCAGTTGAGGCATATGAGGAGACTTTGTCTGATTCATCCTCAAATGAAGTTGATGAGACTCAGAGAGTTCTAGAACTTCAAGAAAAGATACAGGTGAAATGTAAGAAGGGTTTTGATGATGATAGTGAATATGATTTTGACGATGAAACATATGCTTTGGTTCGTAGATCCAAGAAGGCTCGAGCTGATGAGAGCTCAAGGGTGGTTCACTTTGCCCCCCTCACAGTTATCTGGCACGTATACTCTTGTACCGTCCACTACTGTCTCTATGCCAGTGACCTCTAGCGTGTCCACAGTGGCTTTGTCAGCACCGGAGATTGTATCATTACCGTCTTGATCTATTACTCCAACTGAAGTTGTTGCTATGTTTGTGGAGTCTACACTGGTTGCTACTGCTGGATCTTCGATTTCTGTTCCACCTCCAGTTACTATTCCACCTACATATGAGATTCCAGTAAGTTTGGGAATTCCTCCACGTTATGCTCAGGATATTTCTCATATGTCGTTTGCTTTTGACTCTACTATGTCGGATTCTAAGCGGATGCTCTGGAACAAGTAGTTGCTGAGCAATCACGGATTAATGTCATCCAAACTAAGCAATCACATGTATCACTAACATTTAAAAACTTTTGTAATCATCGCACCTCTTTATTCTCTCCCCTAGTAAGTGGTTACTACACAAATTCTTCTAAATCTCTCTCGATATGAGTTGAAGCCGGGATTGTGTGATTCAAATTTCAAATTCAAATATAGACTCCATCTTTGAACATCGACGATGATATAACCCTAGCAGCTCTTTTTTTTCTTTATCGTCTTCAACATTAGTCTTGCTAACATATGATGAGGCAACAACCGTCCAGGTGAGATCAAGCTATGAGGAATCCGATTACCTAAGATTAATTTCCTTCTCTAATCGGTTGTATAATTTTCGTTTTTGGCTCCGATCTAATTGTGATGTTTTCCGACGAAAGATGGTGGCAGGTTCCAATGGAACCTTATTTTATATTATATTTTGAAGATTGGTTATTCCGGGGGGTTTAGTTACGGTTTTCGAGGGTCTGCAAGGTGACGTGCCGTGACTTTTGTCATTGATATCTACGGTTTTTAGGGTTTATTATAATTACATAACACTTATTTCAATTTTATTTTATTTTGGTTTTGTTAGTTTGTTGTTACCTTTATGAAGCAGTCTTTGAATCTTTGGGTATTGAAGCTTGGGAAAAATGCTTGAATTGAACAGTTGATGGTGCTTGAACGTTTTATTGTTTAGAAACACAAACATGGGATTGTTTCTTCACCAGGTGCAGCCATAAGATGGTTTGCGATTTTAGTGGCGGTTTGGGCTTAAACGAACCCATACAATCGTGTGTGTAAGCACTTGAGGTGAGTTCATAAGCCCTCTTTTAATTGTTTTTTTATTATCAGTTCTTATTGTTAAAATTTCGACTAAAGTGTTGTTGACATCATATTCCAATTTGGACCCATGTGAGTATAACCCTATGTTATTATTAACAACACTGATTTTTATTTTGAAATGAGAAATTGTTGTGCTTTTGTTCAATTTTCATATTAAAACTTAATGAATATTTGAGAAATGGATTTTAACTGATGCATTAAAACGTGCAGCAACTGCTATAGGTTATTTAATAAATTACATAATTTTAAAGCATCAGTTTTGTAAGATAGATTGATTTTTCATTGGAGTTTCATGTCTGGAAAGATTAACACATCTCCATGTGTTGTTTCAGAACCCTCACATTATCTTATATTTGACCTGTATTGTTTTTAAATCAAGGAGCTTGACTGAAAATTAGATTTAATGTCATTTCTTTTTCTTAAACATTGTATAGAGTTTCTTGGTTTTTGAGTTTTTAGAGAAGCTACACTTGATGCTTGTACCACTTGAAGAAATACTTGATTCTGCTCAACATAAATTTGTGACTGGTGGAGGAGTTTGTATGTGAATTGAGACTGTTGATCGATCAAATGTTCAGTAGACAATATGACCCCATGCCATAGCTGCTGCAGGTACCTTAACAATTCAGTAGACAATTCTTTTTGTTAATGATTAACTGATTATTTTTTATAAATTACTTAAAATTCAAAACAAAAAATTGAAATTCATATTTCGGTTCATTTCAGTTTTATGACATGTGAACCAAACCAAAAGATTGGTTTTACAAGATCATTTTGGTTTTATTACATGCGTGCCAAACAAAAAGTTCGGTTTTACAAGCAACCACATACGGGTCAAGAAAGTAAAACACTACTGAGATTTGACTGAAATTAGTTCCTTATTGCATATAAATGTTGGGCTAACCTGAATGCGCTGATGTCCTTTGCTCCATCTTCATAATTTTTAATGTTTTTTCCGGTGATTGGTTTTAATATTATGCGGTGGATGTTTATGATCATTGTTTCTTCAACACGATGATATAAGGATTAGGTACTTATCCATCCTCTTTACTGCTAAATGTGATTCTCTTTGTTTGATATAAACTTTGTTTTTGATTAAATTTTATAAATAGTCAAATGTTACTTACGTAAAAGTTAAAAAAAATTGATGCACTTTTATTAAATCGCTTTTATTATATTGCGGCACTTTTTGTAAACGCTAAAGTTTAGTTTTAAATGAAACAAGACGGGTTGATCTTCATGAAACATGATGGCTACGAGCCAGCTCAAGTTTGATAAATTAAGCTCAGGCTCGAGCCACTTGTTTAAGCTTTTACTCGATTCAAGATTTTATGGTGCCGAATCAAGCTAGAGCTCGACCCTTAAAGTAAACTTGTTTAATAAACGAGCCCGGACCCAAGCTGGCTCGCGAGCATAAATGAGTCATTAAATCACTCTTCATCATTTTATTTTTTTGTATGAAGAAATATATTCTGCACAAGGCAGACCGGTTAGTTTCTTATGATGCAAAGTGGTTCTAAGCATTATCTTTGCTGTTTTTTGCCATTTTGTTTTTTGTTTTCTTTAACTCATATCTGACTCCTATGTATGTTCAGTGCACAACTTACCAAAGCGTACCAAACTGCTAATGTTCTCTTTGAGGTTTTAAAGGTTGTTAATCAAACTCAAGCAGTGGAAGTTGACCAGGAGGTGGGTAGAAAAGAATTTTCCCTGCTTATATTGCGAAGAATATTTAATATATTATTTATGTATAATTATTTTGGTTATAGTCTTTATGAACTGTTAAATAACTGTCACGGATTCTAGAAACGCATGATAAAGTTGCACAGAAGACAGAGATCTATCTCCCATACAATATACTGCCTCTTGATCCTGATAGTGCCAATCAGGCCATCATGAGATGCCCGGAGGTATATTCAAACTTCGATTTATTCTAGCTCTTTTATGCATATTCATAATAGTTTGTTTTAATTTTTTTTACTTGGTTTTCAGATTCACGCTGCTGTTGTTGCACTTCGTAACACGAGGGGTCTTCCATGGCCTAGGAAATACAAGAAGAAAAATGAAGTAGACATTCTAGATTTATGTCTGGGTTTCAGGTAACATGCCTTGCACAAGTTAAAATTGTTTTGTGTCAAAACAAGTAATTATTAGTACAAGCCAATATGGTTTTGCTCTTTTTGTATTTGGTCTTAGATTGATAGTAAAACCGAAACCGAACCAAAGCTGTTTTTTGTTACGGTTTTGTTATTTTGGTTTCGTACCCTCCCCCGTGGACCTTATGTAATGATGATATAGATCACAAGTATTTTGTCATGATGACTGATTTTTAGTTTTTTCGTTTTTTAGCTTTTGCTCCTGATCGACTCGCTAAAAACTCAAGCAAACAAGAGCTTAAACGAGTTCGAGCTTATAAACTTGTTTAATAAATAAGCAAATGCTCGAGCTTCACTTATCGAGCTCAAGTTGTCTCGCGAGCCTAAACGAGTGAAGATAACAAAACTGTTGCTACTTACACTAGAGTCGCGCCAAAAAATCAGGTACGAATACGTACGACCTATAAAACCTTAATCTGTTATTGGAATACCCAGGTATACCGTACCCGGTTATGAACTCAACCTTACCGGTCAAAACGTGTTCGGGTTAGAACTGGATTTAAGCAAAATGAGTTTGGATCATTTAAGATAAACTTTAGTTTCGGTTTGGGTGGTTATAAGCAAAATAAGTTATGGTAATTTAAATAAAGTATCAGTTTTTGGTTCGGGATGAACAGGTTATAAGTTATTCAGTAAATTTACATATGTTTTTATTGCAAAATTGTTACCTGCTAAGATACTTTAAAAAAAAGTTTATTAACCTGAATATTCATGTCGCTTATTTCTGTCTATAAGCCTTAACTTTACTATATTTTATAATAAAATTTATCTTGACCTACTGATGTTGACTTTGACTCGCAGTGTAAGACAGTTGTTTGGTACAAAATCATTGCCTATGTTCACATGTCTCAAAAACTAAAGACACCTTACACGGATTGCTATATACGCTTTCTTTATATGGTATAAAAATCATTTTGAGAGTTTCTATATGATAGTAGTTCTATATTTTCTGAGTAATATCTAAATTGTAATATTTTGCAGCCTGAACATTAACGCATGGAAGTTCATGATCAACATCGGTTTCTAAGGTGTTGCATGGTAAATGGAACAAACCCTTCATTAATATCATTCTTATGCGATCAGACCACTTACTTTCTACATGTTCGGTTGACTGGCTTTCGTTTTGTTGCAGTCAAAATAGGGGGCTAATGGCAAAATGAATTCTGGATTGAGAAGTCACTAATAGCAGCTCTTAAATTGCCATGTAGAGGTCTTTTTTTTTAATTTTATTTTAATAAATTGTTTGGATAAAACTATATGTATGAGATGAGCAGAAAAAATGATAAGCTACAATTATTATTGTTATTATTGGTGATCTTATTCATCTATCTCTCTTTGTAGGCTGCTTTTGCTGCCAGTCCGGTGGAGGAAAATGAGAGCAAGTTGAACCTATGTTTTGAACAGAAAAAAAACATGTGTACAAGTAGACGTTATGAGCATTGTAAAACTCTACATGTTTTGAACACAAAAAAACGTGTGTGTACAAGTAGACGTTTTGAACATTATAAAACTCTACCTATACGAGTCTCCCGCCGCATCACGCGGGTTCTGTACTAGTTCAATTAAATGTGTGATCCATATTAAGTTCTTAAAGTCCTTACAACTCATCAAGTTCTCAAAATATCATTCACATATATATATAGAGGAAGGTTAACGTACAATAATAGGTTATCGTACATTAGGTACGCGAGACCCTGCACCACCAGATCCTAATTGCAACTAAAACTACGCGGTGGCATAATTGTAATTAAATCAAAAAAATACTTCTCGCACAACAGATCGTCATTTACTGCAAGCCTTCAGCCATAATCAAATCATCCATAAAACTAAAGCATAATAAAAAATCGATAAACACATTATCGCTATAGTTTAATAATCTTCAAATTGATCAAAATTGTTGATTTAATCAATAGAATTGATGTGTAGGAGGCTTTAGAATCATCAATCGATTATGAAATTGCATAATAATACACTTAATTGAGCTATGATTACGGTTCATGTTTAAACGTTCTACACAAAAACTTTAAACGTTCTGGACTTTTTGTACAGAACTTCTAAACTTTTTGTACAGAACTTCTAAATTTTTTGTCTAGAACTTCTAAAGTAAAAAGTTTAGACCAAAACGAAGAAAAAGTTTAAACGTTCTGACAAAAAATGAACAAAAGGTTTAAACGTTTAACTAATACGTTCTGATCAAAACTACAAATTTAAACGTTCTGACCAAAACGAACACCTTTAAACGTTCAAGTTTAAATGTTCTGTACCAAAACTTTATAAGTTTTAACAAAAGGTTTAGAAGTTCTATACAAAAAACTTTAGAAGTTCTATACAAAAACTTTATACGTTCTGTTTAAACGTATTATAGGTTCTGTTTAAACGTTCAGAACAAAAATCAATTAAACTTTAAAAGTTCAGTACAAAAAGTTTATACGTTCTGTTTATACGTTTTAGGTTAATGTTAATACGTTCAATGTTAAAACTCAGAACTCAAACTCAAAATTGATAACTAAAACTTCAAATTGATGATTAATTGGATCAATTTCAAAGTTTAATTGATCAATTAGTTCATCAATTTCAATTGATCAATTTGATAAACTAACCTGTGAACAACTCGTGACGGAGAAAGATGGTGTTCACGACGGTAACGTCGATGGTCGCGACGGTGAATACAATCGTTGGACGGTGACGAATTGATGAACGGTGATAGTGAAGGCGGACGGAATCGATGGGAGCAGTGGATCATAGTTGATGAAATTTACAATATTGCCATCGCGTGATTTTGAAATCAACAGTGTAGGAACTCGCGTACGTAATGTATGATTAGGAATTATTGTATTGGATCTTATATATATATATATATATATATATATATATATATATATGTATATATATATATGTATATATATATATGTATATATATATATGTGTGTGTGTGTGGAAAAGATAATGAGAGAACCTCCTTGAAGAGAGAACTAATAAGAAAATCGTGAAAACTCGACCCAAACTTAGTTTTTTTTATGGATAAAAAATAGTCATTCTTTTATTATAAGGTTACTTTTTTAAGAAAATAAAAAAGTCGATCGCGATATTTGAATATATATATATATATATATATGTAATAGTGCTATATTACATATAATATTTTTGTATTACATGCATGTAGTACACCAATATTGTTATATTATATGTGTATATGTGTGTGTGTGTGTGTGTGTGTGTGTAATACAACAAGATTGCATGTATTTAATATCGTTATCAGCGTTTTTTTTTCTAAATTTTGGTAAACACTAATAACATATAATAAGGATGACGGAAAAAAATATAATTATTTTTTTAATTGAAATTTTCGAGAGTTGTTTATTTATGTCTTGAACATCCTATATATGCATTGCGTTTTAAATTTAGACATGGTTTTTAGATTCCATTAGCATGGTAGTATATAGAAATAACATCATACGTGGATCATACGTGGATATTCAAAACACAATAAAATGTATTCTATGTGAGACTTTTAACACACCAGTAAATTTAAAACGTTGTGATGTTTTAAAGTTTATGCCTAAAATACGATACATTTTCATTATGTTTTAAATTGTTATATATGATTTTTTCGATGTAATATCATGCTAAAAGAATTCAAAGCATTCCTAAAAATTAAAACACAATGCCTACTTAGAATTCTTACACATTTTAAGGTTTTTGGTTTTCTTATTCTAACTTTACCCTACACAAACACACACTACTGGAAACCTATGGTGACGCAATTGTAACAATTTACAGCATGATATTTGTTTGTATTAGTTAAATCGAATTCAACAAAGATGTACCCAATATTTCCAAATTAATAATATTAATATGACAGAATTATAAATTTTGTCCTTTAAACATGGTCAAATTATGGATCGAGTCCTTAAAAATTTTGTAATTTAAATCGTTGTCCTTTATATGCAAAAGTGTTTCGTTTTTAGTCCTTTTGACTAACGATCATCCCAAAAACTCAGTTAAGTCTTAACATGTTCCAAACATGTGAGGGCATAAATGTAATTACACTTTTATATTCATTATAACAAAAACAAAGAAAATAAAGAGAGTGCAGCTTATATTAAAATATATCTCCTTCATCCCCAACATTTCCTTTTCTTTTTCACCACCACCACTTTTACCGATAACCACTGGCCACATACATATATAACAGGCAACCTTTCACCACCGCCATATCCCTACGGAAACTCTAACCACCTACCCACCCCTTCGTCTTCGTCCTCAAACGGTGGTGTTGTAGATGTAGATGATTCCATCCCTCGTTGCTTCACATCACTCATCTGTTTCTCTTTTACTTTATGTCATTCAAAGGAAATGGTTTAATCCATGATTAATATAAGAAAGCAATTAGAAATTAATAAAGATATATAACCTTTAATTAAATGGTTATGATATTTAGTCATACTTGAGATAAATTAATATGGAAAAGAAATTAGTTTGTTAAAAAAACCACCCATTAGGCTAAACGTAGTGAGCGAGAAAAGTGGAAGTTTTGGGGCGATTTTTTGGAGGAACACCGCCCCCCTGGCGATAATTGGGCGAAAATGGGCGAGGGCGGCAAATATTTGTCGCTTGTGGGTGTTTGAAAATAATAATAAATTAATAAATGGACCGTTGTCGGTCAAATTTAAAAAAAAATAAAAATTAAACAATATATATATAAACATACACCCTTCTTCTCCATTTTATATCCATTTTATACACAAATCATACCCAATTTCTTACAAAAAATAAACAAAATGAATCCTAGAAACAACCCGAACCAACCGAACTACCAACTCCCTGCTTTCGGTCAAGCGTATGGTTCGCAATCGAGCCAACCGAACCAACCGAACTACCAATTCCCTGGTTTTGGTCAAACGTATGGTTCGCAATCGAGCCAACCGAACCAACTGAACTACCAATTCCCTGCTTTCGGTCAAACGTATGGTTCGTAATCAAGCCAACTGAACCAACCGAACTTACAATGGAACCAACCGAGCTATCCGTATCAATTTTCCGACCCGAACCTAAACATGTACGCCAACTTTCTCAGCCCCCAAAACACAATGTCGGCGTTCGGGTCTACACCACCGGAGTCGGAGCCGGTGACGGTACCGGATACGCAAACGTCACGGGCCTCCGGTTCAAGCAAAAAGCCGACCCGTAAACACAAAAAAAAAAACAACCGGGGGAGACGATGGCGCAACGTGATCCATACAAGCATTGGAACGAGGAGGAGGAGATGGCCCTTGCAAGAGCTTGGATTAACATTTCGGAGGATCCCGACGTCGGTAAGTTTTTTAATATTAAGTATTTATTAAAAATGTATTTAGTGTTTATTAAAATATATACTAATTGTTACAAATAAATTTAATTTGTAGCTAACTTTCAAGCCGCCGGGGTGTTTTGGAAGAAAGTATTTGAAGCTTGGTTCGCAATAACCGGTAAACCCGAAGACTACCGAGGAAAAGAAGCGGTTCAAGCCCACAGGAAGGGGCTTAACGCCGATTGTCAAAAATTTGCCGGGATAATTAACCGGTTGAAGGGGTCCGGCTGGCGTAGCGGAAATAACGACGTCGACATTATAGGTCAAGCCTTGGGCAAATTTCGAGCTCAGGGTCACACTGTTGAGTGGCCCGGGAAACCGTTCAAGTATTTGAGTTCTTGGGAAAACCTACGTCGTTGCTCGAAATGGAATGTGGTACCAACCGTTCCGGCCGCCCGACGAGCCGGCTTATCCCGGCCTTCAAAAAGGTCGAAGACATCGTCGTCGACAAATCCGAGCACACCAAACACACCCTCCAATGCTCGTAGCTTCTTCCTCGACGACACGGTCAATTTAGCCGATGATTTGAATATACCCGACGAAGATGAGGTAGAGGAGTTGCCTCGACCACGCGGGAGATCGAGGAAAAATAAGGGGGAAGGTTCGTCGTCAACACGATTCAATACGGAGCCCGTTGAAATAAACGAGTGGGTCGGTCGTCTGGAAACAAATGCCACCGTAATTGGAGCCGGCATTCGAGCATCCAACAAACAACAAGAAAAGCTGAACCAAGCATTCGAATTAAAACAAATGAAAGACGACTACGAATCCCTCAAAGCGGAGGGGTTTCACGAGGATGCCGAATTATTGATGCAACGCCGACGTGAAAAAATGCGCGAATATTACGGATATTAGTTTCTTTTTTAGTTATGTTTTTTTTTCTTTAGTTATGTTTTTTAATATTTTTAGTTATGTTTTTTTTGTATTTTTTTTAATTTTAATGCATTTTAATTTAATTATTTAAATAAATTGGTTTTTATTTAATTAGTTTAATTATAAAAAGAAAATAATAAAAAAACACACTGTGGGCCCAACTTTTAGCCCCTACACCATTACACTCCAAAAACAAATTTCCACTTTATGCCGACTGGACGTCACGGGTCATAATTCACCCCAATTGTAGTCCCTCGACTACAAATAGCCTTAGTATAACATAAGATGCAATAATATTATAATAAAAAAAGCAAAAGCATTTAATATGAAAGATATCAGAAAGAGAGTATAAAAGGGCTGCGTGTGTCTCTAGGGTTTGGATGCAATTTGATTCAGGCATCCAATTCATACTACTACTGATTATTAATCATAATCAATTTGATTTTGTTTGTTGTTATTAATAGTTATTCTGGCCATTTTGATCCTCCCTAGGGTTATTGAAATGTAAAATGAAGTAGTTGTTAGGTTAGGTTAGGTTAGGTTAGGTTAGTGTAGTAGAGATGGTGATTGATCATGTATTCCAAGTGGGTGACATGGTTTGGGCGAAGATGAAATCGCAGCCATGGTGGCCCGCCCACGTCTACCCTGAGGACTTTGCCACGCCCATGCTGCGTCGCTCCAAGCCCAAGCAGGAGGAGCCTCTCTTGTTGGTTGCCCTCTTTGGCGGTGCTTCTACTAGTTTCGGATGGTTTCATTCTTCCGACCTCGTGCCCTTCGATTCCAGTTATCCCCAGATGTCGCTGCAGCCCGCTTCCAAACCCTTTCTTAACGCCCTCCAGGACGCCGTCGCCCACCTCAACAGGAGGCTTGCTCTTGCTTTCTCCTGTAATAAGACTGATGTCCAGGTTGCTGATTCGGGCGCTGTCTACTCGGTTGATGCGATCCGGAATGCTAGGCTTGGTCTTCAGCCCGAGCTGGTCAGTCACTTTTTAAGACGCTTGGCTTTGGAGGCTGCAACTGTTGATGATATTCAGTTTATAAAGAACAAGGCTACGGTCTTGGCTTACAGAAAAGCAGTTTTCGAGGACGCACCTCCTAAAGAATCGTCAAATAAAGGTTTCCATACATATACTACTATGCATTTGTCTTTCTCTTTCTCCTGTAGATGATTTCTTATGCAGTTAAGAGTGCTTTTAAAAGTTTCCTTGTTAAAAGCTACAATTAATTTATTAGTTGTTGTTTGATTTCGTGCCTATGCTTGTTTTGTTCCATTGCATGTGAAAGACGCTTTATCTCACTTTGACATATTATGGGAGGATACAACTGTTTTACGGAATTTCTTTTTCCAAATTCATGGCATTGATGAAATTCTATTTTTGGTTCTTCAATGTCATGTGAGTGTGAAATTCTATTAGCAATTTAGTTAAGTGGTCAATATTGCCCATAACGGACAACTCTTTCGTGTGCACAGTTTACCTTTCTGTTGCAACCTATACAGGATAACGAATGCGTATTGTATTTGGGAACTGATGCATTAATGAGCACACGCAAAATTGCTACCACCATTTTAACCTCAGGGGCAAAACTAGAATCTTTCTAATGTCATGTATTCGGAAAAATAAATTTCGTGAAATAGTTCTATCTTTAGCCCATGATAATATGTCAAAGTGAAAGTTATTGTAAATCTGTCACGGTTATAACTGATATGGCTGATGCTTTCATGTGAAAGAACTTTAGTACTTCACCAATATGTGAAAATCTTAGCTGTTACTTTCTCTCACTAGACGCCTAGACACACATGCAAGTAATTTAGAAGTCGTAATTAGTAACATATCCGGTCCTAAAGCTTTCCAGACTGATGCACGATTTCAGTTAAATAAATAAATGGTCTTTAAATTTGGACGTGTTAGGAAACATTTTCTAATTAGTTAAGTTTATCTTTTTTGGTTTTTTTTCCATAATTGTATCAAGATATGAGACTTTTTTTAATGTCTCTTTGTAGTTTGTTTTCAGTTATTCAATGTAATTCATGAATACATATTTATTCTTTCCGCCCCTGCTTTCTTGAGAATTAGAGATCAAATCTTTAGGTTGCATGTGTTTGAATTCAACCTATTTACAAGCGTACAGACTTTCATGTGTATGTTTGAAACTTTGAATTCGTCATTTTTGGATGAACATTATGGTTATTGTTAAGGCATTAGTGTTTATATTGTAATTTGTTTATGTTTGGCAATTAAACCATTACTGTAGCATATTTGTATCTGCGTATTTTAAACATTTGCCAACCCAAACCGTTAATTGGGCTTTTTTCTTTGAAGCAAGATTTTTTTATAATGAAATCACTTTTACAAAGTCTTTTAACTCTTCCCCTTAAATATATCAGAAAACAAATATGGTATCACCGTTGGTGAACTCGTAAATCTTGATTTTTGGGAGATACGTAATTTTCCACAAGTAGGAACAATGACTGCTGGTATCTTTGTGGAGATGGATTTAAATGTTGTACCTAACTCTTTTTTCTGGCCAAATTTTTATTTGATTGCATAATTGCAAACTGAAAAACTGCATACAAAAGGAGCAGTTGAAACTTAAAAGCTTAAATTGTGTGAATTTCTAGTATGTTTTTAGCATGAATTTCATTTGGGGTAAAGTTGGTCAAATTTATTCAATGATGCTATTGCTATATTTACAGCTCCATTGAGTCGTATGGTGGCTAAGAAGACTGCAAAAGTTAAGGGCCATGCCAAGAAAGATGATTATATATTGAAACAGAGAGACGAAAAAGAAATAAAAAAGGAAAAAGAAAATGTGGCATCTTCTATTCTGCCTGTTTCTTTCAAAGATTCAACAAGTGATTCTGGTGAATTTGCCTTAAAAGATGCAACATGCATTGATCAAGCAAAAGTGAAGTCTACGGTTGATGAGAAGAGAATTATGCAAGAAGTAGAGGGTAAAAAGGTAGTTTTACATCCTAAAGAACGGGTCTCTGGGAAAACCGTCACATCTGAGAATAAAAAGAAACAAAAGGAAGACGAGATTTCTTTGGCTGAAATGTTTTTTACTAAGAAAAGAAGTCAGCGTGAAGAGCCACAAAGAAGCAATGGTAATTATGAGACGGATCTTTCACGTGTGTTGAGTGATCTTCATGCACTTGCTGTGGATCCTTGTAATACCATTAACAGAGGATCATGTATTAAAGGAAAGAAAGCTTGTTTGAGGTTCAGATCACTTGTGTTTAAAAAAAGCAAGAATTTCTCACTGGCACTGGCTAATGGTGAGCTAAATGCTAATAAATCCTCTGAAGTGCCACCTGTAAAACCGCCAAGTGGACTCAAGCAAGGCCTGCCTGACCACCAGGAAGAATCGACTGTTGCTAAAAAGCTAGCGGTTGCTACAACATTGAAGAAACCGGGACCTGGACCTGAACCGACTATGCTAATATTAAAGTTCCCGCAAGGAGGATCTCTACCGTCCTTTAGCGAACTGAAGGCAAGGTTCATGCGATATGGACCAATGGATCATTCTGCCACTAAAATACTTAGGAAAACTTTCTCGTGTGAAGTGGTTTTCAGGCATAAGGCCCATGCACAGGTAGCATATAGGTCTGTGGTTGAAAGTTCCGGTCTGTTTGGAAACACGGGTGTAAAGTGCACCCTCATGGATGTTGGTGACATGGATGCAACCAAGCCCGAACCACCGGTTGAAGTCCAAAAAGACCACCACCAGGCAGCCATGGAAGTCAGACCGTCATCAATATTGAAGACATCTGAAGAGGCGGCATGTAAGGGCAGTAGGGAGGGCGATCTTATACGCGTAGTTCATGATCCGCATTCACTTGATGCTGACTCTTTTAATAAAGTCAACGGGAGATTGCACGTTAAAGGAACGAAAGCTAAAGGCCAAAACTTCTCACTACCAGTGGCTGTTGGTGAGACAAATACTAGGAAGTCCTCCAAGGATAGTGTAGAACCGCCACCTGTAAAACCACCAAGTGGGCCCAAACGAGGCCCGCCTAACCTCCAGGAACAAATTCGCGCTGCTAAAAGAAAGAAAGCTGGTGATATTATAAATTCAACCGAGGAAAAGAAGATAACAAAGATGATTGACCAACCACCTGCTCGAGATGTCAAGCTGCCAGTTGCTACGAAACTGAAGAAACCGGAACCCGGACCGACCATCCTCATGTTAAAGTTCCCGCGAGGTGGATCTTTACCGTCTTACAATGAACTGAAGGCACGGTTCACGCGTTATGGACCGTTGGATCATTCGGCAACTCACATATTTTGGAGCACGTTCTCGTGTCAGGTGCTTTTCAGGCATAGGGCTCATGCACAGGCGGCTCATAGGTTTGTCCTTGAAAGTAGTAGTGTGTTTGGAAACAAAGGTGTAAAGTGCACCCTCAAGGAGGTTGAAGTCCCAAAAGACCTCCGCCAGGCAGACGTGAACGGACCACTGAAGTCAATTTTGAAGAAATCTGGCGGTGAAGATGTGGCAGGTAGGGGGAGCGTGAAGCTTATGGCGGATGGGGACGAGAGTCAAATGAAGAAGAAAAGCGGCGCAACTTCATTTTCTTCTCTTTTAACAATGGATTTTGGTAGCAAGAACTTTGAAAAGGGTGTTAATCCTAGTGGTGTTGCTGGTCCATCCACCACACAACCACCGCCTTGTGTGCAGATGACGACATTACCGTTGATGAGTCCAAACATAGATATAGAGAAACAAGTGCTAAGCCTTCTTACAAGATGCAATGACGTTGTGGCAAATGTTTGTAATATCTTAGGGTACATGCCTTACCATCCTCTGTAATCAGACAGCACAAATCATAGTTAAGATTAGGAATACCAAAATGAGGGGACTGTGAATTACCAATTTCCTGAGTGTTTCTTTTATATAAAAAGTCCAAATGCTTTTGACATATGATACAAGCCACCATCTTTCTATAGCAGCACCGGATTGAAAATTTTAATCTATTATTCTCTTATGATGTATTCAATCATATAGTCAAATCAATAATCAATTGGGCAGATTTGATTGCTTGATGAGACTTGTTTATCGGTTTAGACTTGATTGATTTGCACTGACCTGAAACCCGCTGAATGTTGATCAGTCGATTATAAACCAACAGAAATTGTCTGTTGGCTTTCTGAAACCCTGATCACTTATTGCGATTTACAGTTTTGACTTTTAAGTTGGGCATTCAAATAGTTAAACAAGGTCAACAAAATGTCGCCCACGCGTTTTCTAATTTTTGCAAGTGATAAAGCCGAAAGCTTACAAATCAAATCCAAACCAATTTCAGCTCATTTTTTTAAAAACTTATAACGATCAAATGAGGCGTGCTTTCGTTTGTGATGTCACTTGATGCTAGATTAAAATGTGGGTTGAGTTTGTGGGGTTAGTCAGCATCCAGCATTGCTTAGATCCAACATTAAACTGATGTCAGTTACTCATTACAAGATCAACAGACTACTAGCTAGCACAAAGCAAGAAAGTATGTTCCCCTCATATATACCACTACTAGATTGTAGTACTGACTATATAAATAATTTTAACATTGAAAAACAGACGACAACAATATAGTTGAGATTCTCACCTGTGGTCCATAAGTTCAACTAGCCAACGTCCGAAGGCGGGGTCATTGCCAATCTATAAAGTTAGCTAGCGGTTCTATGACAACGACCAGAAAACCTACCCGACATCAACTAGTGCTTTCTATGTAGGGTTTTTATCAAAATTCACTTAGATACTCTTATTTTTGTAACTAAACTAAAAAGTTATTGATAATATAAATACCACCTCAAAAAGGACTAGAAATAATAATAATAATAAATTATTACCATAGTGCAACACACAATTTAAACTCAACATGTTGATCTATTGGCATTACAACACCATGCATTAGTTCCATATATCTTAACCTCAACAATTATGTAACTAAGTTCATAATCCCAAACAAAAACACCACTTAGCTATCTTCTCTTTGTAACAAACACAAAATTGTAAATATCTAACGCCAAATCAAACGATGAAAAACGAATCTTAAAGGGATCTTAATTCTGAAAATGACTGTGTATCTATTTGTTGGATGTTATCAAGCATCAGTTGGAGAAGGCGGTGTCCCCGCTAGCCATCCCCACACCCCTCCTGAACTTTGTTTTTGTTTTGCAAAAGCTTCTTCAGAAGCGGCCTTTTGTCTTTGAAGAATTTCCAGTTCTTTCTGTAAACTTTCCATTGTTTTTAGCTTTTGTCTTAGCTCCGCAACATCCACCTTATAATTAAAAACACAAAATAATTATAACGCTAGCAGGTCAACCCTGGTGAGCTACTCGGGATTTGAGACGAGCTTAAATGATCGTGAGCCTGAAAATAAGCTTGTTTAATAAACAAGCATGAGCCTGAGCTTCACTAATCAAGCTCGAGCTGGCTTGCAAGCCTATTCGAGCCTGTTATTTATATATATGATATTCATTATAATATATAAAACTATGATAAAAAAATAAGTAATTTATATATATTATTATGTTATATATAAAAGTTATGATTAAAATACATAAAAAAACTATAATAAAAACTGTTAAAAATTATACAATGAATAATAAGCGAGCCAAGCTCGAGCTTGTAAACTACTCGCGAGCAGATCTCAAATCGAGCCAAGCTGAAGCTCAAGCTCTCATAGGCTAAACGAGTCGGGCTCGCCTCATTTACACCCCTATTGCAACACCGATGGATGAGGTACGATACAACAGAAGTTAGTTACCTCTAGTTTAAAACATCTTGATTGCTCTCCTGCAAGCTGAACACGTAGAGACTGAAGTTCCTGCAGAAATGTGAAAATGAAATTAAATTCACACACACACACACACACACACACACACACACATATATATATATATGGGAGAGATCTATGTAGAGCATAATGTACCATTCATTTTTTCAAACTTAATGTTTATTGTTTCACACTCCTCTCTCATGAAATTCTAAAAAAGAAAATACGTCTGATTGTTCATTAATGTATATAAATTATAACCTACACATGTTTAGATTATATTACCTAAACATATGTAGGTTAACAGAGCAAAATTTAAAAAAACATATGAACAAATTAGTTTGATGATTTTTATGTACATAGCCTATGCACTGGAAAATATTACCTTGTACAAGTCTGAGTTTTTGGTTTCAGCTTCTATCAGTTCTTGCTTTAGCTCATCTGATTGTGACTTCTCGTTACTGAGAGCCTTCTCTAGTTCTTCCTTTTCGGCCTTCAGGGCAGCTAAGGAACGCTCACTCACTTCATTAACTTCATTTTTCTGCATAATTATAGACATATATACACATTACAGTCATTTATATTTCTAGAGTAAAACAAACTGGAGTTACCTGTGGCTCATGATTTTCCACACTAATTTCCCTAAATTTTGCTTCTTGACCTGCTTCAAACTCTAAATCAACATCTCTAGTGCCATTTGCTGCATTTTGGGCACCCGAAACACTATCTAGGGCAGGAGCTCCTGCCCGAGTTGCTTGCAAAGTTGACTTGTAACTAGGTTTGAGTAAATTAGCCTAATAACACAAAACACCAAATTAAGAAACCCTAAAAAACTTTGCATGAGTGAGAAAGAGAGAGGATCACTTGTTACCTCATTGTTGTATTTTCCATTGTACCCTCCAAAAGATACTAGAATGTCTTCACCATTGTAAGAGCTTAACACCAAACTCAAGCCCTGCACATAAGGGTCAAAATTGTCATCTGTCACATTTAAAAATAAAACAATGAAGTAGCTATTGTTCTCGTCAAGCAGATACCTCACTAGCAAGAGGAACGCGTCCTTGAACAGTTGTTACAACTGACCATGATAAAGTAGACATGTTAAGGACAACAGTTTCTGAAACTCCTGCAATTAACAAAATAATAATAATTATTATTATCTAACCTGTGGAAAACGGGTGGGTTGGTTAATAGGTAAAGTAAGAGTGAGCATTTTGTTATTTAATAAATAAACAAACATGAACACATTCTCGTTCGTTCATTTAAAACTGTTCATGTTCCTTTGTTTACATTCATTTACGTTCATTTGTTTACCTTTGTTTAAGTTTGTTAGTTTACGCACGTTAATATACTTACTTAGAAAACTTTGGCCTGTTACAACTTAGTCTTGTTTTTATAACTTTTAGGCCCAACACATTGTTCTTCACAGTAGTTTTTACTAGTTTTAGCCCTGTTCATCTATGTTCACTTAGATCATTTACATTCGTGAACCATTTGTCTATACCATTAACAAACAAACATAAACGAACACGAACGTGTTCCGTCCTTTTTTGTTTACAAGCCTACATACCACTCTTGTTATCTCCACCACCAACAATGAACCAACTCTCTCCAATTGTCACGCCAGCATGGCCCGCTCGAGGACTCGGAATATCTCCTTGTTGACTTGGCTTTGACCATTCCATCTAAAAAACAAATTATACATAATTACATATAAACCAACTTCAAGATTCACATTGGGCAGTAACATCAAACAAAATATTTAATAATGTTATCTCACAGTTTTCAAATCTAGGACATGAAGATCATTGAAACAACTTGAATGTGAGCCGCCACCAAATATAAGAAGATAACGCTCTGCGTGTACTGCAGCAGCATGGTCGGACCGTGGTGAAGGTGACACGCCTCTGCATATTATGATGTTAAGATATAAAATTATATATGCACGCTTGTTATAAAAAAAATGATGGAACAAAGATGTTACACTGTCTCAATTTCATCCCATGTCATGGTCTCTAGGTCTAGAATGTGCAGATCGTTTAACAGAGTTCTGTTTCCGTCTTGACCGCCAAATATGACTAACGTGGTCCCCACAAGCGTAACAGATTGACCACCACGTGAAATCTGCAATAGCATGATGAAATAAATTAAAGAAAATATGCTAAAAGATTGTTTCCATCTTGACCGACATTTTCTAAAGGCGTCCGATGCTTGTGGGAAAATGAATTAGCTGATTGATTTTGATATTGAATATGCATGAATATATAATCTCTATGATGGTTTTAAAGTTTCTGTTTCTCAAGATTAAAAACTTGACCTAATGGTTTATTGTACAATGTGTAAAGAAAAAGGATGATAGATTTAGAGATCTATGGTACAAGTTACACAGCATATTAACTTTTTAATAGCAATTATGTCAATAATATACAAAATTCATTACAAAATTTGATGTTATACACTTTAGAAATTTGTGTATCACAAATTTTTACAAACTACTCTCTTGACAAGGGTACTATAGAACAAATGAAAATATAGAAAATAAAAATAATAGCTAGATATTAAGAATATATACCGGAGGTTTTCCATAGGTCTTCATGGTTGACCAAGTACATGTTAGCAGATCAAATGCCTTAACTGTTAAAAATTAAGGGTAAAATTATACATATGGACGTTTGTGTGTGTGTGTATAAGTTTGTACAATATAATAATCAGTGCAGCTAAATTGTAAATGAAAACACATAACAAGTAACAAGTTAAAACAAACCGTTAACTTCTTCAGAAGCATCCTTTGAATGTCCTGCAACTGAAATAAGCTTATTTCCTTCCCAAGGTATCTACAAATCAACATGTTATATCATGTCATACTAGTCAACAAAAAAGTCATAATCACATGTGATGAATTGATGTTATGAAAGTAATCCACAAGTTTAAATTCTATTAACACTACATATTTCAATACTGACCAAAGTATGTCCAGCACAAGGAGTTACTCTCACTGAATCCTCGGAACTTGCTTTGACTTCAACCTTTGACCATGTCCAATTTCGTAAATCAAGGGTCTGCAACTCAACAATATTATTGTTTTAGTTATTTACTACAATAATATACTAAGGATAATTAACAAGAAAGAAACATATTAAGACCAAAAAAAAAACCTACGACATTTAAGTTTTGATAGGGTGCAGTAAGATGACAATCTATAGGCTTTCAAATCAGTTTTGTCAATTTATGTTCTTTTTTAACTTATTTATTATATAGCTAACAAAATATAGAAGGGCAGGGGTATGGTCTGCCTACACCCCACCCTCCTTGCTATTAGTGGGATTTTACTGGGTATGATTGACTGATTGATTGATTGATTGAAAAATAGTAGTTGCAGATAACATAAATGTAGCATACCTGAAGATCATTTAGGTAACGGCCATTATGATTTCCACCAAATATATACATTTTATCGTCAACAACAGCTGCTGCATGCTATTAATTTAACACAATATAATAATCAGAAAAAGGTAAAACAAGAAAGAATCAATAAACTTTAATAATAGTAATACCTCATATCGGGGCTTTGGGTGTGTACCAGATACCGAGGGTGCAACCCATTGATCATACACACCAACAGGACCGACTACTTCAACCATTACATCTTTATCCACAGAATGCCCATTCTCGGTTGGGATAGTCTTCATTTCGGGTAAAGTGGTTTCATTGTTAGTGGGTAATTCCGACTTTGAATTATGCTACATCAGATGCATAATATTCCAATTTAGATTATAGTTCACCACGTATTGGTCGGTTTTAGGCTCAAACCAAACCATGAATAAAAAACTCAAATTTTGGATTTTTGGAAACCGTTCGGCTTTTCTATATACTACAACAGATTTGGTTCGGTTTCGATTTTGCCATTTGGGAAAAACTTGCCAAAAAAAGCCCAAAATAATTACATTGGGCCTAACTTTTTATTAAATTAATGATTATCTGATTATTAGATATTTGGGTTATATTTTTTAGGCTACACCATTTATTACTTTTTTATAAATTACTTAAGATTCAAAAATAAAAATTATATAATCCATAAATTCAATAACACAAGTTTTTTTTTTGGGTTTTTTACAGGTTCGGTTCAATTAAAAAAATCCGGTTCAGTCCGCCACTTTCGGTACATGCAAAGCCGAAACTGAAACTCAAAAAATAAAGCCAGAGTGCCAGACCGTCTGTTTTGGGTTGGATTCGGTTATTTCGGTTTCATGCACACCCAGGCGCATAACGAAAACATGTCATACTACCATCAAGATGATTTAAAGAAAGTAAAACATTTTGGCCACTCACATTCATCTCTACATCTACAACAGGCACGGGAATGAAGTCCGATACCCTTGAATACCATCCTGGATCTTCTTCCTACTCAAAAGGTAAACATATGTTATAATTAAGGTTTTGTAGCATATAATGTTCCTGTTTAATTAATATAAATAATTCAGTACCATGTTAAATATACCTCTAATATTTTTACAAAGAGGCGCATTGCTTCACTGGAAGCCATGTTTCCAAGACCATTCCAACTACAATAAAAAAAACAACTATTATTCAAGTTGATTGTATAACAAATTAAGAAAGTGCTAAGAATTCTTTAATAATTGACTAATCAAATTGACTGCAAAAGTTACTAATCATATCTTCAAAGTTATGTGATAATTACACAAATGCCATCAAGTCATCAACAAATATAAAATGGGCATCTAATCAGTCTTGTATCGGTATGAGACTAAAATACAAGCAGCAAGTGACACAAGCCTTAATTTATATATTGGTTCATGCATCAAAATCAGACTACATGTGCTTCAATAAACAAACCTTGTCCATTTTCTTTGTTCCACTGGACTCCAACCTCTTGGTTTTGGCAAGTTGCAGGGTCCAACAGTTGCCTGATATGAAACAAAATTCACTTTATCATAAAACTACCATTCTACAAACAAAGGATGATTAAAGAAACGCTGGGAACTGTAATTAATCAGCAGCAAATCCCAAAGGCTATGTTAAATATGCATATACATATACATACTAAAAAAGCGCTCGCCTTGGTGCGCCTAGGCGCAAATTTCAGGTGAGGCGCAACTATACCGCTTTGCACCGTCAAAGGCGCTCTTCTGGTAAGTTTACTGGCCAAAAAAGACTTTCCGGTGACTTTTGAGGCCAATATTCTGCCAGTTTCCGGCGAAGTATTGCATATTACTGCCAAATTTCGTCTGAGACACATCTGTTGTTGCCTCACCGGAGAAGAGAGAAGAAGAAGAAGAAGAGAAAGAAGAAGATGAGAACGAAAAACAGGACTTTGGCTTAAAAGCTGCAGAAAAAGACTGTTTCAATAGTTAACATAGTTCATTTTTCTTTTAAACTATTACTGCAAGTACACTGTCATATGTACTTTTTTCCTTTTACACTGTTTATATTAAAAGATTTAATTTTATTTTAAAACTAGGTAGATGATTTTAATATCTAACAATATTAATATTTTTTTATATAACAATATGTAATATTTTGTTTATATACTTGCAAGATATATTTTCATAAATAATTTTTTTCAGTGCATACTATATTATATTTTATTATTCATTTAAGTACGCTTTTTTTGTCTCAGGCCCTCGCTTTTTTTGCACCTTGCGCCTAGGCCTCAGGCGAGGCCTATGCGCCTCGAGTGCGCCTAGCGCCTTTGATAACTATGATACTAATATTTATACATGTATATATAATATACATATCTACACAGGAGAGTGCACACAAATCAGATATACATATGCACGCATTCATAGATAAAGAAATAGTAGCATTGCAGGTATATCAATATTTAAGGAAGCGGCCTTCACTAACACAAGTAGGTTGCACGCTCACACATTGGGAATGCACGTGCGCATGCTTCTTAGCCAACTCGCAAGCTACTCGTGTTTGACTGCGAAAATTGAAAACTACACATTTAACCATTGAGCTTTTTAGTATTAAGATACCGGCCCATAAGATTATAATATAATACATTTTAGCCTTTGTTTATATGTATCTATGTAGTCAAAGGCGCACATGACACGCCGCTAAGCTCCTCAATCACACCAAGACTTAAGACTCAAGCCACCTCGAGGCCATTTGTTCAAACTAGTAATGAATTTGTCTATGAAATCCATGAGGATATAAGTTCATTTTGTGAGTATGTAAATTATTTCATTATAGCAGCTATATGTACTATATATATAATGTATGAGATATGGGCAAATTAAGACACTAAGTTTTTAAGTAATTTATAACTTGTAATGCATATGGTACATCCCATAAAGCATGTAAGATAAGGGCAAATTTGTCTATTACAAAATATGCTTAAAAATAAATAAAATGTTTCCCCTTTACTTAACTCAAGTTTTGTAAATTTATAAAATAGTTTCAACTTTGGCCCATCATCTTTACTTATATGTTCCTTTTAATTTCAATTTTAAACTAACTTCCCACCAACAATTTTTAAACAGTCATAACTTTTTCGTACGTTAATAATTTTTTTTTTTAAATTACACCATAAAAATGAGAATTCTATTGTCTTTAATTTAAGTATTGCATTGTTATATTTTTTTTAATTAAAAAAATTTAACATGTAACCTATAGGTGTTTTCTTAATTCGGTTTTGACGGTTTTTAAGTTAAACCGTGAGTCAAACCTCCGGTAACATTTTGTTGTCGTTGAAGACTGAAACACACCGTTGAAAATTTAATCTAAATCGTTACTAACGGTTTAGTTTCACGGATGGAGCTTTAATTATAAATTTACCATCCGGTCAAGTTTTATATGGTCTGTTTTCAGTATAAACTTCAAACTACCTGTTTGCTATGGTTTAAAAATTTAGAAACCCCATTACCAAAAGTTAAAGGAAAAACCAACCATGAAACCAAACCGATGATTGGTAATTTGAACGGTTTCAAGATTTCAAACTAACCATGAACATTGTCGTGATTATTAGGATTTAGTGTTACCCGAAGCATCGCGCGGCGCGGGCACCCGTCTAGTATTGTCTATATGCATGTAATAGTTTGCTATTTTTTTCATAGATATGGCCAAGGTTGCAAAAGTCGATAGGCGGACCCTAGGCGGGCCGACTGGGGAGTGGGAGTACTCGGCCTTAGTCGGAAAGTACTCGGGGATGTCTCACCGAGAACTCGGCCTAGGCGAGGATTACTCGTTGAGTACTCGGCGTCCAATCGCGATTTTTTACAATCGTTGATATGGCTATCATCTTCACATTAAGTTTCATCATCAGTCATCACTATTGGCTTTGAGACAAAATTCTTTTGCTAACTAGCCATTCAAGCTGACAGCGTTACTCACCACATGACAACACAATGTCACTAAACGACGCAATGGATCATACATCTACAACTAACGATAACTAAAATAATGTGAAAGGAAATTCTTAATTTGTAATGTAGATTGGGCAATTTGGTTAGAGTTCACAGAAATGGTGCTAATGGGAGTAAAAGAGAAGAATGCATCAAGGGATGTAATCAAGTCAACTCGAAACATTCCCTCTCTTATTAGAAGCTAGAGATCAATGAATTAATCAATTATTTCAAGCTCCAACCATAGTAAAGCTTGAGCAGGCCCAATCACACTAAAAAGAGTGTACCATAACAAGGCTTGTTGGAAGTTTAATCTTGATTTTACATGTGAGAGGTTGTCTTGGTTCACTTGTGACAGTTGAAAGGTCAAAGGTGAATATTAGTTTGATATGATTTTGGTTGGTAAGAATTAAATTAGAAGAGCCTTGTGAGTTGAGTAAACTTAGTTACCAAGGGTTGTATTTAGTATGAATATATATAGGGTTTAGGAAAAACAAATTTAATATGAATGGAAGATGAAAAAAGTCGTAAAACACCCACCCTAACATCAATCTCGTCTGCTAAGTAAGACATGAAATGCTTGACAGATGATGCATAAGTATCAACACCTCGATTAAAGAAAGTAGCTTCCAACACAAGTATTGGAAAGAAAAAACGGTACTAAAGAATTCACTCTAAAGCATCAAAGGTGCTGTAGCATCCCTATTCGACTTCAAGAGTGAGTATCCAACTTAAAATTGTTTGCAAGTGAAGTTTATTGATAACCAGTACTGCCTCTTGTAAATGTGATGGTTATAAGATTGAGTACTAACCTCACCCACCTCAACCTCTCCTCCGGCCCAGTCTCCTCACACCCGCTACTCTCACTCTCCACCCCATTCCTCAACCTCGAAGTGCTATTCAGTAAAGCTGTAACGGATTTCAAGTTCAAAGGTAAATACTCCTGCTGTCAGGCTAATTACTTTACAAGCTGAAGAACATCTCAAGTGATCTCGAAATCAACCAATCTCCTCTCTAATCTGCATTAAATTCTCGGTTTTGGCTCTGCCCGCCAGGTGTTCGATAAAATGTCTCAATGAGTTAATCGGATTTTTTTGGGTGTACAGAGGGGAGGGCAACTGGCGGTTGCTCTCCTTTCTCCTCTTAGTTCCGGTTTTTACTCCCAAAACTCGGCTCGAGTTTGTTTGTAGGCCTCTCGTCTCGGGTTATGACTAGGCCTCGGATTGTCAGCGGAGCCCCATCGGGGGAGGTGGGCACGGGCTATTTAAAAGGTTCTTGGCCGGGCCCTTTTAGAGGATTCCATTGCTGCCCGGATGGATTGGTTGGGTCCAAGGGGATCCAAAGGTTAGTGGCACATATAAAGCAACTACACTTATAGACGGATGAGAAAAAATGCGCGATGCGGGATGCGATATCCGGGGATTGTGATCTTTTTGTTGCGTTGGCAGATGCTCTAAAGGTTGCAAAACAATGGTTGTGCGGTGAGTGCATGTCTTTGCAGGCTCTCAATCGGCACTGTCACCATGAAGACAAGGTTATCAAGTTCAAAGGTGATACAGGAGGGGTGGAAGACTTCCTGGTGGGATCCCTAAGCCACAACTTGCAATAGATGTAGTTGCCGTGGGCGGAGTCGCTTTGGACGCAACCCTACTTGACCGTATTTTCGCACTTCCGTTAAAGACAGTTAAAAGCATCCCTCCTAGCTGTCGCATGGCATTTGCCTATGCCTCCTTAACTGGTTCACTGTGCAAGGTGGTGTCTAGGCCTGAGTCCATTGAAGCGTGGGTTAAACTTTTGATTTTACCCCGTTGCATATTACAAGTTGTCAAGCCTTCCAACCGACAGGAGCGTAGGTCGGGGAATAGGAAATCCTTACAATGCTATTCTGTTCGGCAGCCCTGGCAAGTTGGGGTGATGGAAGCGGATGTGTTGATATTATCCAATCACTCTTTAACCAACCGATGGATATGGGCTCAAGAGCCGATGAGGCCTCATTCGGGGATGATCATTCGAGGGAGGGCCTCAATGCTAAGCAATGTATTCAAAAAATTGCTGATGGGCACTTCACGGCCGTAATTAAAGTTTTGTCCTCTTCGGGTGTTGCTCCTCTTGGTGACGCTACTATGAAAGCGCTGCTTGATAAGCATCCCACCTTGCCCCCGCCCGCTTTGCTTGAGGCCTTACTCTCGGTGGCCCCTTTGGTTGTGGACGTTGAAAGTGTTCTTGGGTGTATTAAATCATTTCCTAAAGGGACTTCTTGTGGTAGAGATGGGCTTAGGGCCCAACATATTTTGGATGCCCTATGTGGGGAAGGATCCGCGATTGCCGTGGGGTTGCTTAAGGCTATAACTGAGGTGGTTAACTTGTGGTTAGGGGGGAGATGCCCTGTTGCTTTAGCGGAGTTTGTGGCTTCTGCCCCCCTAACGCCACTGCTTAAGCCCGACAATGGGGTTAGGCCTATTGCCGTTGGGGCGATTTGGAGAAGGCTTGTATCCAAAGTGGCTATGAGGAGTGTTGGGAAAGAGATGGCAAAATACCTTGGTGATTTTCAATTCGGGGTGGGGATCCCGAGTGGAGCGGAGGCGGTGCTTCATAACGCGAATAGATTTCTTAATATGTTCCACTCGGATGGGTCGTTGGCTTTGCTTACAGTAGATTTTTCTAATGCCTTCAACCTAGTGGATAGAACCACACTCCTGCATGAAGTTCGTATCAGATGCCCATCTATTTCCCTATGGGTTAATTTTCTTTACGGGCAACCGACTAGGCTATATGTAGGGAATGACTGTATCACTGGGGTTCAACAAGGCGATCCGTTAGGACCCCTTCTCTTTGCATTAGCTTTACACCCCCTCATTCATCAAGTACGAGATGGTTGCAAGCTACCTTTCCATGCATGGTACTTAGATGATGGTACGATTATAGGAGACGCCATTGAAGTGGCTAAAGCCCTGGATATTATTAGATCCAAAGGGCCAAGTCTGGGGCTTGAGCTTAATATTAAAAAGACCGAAGTATATTGGCCGTCGCGCAATGGGATAAAGGCAAAAGTAGGTTTATTTCCTATCGGGATTGGGAGACCGGAGTTAGGGGTAAAACTCCTTGGAGGTACGGTTAGCCGAGATGCGGGGTTTATCAGTAGTTTGGCCAGCACCAGAGCTTCAAGAGCTGTGGAACTAATGAGATGTCTTACTCGCCTGCGTGACCCTCAATGTGATCTTCTCTTGCTTCGCTCATGTATGGGGGTGGCTAAGTTGTTGTTCGGACTTCGAACATGCCAGCCTATGTTTGTTAAGGAAGCTGTCTCTGTTTTTGACAAAGGGCTTCGAGCGGCGATTGAGGATATTGTGGTATGTAGGGGTCCGTTTTTTAGGGATTTTCAATGGAGACTGGCCTCTCTCCCTATCCATTTCGGTGGTTTAGGGTTATATTCAGCTGAGGATGTTTCCACCTATGCTTTCGTAGCCTCGAGAGCACAATCTTGGAAGTTGCAGGACCACATTTTGCGTGATTGTGGTGTTGATGGGTTAGATTCCGATTTTGGGTGTGCAATGGATTATTTGCATAACTCTATTCCCGATCTTGATCTTGGCAGGTTCGCTAATAAGGACACCGCCCCTCCTAAAGCCCAAAATGCTTTGGCGAGTGCCCTTTATAGTAAAACCGTCCAAAGTTTGGGAGAAAAGTTTAGCATATCCTCTCGTCAGAGAGCGGTGTTAGAATGTCTTCAGGCTCCTCATGCTCAAGACTTTTTGACTGTCACCCGGCCAGCACATGTCAGCAGTGGAGTACCGAGCCATTCTTAAATATCGGTTAATGATCCCCTTGTTCCCAGTTGATGAGCCCTGCCCGGTTTGTCGTAAGGCGTGTTTAGACAATTTTGGTGAACATGCGGTTCATTGCAAAGAACTCCCGGGATTTAAATATAGACATGATTTGGTCAGGGATGTCCTTTTTGACGTGTTAAAACGAGCGGGAATCTCGGCAAGAAAAGAGGCTCCTATGAAATTCTTGTCGGATCCGCGTGAAGGAAGGTCTACTCTCCGACCAGCGGACATTCTTGTGTTTGGATGGGCCGGGGGGAAGCATGCTTGTGTGGACCTTACTGGGGTGTCCCCTCTTGTCGGGCTTAGGGACACTGGGTTTGTTGCTAGGCAAGCCGTGTTAAAGGCAGAAGCAGGAAAAATTGCTAAGCACGAGAAGGATTGTGTGGAGAATCAGCACGCCTTCATTCCTTTTGCTTTTGATACATTTGGGTCTCTTGCTCCCGATGCTGCTACGTTTCTAAAAAGAGTTCAGCGGGTCGTGCACAGTAACTCAACGACGCCAAAGAACGATAATTTTATTTTCAGTATGATCGGTTTTGCCATTCAAAAGGGGGTGGCGGCGCAGCTTGTTACCCGTTTACCTGCCTCTTTATTGTAACTGGATCCTTTTATTTTGAAATGACCATTGAAAGTTATTTTAATTAAAAAATCAGATGTAACGGATAGAAACCAAAGATACAGATTCAGTACTACTCCAGCTAAAGAAGACTATTCCATATGCCCAAATTAATTAATTAAGCTAGTAGAGATGGATCAATCTAACTCCGACACAATAAGATTTCTTTCATCAAATCGCTCATGATACTTAAATAGGAAATACTTGAATTGAATAATAAGAGTAATAACAATAAAAGACAAGTATTGATTGTAAATTGTAAGATAATAATTCAAGAAAGTAATAAATAACCTGCTGATGGAGTGCGTACAACAACAAAGCGACGTCGTTGGAGAATTTGGAAGTGACTTTGGGAGATGAATCGCCAAATCCGGCGTAGGTAGCAGCGGCGTAGAAGCGATCCGGATATGCAAGCCCGAAGCTTGCCCTAGCCATCGACATTCAATGAGATCGGATCGACGAAGAAACACAGTTAGATGTGATGTGATCTGATCTGATTTAAGCCAGCCTCGCAGTGATGATTTAAGACGCGAGTGTGGGTTTTTTTCTTTTCTTTTTTAATTACATTATTATTAAGTATATTTTTTAAGACTTTTTATTTGATGCTACTAGTCACAACAAATATTTACACTCGATTTAATTTTCTATAAATAATCAAACATTTCCAATATTTTGTTTAAACTTTTTTTGTATATATCTTAGCGAATTACATGAATTTCGTTTATTATTTGTGTGATTTTTTTATAAACCTTATCATGAAATGCATTAGGCACAACTTTGAAAATTTGTTTTTTTCTTTTTTTTTTTAAATTATCGGTTAGGATCAAGACTTCAATTACTCGACACTGTTTGATGTGGTTACTTTGAATATTGTAATTGATGCGTTTTGTCGAACGGGTGTTCCCGATAGAGGTTGTGTTTTCGATGGAATAGTTAGGGCTTGTGGCTTACGTACACGACTTTGATATCGACTTTTTATAAGTTGAATGGAGCGGAAATCGCGAATGGGATTTGGAATCTTATGGTGATGAGAGGTTGTTTACCGAATCTTGCGACTTTCTATGTTAGGGTTCAGTTTTTGGTGTGTAGAGGGCGCGTGTGGCAGACTAATGGTTTAATGAGAATGATGTGGTATCTTGGAATTCGGTGAGATTATCCATGAAAGGAGTTTTGTCGAGCAGGTTATATTGATATGGCGAAAAGGGTATATTCGTCTTTACATGATGAGTGTTACAAGCCGAATGCTAGGATTTATCAAACGATGATGATGCATTATTTATGTAAAGCAGGTGAATAAGATATGGCGTATAAGATGTGCAAAAATAGTATGGAAAGAATTGGTTTCCGAGTGTGGATAGTATTTGACAACTGCTTTGGGGGCTGCAGATTACTGGCAAGATTAATAAAGCTAGGTTTCTTATATCTTTGGTAAGTTAAAAAGTAACTTCGTTTTCCTTAAAACAGTTGAGATTTATGGGGTCGGTTTTGAAACATAGATGATATTGTATAGATTTAGAATAGTCAATTGGAGATTTATTTATTATGAATGAGATTACCCATGAAAAGAGATAGTTTAGCATGTTATGTAAGTTTGTTGTACTACCATCTTTATAAGATTTTTGGTGGAATTTATATGGAGATATTGGCTAAATATGGTTAATGTTCATAATCATATCATTATGATTTCATTGGAAGTGATTGTGAGAATTTAAATGGTAACTGGCAAAAACTTATCACATTTGTAGTATTTTGTATGTCTTTCATTGTTTTACACATCAACCTCCCATATACACTAGTATCAACCTCCTATAAAACCTAGTTTTGACAGATTTTGACACAGATGGCCGCCTCATGTTGCTACCTATAACTTGGTTATTGTAATTCTTAACTGGCTCATTGGGTAGTGCAACCTCTGCATTTAAACCATACTCCATGTGAGGAGGTATGTACTTCTGCACTTTGTTTCAATCTTCATCATGTTTCAATCTTCATCATAGTTATTATATTTTGAGTTGTTGACAAAAGTGATCTTTGGATTGACTCGTTTTTGTTCTAGAATTTATATACATGTGACTTAGGGGCTGTTTGTATCCTGCTTAATGGGATCATTCGGACTTATATATATGATTCGCTCAGATGTAATGAGCATTCAGAGTGTTTGGCTTGTTTAATAAACACATTTGAATGCTTTTCTGGACCTCTGATTCACTAAGCGATGAATTGAATCTGAATGACATTCAGACCTAATTACCCTTCCTTGTCCCAGCAACCGTCCTTCAGATACCACTTCTTCATCCTCCCACCATCCTGTCACACCCTCAATTTCCACATGCGGGGTTTTATCGCGAGGCGCGTGACAAACCAGGATCTCAATCATTAGTTACAACAAACAACGTCTAAATATTTTAGATAAACTTTATTGTCGCATATTTGGGAAAACCATTCAGAGTTAATGTATTAATATTTTAATATGCGGAAGCGTAACATAACGGGAAACATCCCTAAGCAAAACCAAATAGTCTAAAGCGCTCAAAAAATGCGCAAGCCATAACATTATTAAATAAAAAGGTTCCAACTTATGATGCAATGTCTATTGGTGATCATGAATGCAACTCCTATCCTTGCACTATCAGCGACCTGAGAAAGACATGCTAAAACGGGTCAACACAATGGTTGGTGAGTTCACAGTTTGAGTTTAAAAACAAGATTCTCAAATAAACCATTTAGTAAGTAAACAGTGTAAGTAGTAAAACATAGATATTGTACGGATATTGTATGCATTAGTAATACCGCTAGTTAATTAGGCTAGCAATCATGTTACATTAGTGTGTGTTCCATTGTGACCGAGGCTGACTTGTTAGTTTGTTGCCACCCACGGAGTCTAATATAAGACTAGTGTGTTTCTAGTAAATGAGACGCCCGACGAATCCCTCAACCGAGAGCCCCGAGGGGGTTTGTCAAACCCATTAGTACTACCTTTCATTACCCAGCCAATATACAATTGTTAACGGTCCAATGTGCATGGGGGACTTCAGTATAAGTTCACAATGTACACATGAGGTATTAAAAAGTCTACAATTATCCAGAAAGTTTGTATGTTGCATGCTTTCCCCCCAAAAGGAGTAAGTAAAAAGTGGGGTAGTGAAACTCACCTCGAATACGGTTCAAATTGAAAGTCAATTGCTTAAGTCAATGTTGTTCTAGTGCCTAAATCACACAAGCACTATAAGTATTTGCTAAGCGATTCCTAGAACCCTTAGTATCCAAACAATTCCCTTGTTTATTTGAAGTTTGACCAAAGTTTGACTTTTTGTTGACTTTGACCAAAATTTGACTTTTGTTGACTTTGACCAAAGTTTGACTTTTGACCCAAGGTCCAAGTTGTTGACCGTTGACTAAAAAGTCCAAGTCTCGATGACCGAAGACTAAAAATTGAGTTTTGTTGACCGTTGACCAAAATGTTGACCTTTGACCAAAATGTTGACCTTTGACCAAAATGTCGATCGAAGACCCGTTGATGACTCTTGACCAATTCATTAGACTTAGAATGTTTACATTATGTTCCTAGTCACAACTTTAACAATAATCAAGTAATGTGCACTTAGTCATTTTTCATGCAATTCTATGACTAAGTCTAACTCCTATTACTTTCAACATTTCACAAGTAAGACTAACCACTTAGTTAATTAGTTCTAAGTTGACCCATAAAGTCAAAATTCAATTTACCACAATCAATATATTACAATTTACAACTATTTTAACTAATCAATATATTGATCTTCCTTAACCAATTTCAATCATCCAAAACCGATTTTTCTCATCAACCAAAACTTGAAATTAAATTACCAAATAAATCACACATATACTCACAAGTATTAGGTATAACATATATTTTTCTCATAATTTTATAATTCACCAAAACATACAGAATATTCACACACTACATCCATCTAATTTTTATCTCTATTTCAACACAGCAGTACACAAATATTTTCAAAAATTATATATTTGTCCAATTGATGCAAGACCAATTGTATTAGATTCCTACTTCAATTTACAACATTCCAGAAGTGGAATCATATCCATATCTATTTTTAACATCAAGTTATGCAATTTATAACACAACTCAGAAACTTTACCTCTAAATCAGGTTTGCAACCCGATTCTATAAATTAATAAAAAGTATTCAAACAAAGTCCAAAAATTAAGATTCTCGACTTTCTGAAAACTAGATTCAAAATACTTGTTCATAGAATCAAAAATCGACCAGAAACACAAACGTATAATCAAGTTATTCACCATACAATCTAAGACACAAAGTCTGCCAGCAAGCAGATTCAAACCACAATTCACAAAAGTTATGATTTTTACATCCTTATGATTCTTAAATCATCAAAGATCATTCCTACACAATCAATTTCATGTGTTTCTATTATCCATTTAATTTCATAAGAAAAACAAATATACTTATAAAAGAATCAAACTTCTAGACCAAGACACATACAATCCTTTTGACTCATCAAACTTTGATCATCCCCTTTCTATGATCCAAATCATTTGGATACAAGGTTCATATTTATAATATAAAACATAATAACCTACTCACTTGTTGATCCAAAGGCTTACTCCCCTTGCTTCCCAATAATCACCAAACCTTTTGTGTATGGAAATGAGATTGAAAGAGAGTGTTTGCAAAACAAAGTGAGAGTGTGCGTGTGGGTGTGTGGTTCACGGCCAAGGCAAGAGAGAAAGTGTGACACCCGGTAAATTCCCAACCCCTTAAACTAAGTAATCAACCTAATAATTAGGTGATTGTAAATATTATGCGCGCCATGTTAGTCAGCGCGTGCATTTGTTATGTGCGCCCTGCGCGAGCGCGCTATGTTAAGAATCAGCGCGGGCACATTATGTGCGCCCGGCGCGAGCATATGTTAGAATCAGCGCGGGCATTTATGTTTGCCCTGCGCGAGCGCGCCATGTTAGTCAGCGCGTGCATGTGTTATGTGCGCCCTGCGCGAGCGCACCATGTTAAGAACCAGCGTGAGCATATGTTATATGCGCCATGCGTGAACATTCTGGCCTTATGTTTTCATGTAACTTAAACGTTATGTTGTCTATGGGTTGACCATCCCGCATGATGCTAAGACGGGTGCATCCTACATCGTTTATGCGCGTGCGGAAGGGAACTAACCTACCCGCATGGCGGGAACGTTGAGAGCTAGTTTGTTTGAAGCTCCAGGATGGAATTGACTTCAACATGACTGATCACTATGTTGAAATACCAAGACCACCTGGAGAATCTACAAATGAAACTCAAAGGTCCCTAACTGCGAGAAGGTTACGCGCCTACCCGCAGCGAAGAAATATTCTACACGCAGAATCCTACACGCAGAAAGCTATGCGCACAAAGTTATACACGCAGAATACTTAGTCTATTCTTCAGAATAAAGGGGATTATTCCCGCCCAAAAGAAAACAGTAACGTGTTTCAGAAAATTTCTACTTTTTACTGTACACTGTCTAAAGCACTGAAAAAGCACACTGTAGCATGAACAGTCAACTATCAGCCACCCTACTTTCACCAACCACAGACCTGCATGTCCTGCGAAAATCAGAATCTTTTACCCACTCCTCCACTTTTGAATAAATAATAATACTTTCCATACTTTGTCATCATCACACCTAGATATGAAAAGATTACAATCCCCTAAATCAAGGGATTGTGTTCCATTGAATTTACCTATAAATATGTAACCTAAAATTATCACTCAACACACTTCAAACTTCTCTCTTAAAACTGCAAATCTGCCCTGAATCACCTCCCAAGCATCTATTTGATTTTCAATTCCGATCCTGTTACTAGGTAAGCCGAGATTATAACCTTGAGATCTACTTTCCAACCCTTATATCTTGATCTTAATATATATATTTGTTATTTAATCGTATTCTAGACCTTCGATTCCGAGGCCAACACCAAGAAAACCCGAATCTCGATTAATCCCTTAACAAGAACCACAGGTGAGTCTCACAGCCCCATTTTCACTGTTTTCACTATTTTAAACTGTTTACGGGGCGAGGGACACGTACTTAAATAATGTTTTATCATGGTATACTTACAAGCTAAGCAAACGATTACGTGTTTAAGTTATGTTTCATGATGAGCAATGCGAACAGTTATCCATGGTTTTTTTGATGATAGTGCACCAGATTCGAGTAAGTGATCACTTTACCATTGGAACTCTAAGGGTAGGGACTGCTGGTTTGATCCGCCCACTCGTAGGGGTCGCACCTCTTACACAGACGAGTGCCTAGCACGGGGCAGTACTATGGGTTTGAGCCCGTTCGTAGAGGTCGCTCCTCTTACGCAGACGAGCGCCTTGTTTTCCGGCACAACGTCCGCGCGTAACCCGCGGGACGGTATTACAGCATATATTCGCTCGTAGTGGCAGCGCCACTTACACAGACGAGCACAGTTTTCCAGAAGTGTCCGCGCGTAACCCGCGGGACGGTATTACGTTATTTTAGCTCGTAGTGGCAGCGCCACTTACACAGACGAGCACAGTTCCCAGAAATGTTCGCGCGTAACCCGCGGAACGATTTTATCAGAATATGTTAATAGAACTATGTTTTACCAAGCATGTGTTTTAATGATGCTAACAGAATTATGTTTCAGAGTAATTATGATGCAATACGATTTATCAAGTTACTAAAACTTGTGAACTCACTCAGTTTATACTGATTCAAATGTTTTTACGTGTCTTTCAGGAGATAGCTAGGTAGCGCATGGAGTCACACTTAGAGCACCTCACGCTGAACATCTAAAACTAGCTTTTTGGAAGATTTTAGTTCTATCCCTTCGATGCGCGTGGTTGTACCCGCCGCGCAAGGGGATATGGCGTGGAAATCTTCAACAGTTTTTATACTTGGATATTTTTATGTAATCTTAAACAATGTAATGTATTTGTATTAAACATTTCATGCGCAATGAAAATCTTTGAATGTTTTGCAATGGCCCGTGCTTAATTATCAATCCCCACTCGCGCGCGCCCGGCTGTTTCCGCCGCTCAGGGCCGGGTGTGACAGATTGGTATCAGAGCACTGGTTATAGCGAACTAGGAAAAGAAGTTTTTAACCTAGACTATAACCTTTGGGGAATCGCATGAAATATTTTTCAAAGAATATTTTCAAAAGAAAAATCACACACGCACTTAGGAACACGGGTCACAGTGTCTAGAGATAAGAACATTATGTGCTCTGAATACATGCGCTAAGTTTGTTATATTTTCTTTTTATGAAAAGAATGCCTCCAACCAGAGCCAAGGGAATTACCATGACACCCGAGGAGCTCGCAGAAATAATCGCGCAGGCGATTGCAACGCATGAGGCCAGCAAGGCCGAATCTAGTCAGGGTCGCCAAGAGAACGAGACCCCAGAACCCGAATCAGGAGCCTTGGACAAAGGATGCTCCTATAAAACATTCATGGCCTGTAGGCCTTGGCCGTTCAAAGGCACCGAAGGAGCCATTGGGCTCTACAATTGGATTGACAAGATGGAGACAGTTCTCTCCATCAGCGGATGTAGTGAAAACCAGAAGGTCCTTTACGCGACCTGCATGTTCCAAGAAGCAGCTTCGTCTTGGTGGAAGCTCCAAGTAAAGACTTTGGGGCGAGAAGTTGCTCTCCACAAGACCTGGGAAGAATTGAAAGAAATGATGATGAGAAAGTTCTGCTCTCGCGCAGAAATTCAGAGCTTGCAACAAGAATTCTGGAACCACACCATGGTAGGAACGGATATCGATGCCTACACCAATCGTTTCAACGAGCTTTGCCAGCTGGTGCCAGACATGGCAAACACAGAAGAAAAGAAAATCGAGAGGTACATCTTTGGGTTACCTCCTGTCGTTAGAATCCCACTCAACGCCGCCGCACCTCCGACCTTTGACGAGGCGGTTGCGCGAGCCATCACCCTTACAAGGGATACGGTTCGTGCGGGTATGTTGACTGCTCGCTTGAACGAGCAGCGAACCTCTGACTCCAAGAGGAAATGGAACTCCCACCGAGGATCAGACTTCAAGCAGCCACCGCCCAAGAAGCAGGAAAGCACAAGGGTTTACGCGATTCAAGCCGCGGAACCATCAAGGAAAGGATACAGCGGACCTTACCCATGGTGCAACAAATGCAAGTATCACCACGAAGGCGAATGCGCGAACGTCACGTGCGCCAAATGTGGTAGACCAGGACACAAGACGGTGAATTGCCGTGCTAAAGAAGCTGGAGCCAATGACAACTGCTACGCATGCGGGAAGCCTGGACACTTCAGTCGGGATTGCCCACAGAACGGAAACCAAGCTCGCGGGAGAGCTTTTGTGATCGGCGCGGGTGAAGCAAAGGAAGAACCGAATGTGGTAACCGGTACGTTTTTGCTTAACGGTCATTATGCATCTGTCTTATTTGATACTGGCGCTGACCTAAGTTTTATATCCCATGAGTTTAAAAACTCCCTGGGCTTAGCGACCAGTAGACTAGACAAACCTTATACTATAGAACTAGCCAATGGTAGGCAGTTATGCGCGAATGAAAGGACTGAGCAATGTGTATTAGTCATGGGAGGTCATGAGTTCAATATTAACTTGTTGCCAATAGATTTGGGAAGTTTCGATATTGTGGTAGGTATGGATTGGTTGGTCGAGAATCTCGCGGAGATTGTTTGTCATGAGAAGCAGGTTCGGATTCCATTGTTGAACGGAGAAACTTTGATGATTCAAGGGGAAAGGAGGGGAGTTGCGACGAAACTGATATCGTGCCTAAAGGCGCGTAAGTGCCTAAGGAAAGGGTGCTACGCCTTCCTGGCGCATGTAGTAGAGAAAGGAGATGAGCGAAGAATTGAAGACTTACCAGTAGTGCGCGAATTTCCAGAAGTTTTTCCTGAAGATTTGCCCGGATTACCGCCGCCGCGACAAGTCGAGTTTCGTATTGATTTGGTCCCAGGAGCTGCGCCAGTAGCTCGAGCGCCTTATCGCTTAGCTCCATCTGAGATGCAAGAGCTATCCAATCAGTTACAGGAACTATTGGATAAGGGTTTCATACGCCCAAGCTTTTCACCTTGGGGAGCTCCAGTACTGTTTGTAAAGAAGAAGGATGGTTCGTTCCGGATGTGTATTGACTACAGGGAGCTGAACAAGCTGACAGTCAAAAATCGGTACCCCTTACCGAGGATTGACGACTTATTTGATCAGTTGCAGGGATCCAGTTATTATTCGAAGATAGATCTACGGTCAGGATACCACCAACTTAGGGTCCATGAGGAAGACGCGCCAAAGACAGCCTTCCGAACCAGATATGGCCATTATGAGTTCCTAGTGATGCCTTTCGGGCTAACTAATGCGCCGGCTATATTCATGGATCTGATGAACCGTGTGTGCAAACCATATTTGGACAGGTTTGTGATTGTGTTTATAGATGATATTTTGATTTACTCTCGAACCAAGGCCGAGCATGAGCAACACCTGAGAATGATTTTGGAATTGTTAAAGAAAGAAAAATTGTATGCGAAGTTTTCCAAGTGCGAGTTTTGGCTTAGAGAAGTTCATTTTCTCGGTCACGTTGTAAACGAGAAAGGAATACACGTCGATCCTTCTAAGGTTAAAGCCATCGAAAACTGGGAAGCGCCAAAAACCCCAACGGAGGTGAGGCAATTCCTTGGGCTAGCTGGCTACTATCGACGCTTCATTGAGAACTTCTCCAAGATAGCTCTACCTCTGACCGCGCTAACTCAGAAAGACAAGGCGTTTATTTGGGGCGAGAATCAGGAAGCGGCATTCCAAATGTTGAAACAGAAGTTATGTAGTGCGCCAATTCTATCTCTGCCCGAGGGGACAGATGACATCGTCGTTTACTGCGACGCTTCACATCAGGGACTTGGATGTGTCCTTATGCAGCGAGACAAAGTTATAGCGTATGCCTCGCGCCAACTTAAGACCAATGAGAAGAACTACACAACGCATGATTTAGAACTTGGAGCTGTTGTCTTCGCGCTAAAGATTTGGCGCCATTACCTCTACGGTACGAAATGTGTAATCTTTACGGATCATAAGAGCCTCCAACATATATTCGATCAGAAGGAATTAAACATGAGGCAACGAAGATGGGTCGAATTGTTGAATGATTATGATTGCGAGATCAAGTATCATCCGGGGAAAGCGAATGTGGTAGCAGACGCGCTAAGCAGAAAGGAGCGAATAAAGACGCTACGAGTCAAGGCTCTAAGGTTGACCATTCACGCAGATCTCTCTACCCGCATCCGAGACGCTCAGCAAGAAGCCTTGAAACCAGAGTTTGTTAAAAACGAATGCCTTGGGGGTATGATTAAGAATTTGGAACTTAAAGGGAACAACACTCGATATTTTGCCAACCGCATATGGGTCCCTCTCAAGGGAGGATTGCGCGAGCAAGTTTTAAACGAAGCTCACAAGACGCGGTATTCCGTACATCCTGGCGCAGACAAGATGTACCAAGATGTTAAAATGTTGTATTGGTGGCCCAATCTTAAAGGCGCCATCGCGATGTATGTCAGTAAGTGCCTGACGTGTTCAAAAGTAAAGGCTGAATACCAGAAACCATCGGGGTTGCTTCAGCAGCCAGAAATTCCCATGTGGAAGTGGGAACAAATCTCTATGGACTTCATCACCAAACTACCAAGGACACCTGGGGGTTATGACACGATATGGGTTATTGTAGATCGGCTAACTAAGTCAGCGCACTTCCTGCCGATTAAAGAAACCGATAAAATGGAAAAGTTAGCCCGACTATATATTCGAGAAGTAGTTTCAAAACATGGAGTCCCAGTGTCCATCATTTCTGATAGAGATAGTCGGTTCACCTCAAGGTTTTGGAGATCGTTACAAGGAGCTCTAGGTACTCGCCTTGATATGAGTACAGCTTATCATCCTCAAACGGATGGGCAAAGCGAGCGAACAATCCAGACATTGGAAGATATGCTGCGCGCGTGCGCGATCGATTTTGGAGGTAGTTGGGATACCCACCTCCCGTTGGTTGAATTTTCTTACAATAACAGTTATCACACAAGCATTAAGGCTGCGCCGTTTGAAGCTTTATATGGGCGCAAGTGTAGATCCCCACTGTGTTGGGCTGAAGTGGGCGACAAGCAAATGACTGGTCCAGAAGTGATCCAAGAAACAACAGACAAGATTTTTCAGATAAGGGATCGCCTTAAGGCAGCACGCGACAGACAGAAAAGTTATGCTGATATGAGAAGGAAACCGTTGGAGTTTCAGGTAGGGGATAAAGTACTTTTGAAAGTCTCTCCATGGAAGGGAGTCCCCCGTTTCGGTAAGCGAGGAAAACTAAATCCGCGCTACATTGGACCTTTTGAGATCCTGGAGAGGATCGGTCCAGTTGTTTATAAACTCCGTCTACCCGCCGAACTCAGTGGAGTTCATGATACGTTTCATGTATCCAACCTCAAGAAATGTTTATCTGACGAAACGTTGATTTTACCGGTAGAAGAAATTCATATTGACAAACAGCTGCACTTCGTAGAAGAGCCTATAGCAGTAACCGATTGGAAAGAACAAAGGTTGCGCAGAAGCAGAATCAAGTTGGTAAAAGTTCAATGGAACTCAAGGCGTGGGCCTGAATTCACTTGGGAAAGAGAAGATCAGATGCGCATAAAATACCCACACCTCTTTCAGAACATGGCTTCTGCCAGCAACGTCTCCTAAATTTCGGGACGAAATTCGTTTAACGAGGGGAGAATGTGACACCCGGTAAATTCCCAACCCCTTAAACTAAGTAATCAACCTAATAATTAGGTGATTGTAAATATTATGCGCGCCATGTTAGTCAGCGCGTGCATTTGTTATGTGCGCCCTGCGCGAGCGCGCTATGTTAAGAATCAGCGCGGGCACATTATGTGCGCCCGGCGCGAGCATATGTTAGAATCAGCGCGGGCATTTATGTTTGCCCTGCGCGAGCGCGCCATGTTAGTCAGCGCGTGCATGTGTTATGTGCGCCCTGCGCGAGCGCACCATGTTAAGAACCAGCGTGAGCATATGTTATATGCGCCATGCGTGAACACTCTGGCCTTATGTTTTCATGTAACTTAAACGTTGTTGTCTATGGGTTGACCATCCCGCATGATGCTAAGACGGGTGCATCCTACATCGTTTATGCGCGTGCGGAAGGGAACTAACCTACCCGCATGGCGGGAACGTTGAGAGCTAGTTTGTTTGAAGCTCCAGGATGGAATTGACTTCAACATGACTGATCACTATGTTGAAATACCAAGACCACCTGGAGAATCTACAAATGAAACTCAAAGGTCCCTAACTGCGAGAAGGTTACGCGCCTACCCGCAGCGAAGAAATATTCTACACGCAGAATCCTACACGCAGAAAGCTATGCGCACAAAGTTATACACGCAGAATACTTAGTCTATTCTTCAGAATAAAGGGGATTATTCCCGCCCAAAAGAAAACAGTAACGTGTTTCAGAAAATTTCTACTTTTTACTGTACACTGTCTAAAGCACTGAAAAAGCACACTGTAGCATGAACAGTCAACTATCAGCCACCCTACTTTCACCAACCACAGACCTGCATGTCCTGCGAAAATCAGAATCTTTTACCCACTCCTCCACTTTTGAATAAATAATAATACTTTCCATACTTTGTCATCATCACACCTAGATATGAAAAGATTACAATCCCCTAAATCAAGGGATTGTGTTCCATTGAATTTACCTATAAATATGTAACCTAAAATTATCACTCAACACACTTCAAACTTCTCTCTTAAAACTGCAAATCTGCCCTGAATCACCTCCCAAGCATCTATTTGATTTTCAATTCCGATCCTGTTACTAGGTAAGCCGAGATTATAACCTTGAGATCTACTTTCCAACCCTTATATCTTGATCTTAATATATATATTTGTTATTTAATCGTATTCTAGACCTTCGATTCCGAGGCCAACACCAAGAAAACCCGAATCTCGATTAATCCCTTAACAAGAACCACAGGTGAGTCTCACAGCCCCATTTTCACTGTTTTCACTATTTTAAACTGTTTACGGGGCGAGGGACACGTACTTAAATAATGTTTTATCATGGTATACTTACAAGCTAAGCAAACGATTACGTGTTTAAGTTATGTTTCATGATGAGCAATGCGAACAGTTATCCATGGTTTTTTTGATGATAGTGCACCAGATTCGAGTAAGTGATCACTTTACCATTGGAACTCTAAGGGTAGGGACTGCTGGTTTGATCCGCCCACTCGTAGGGGTCGCACCTCTTACACAGACGAGTGCCTAGCACGGGGCAGTACTATGGGTTTGAGCCCGTTCGTAGAGGTCGCTCCTCTTACGCAGACGAGCGCCTTGTTTTCCGGCACAACGTCCGCGCGTAACCCGCGGGACGGTATTACAGCATATATTCGCTCGTAGTGGCAGCGCCACTTACACAGACGAGCACAGTTTTCCAGAAGTGTCCGCGCGTAACCCGCGGGACGGTATTACGTTATTTTAGCTCGTAGTGGCAGCGCCACTTACACAGACGAGCACAGTTCCCAGAAATGTTCGCGCGTAACCCGCGGAACGATTTTATCAGAATATGTTAATAGAACTATGTTTTACCAAGCATGTGTTTTAATGATGCTAACAGAATTATGTTTCAGAGTAATTATGATGCAATACGATTTATCAAGTTACTAAAACTTGTGAACTCACTCAGTTTATACTGATTCAAATGTTTTTACGTGTCTTTCAGGAGATAGCTAGGTAGCGCATGGAGTCACACTTAGAGCACCTCACGCTGAACATCTAAAACTAGCTTTTTGGAAGATTTTAGTTCTATCCCTTCGATGCGCGTGGTTGTACCCGCCGCGCAAGGGGATATGGCGTGGAAATCTTCAACAGTTTTTATACTTGGATATTTTTATGTAATCTTAAACAATGTAATGTATTTGTATTAAACATTTCATGCGCAATGAAAATCTTTGAATGTTTTGCAATGGCCCGTGCTTAATTATCAATCCCCACTCGCGCGCGCCCGGCTGTTTCCGCCGCTCAGGGCCGGGTGTGACAGAAAGTGAAAGAGAAAAGCTTTGGAAAATCAATAGTTTGTAACCTCTTTGTTATTAAAAATCCTTTATTATTGATTTAATGGAATAATAATACCTTAGGTTATTTTTATTAAACCATATGTGATATGTTACATATTTTATAAAACATTTCCTATGTATTATAATCTAAGGTTCCATTTAAATAAGCAACATGTAACATGCCATATAATGTAACTTGTTTAATCACCTAGTTTTCTTACAAATCACATAATCATGTAACAACTATAATATAACATATTGATCGTATAACACATTATACTTATCATATACAGTACATGCCACATAACACGTTTATTATAACATGCATGACGAGTTTATTATTCTAGTTATAATTAGCCACTTATTCTTGTTTAAGTCACCAACGACACATTAACTTAAATGTACGTATACATGACACCACATGTACAAGAGTTCATATACATGACACCACATGTACATGAGTTCGTTAACATAGTTAACAGAACTAACTGAGTTTACAGGCATAGTCAACAAGGTTTAACTGTGTTTAGTTAACGAAGTTAACTTGAAATTTGGCAGTTGTCACACATCCCACCCGCCACTAGATGCTCACCAACGCCGCTTCTCCGCCGATCTTAGGGTTTGTCATTCGTTGATTGAAGACCCAATGATTAAGGTGATTTTATTGTAATTTTTGTTCTAGAATTTATATACATGTGACTTAGGGGCTGTTTGTTTCCCACTTAATGGGATCATTCATACTTATATATATGATTCGCTCAGATGTAATGAGCTTTCAGTGTGTTTGGCTTGTTTAATAAACACATCTGAATGATTTTTTGGACCTCTCACTGAGCGATGAATTGAATCTGCATTACATTCAAACCTAATTACCCTTCCTTGTCCTAACAATCGTCTTTCAGATACCACTGCTTCATCCTCCCACCATCCCACCGCCACCCACCACTAGATGCTCACCAACGCTGCTTCACCGCCAATCTTAGGGTTCGTCATTCGTTGATTGAAGTCCCAATGATTAAGGTGATTTTATTGTAATTTTGCTTATGTTGTTTCAATTTCTATGTATTTTAGTTTCGATTTATGATTGAGAATCGATTTTGTTAAATTTTTAGTATTTTCCATTTTGGGATTTAGGGTTCATATATTGGTTTCAATTGGGTTGTCGATTTCATTTTCGTTTTCTACAGGAACACGAAAAAGGTCCAATCGAATTTGCAATTATGTTAGGTTTGATTACTGTTTGTGAGTTTGGGTACCTTCAATTAGATTTAGTTAACAATAACACAAATACAATGAACCTTGGACTAATAATTGGTCCCATCATCAACACCTACATGAAATTGATGAACATGTTTGGTCTGTGCTTTGTTCTTCCATCTGTTATGCATGTATACTATTTGCGTGTTTATATTTTATAGCATGGATTAATCAGATAATAGGATTCATAATTGTTAGAGATTAGTGCTTTAATTATGTTTTCCATCAAAATGGTGAAATAAAGTGGGACTGGTCATGTATATGGGTGTTTGTGTTTATATTGAGGGGTAGCTTTGGTGTCGCGGTTGGTTTTTATAGAAGTTTTCGGTTGGTCGGTTGCAAAGGTTTTCAAACCGTGACGAATGGTTTGGTTTACGGTTTATACCAAAAATATTCCATTTTACATAACTCCTTGTTCCATTTTTTTTCACACAATCTCTAATTTTTGGGTATAAGCACGTTTTTCGGTGTGCTCTTAAATGGGCCTGCTGTAATTTTGTTAATCAAACTCTAGTTTTTTTCAAAAAAACTTCAACATATAAGGGTTATAGATTTACATTAATAAAGTGCTAATGGCTGATTTTTATGTAACACCGTGAAAATTTCGAGTTCAAAATACCAAGTTTCCTAAGTCAAGGGACCAAAACTGTCAAATTCTAAACCTTAGGGTTTAAAAAGAAAATTTTGGTTCCCTGACTCATCGCGATACGCGACGGCTCACAATAGGAACCCATCGCGTATCGCGATGGTTTATCTGACACACAAGGCATGTGGCGTGCCACGTGTCCACACATGGCACAACCTCCGCCACATGTCACCACGTGGCATCATGTCCGCCACGTGTCAACACGTGGCGCAACGCCTGCCGTGTGATGCCACGTGGCAGGTCTACGTTGTGACGCAGCAAGCCTATGTCGCGATACGCGACGGGCTAAGCCAAAGGGCCATCGTGTATCGCGACAGGCCCCTGGTTTTGCCAATAAATAGTAAGGTACGGAATACGCGACGGGCTAAGCCAAAGGGCCATCGTGTATCGCGACGGGCCCCTGGTTTTGCCTATAAATAGCAAGGTACGGATTCTTCATTCATCACACCTCAAATCAGCTTCTCTCTCTCTCTCTAACATCTCTCTAAGTCCCAAGATACATACCCTCGATTACCTCGAAGTTCGTGCCCTCGATCTCTCAATTTTCGTGCCATATTCCAACGGCAATCCACGAAGAAGGTGTTGCCGCCCGACGATCCGCCTCGTGAAGCGTGCCGACGAGTGGAGGAGTGTTGGTGTGCATAGTTTTGTGTGCCAAAGAAAGAGTGTCGAAGGAAAGGGTTGTGATCAAGAAGAAAAAGAAGGCGAAGCGGCGTTAGAGTGCTGCTCAAGTATTTAGGGTTTGTATAAGCCATCGAAGGTAGGAATAATGGCAATAAAATATTATAAAGGCTTAAAACCCTAAGTCGAGGTTATACTCGATACCTCGATAAAGTAAAAGAAACATATAACAAAGAAAGGAAAAAGAAAAGAAAGAGAAATGTATATCTATATAAATATATGTGTGTGATTATATATATATATGATTGATTCTTTGTTATGAAATATTATTTAAGTAATAATAACTATTCTTAAATAATAAAGAAATGAAAAGAATACGTCTCTTAGAGAAGAAGAAACGTATGGTTTTTATGAAATAAACTAAAGGTCTATAATATGAATTAAAAGAAAGACTTTTAATTTATAAAAGAAAAGAATACTTTTTAACTAAAGGTTTTAAAGTAAAGAAATGAGATTTGAACTAAAGGTTCACATAATCGAGGTAAAGATTATAACGACTAAAGGTCTTAAGCCGGATTGTATATCCGACTAACAAAAGGTAATACTCGTACTATAGGTGCGAGATAGCAACGGGAAAGACCCTCGGATGGTGTTTGAAGCCGATCCAAATAAAAAAGGTGAATACGGCCCAACTTTACAAACTTGTTTTAAAACGACTCAACGTGTTAAATGAAAAGGTTTACATGAGACTAAGTGTCTCTAAAACATTTATAAACAAGGGTATAAACACTGGCCTCAGGCTATCGTGTACGTTTGTTTGAATGCTTACATATGTGATGGGCACATCATACCTGGTCACAATTACGCCGCCTGCGGGGAGTATGACCTTTTGTATATGAATAGGTACTCAACTAGTCGAACGCTGCGGTGTTTGCTGGGGTGTTTAGTATAGAGACTCGAGTTTATGAATTGTGATGTTTTAACTTGGTTACTCCTAAGCCACTATGGGCCGAGACCTACGTAGTCTCGAGGGGTGATCAAGTAAAAGAAAATATTTTTAGCGTTAGCATATTCACCAGCATTCGTTGCTGACGTATTTTCTTAGCATTTTGCAGGTGATCAGGATTAGAGCTTGGGATGACAAAGTGCTCAAGATATCCGATGGCTCGGATAATTTTTTTTTTGTATAAACTTAATATAATATTAATGGTGGTTTTGTAAACTAAAACACGTCATCTTTAAAACATTAAACGAGAACTTTTAATCCCGTCTTTTATGAATGTAAATATTATATTTTAAATCCACATGTTTTTAAGTCTTTCGTTATTAACACGTAACTCTGATATATTTACAAATGTGATACCAACATATGTGTCATACGCCTAGGCCGAGGTTTGGGGTGTGACAAGTGTTGGTATCAGAGTCTTCGATCTTAGCGAATTTGGTATTACAAGATAATACCTAAGCTTCGATCCAAGTATACGGAAATATTTATTACTTGTTTAAATTTAATATAGGGATAACATAGGCTGGTAAATCTTTTCTTTCCATCCTCACTCTAAACTACCCAACTTCTTAGATGTCTTTCAAGAAGATGATAGATAGCTATGTAAGTAAAGCAAAGAAGGCTGGAATTGCTGAACCTCTACCCAAAGTTAACATGAGCGAGGACTACTATGAGGCTTTCTTCAACCAAGACCAATACATCGACCGAACCAAGCCAATATATTTTCCTGGAACCGAGCATTATCCAATCAACTTACCCAATAGCCCACCCATGCCAAGAAATAATCCTCCAAGGAATTCAAGTTACCACCCGTCCAGCATACCCATGTATCACCCATCCGAAATTCCAACTTATCATCCTTCCGACATTCCAACATATCAACCATCGGAGATCCCACCATATTATTCTAGTACTTCGATTTATCTACCACCAAATCCTCACCCCTCATACGCTTTCCTCTCCAACCGACCGATCAAGGAAGAACCAATGTCCGACTCATCCGATTGGATGCAATGCCATTCTTACCAACGAAGGTGGAACACCGGAACATCTACCTACGATTTTGTTGATTCTCGCCTCAACAATGAAGGACCATCCCGCAAGCCCAAAATGAGAGTCATGATGCCATATGAAAGTTTCTGTATGTCCTCGATAGTGAAGGAGACTGCCCAACTAATGAAGGAAGAGGAACCCGAGGAAGAAGAGTATCCTGAAGAAGAATCTGAAGAGGACCCTGAAGAGGAATATCCAGAAAACCCCAATGAAGTGACGACACCGATAGAGAAACCATTCTTTCCCCAAAATCCAAGCTATGGCTCCGATGATCCTTATGTGCAATACCTTGAGGAGCTCAGAAACAAATCTTCATCATGTTTTCCACCCTACCAAGGCACGATCCTGACGGAGGAAAGGCAAGCAAATAAAATCCGCGGAAAAATGAAGCGGCCGAAGCTTTCTTCCATTACTCCTCTGATGTGACCGCATCTCCAGATCCAGACCCAAAGAACCTTTATGATGTAGTGATGATGGGTTATCCGATCCACCTCCAAGGTACGGATACCCCAATGAGATCCCTCAATCACAAGAAGAGCACCTGGACCGAGCCTTGCATGAAACCGATGTCTTGAGAAAGAAGATAGCCGTGGATGTAAAGAAGAAGAAAAAGATGGGGGAAAAACTTTTGAGAAAATGCAACAAGATGACAAAGATGGTCAAGAAGTTTATCAAGGATTGATGAGATGAAAGAAGAACGAATATGGAAGAAGTTGTGTGTGTGTTTGATGTAACTTGATAAAATGTGTGTAATATGAGTAATATTAAGGATAGGTACATATGTATATCAAGTAAATGACATACATATGAATGTTGTAAAAAATATATATATCATGTTATGATATATGTATATTGTGACATAAATAAAATATGTGTTTTAACAAAAATTTATTGTTAAATTTCAGTTAAAAAGAAACGTTGAAAAAGAAAAAAAATGTCACAACAAAGCAATAATATTGATAATGCTCGAAAAGAAAAGGGAAAAGACCCCGAGAAAGGACACGAAGAACAAATTCCTGACAAATACATGAATCAAATACATAAAATGATAAAAGAAGACGTAAGGGCTGAATCTGAAGCAAGATCTCAATCTAAACACTCTAAACATTCTCATTCTATTGAACTATCCCGTAAATTTGTCAAATCTCGTCCTAAGCCATCCTATATTGAAGAAAGTGTTCATGAGTCGAATATTGGAGACTGTATAAGACAAGAGTTTAAGAAATTGAATATTGGAGGCTGTTCGTTGACCTAAGGAGTTTCATGGAGATAAAGGAGCCATTACGACTGTAGATTGGCTCGAGGAGATGGAGTCAATCGTGATTATAAGCAAGTGTTCCAATCAAGAGAAGATACAATACTCCGCGCAAATGTTCAAAGGTGAAGCACTTGAATGGTGGAACACGCTGATATTGAGCAAGGGATGTCAAGTATTGTACAATCTTTCTTGGGAAGAATTCAAAGAGATGTTAATGGAAAAATTTTTCCCGATGCACGAAATTGACCAAATCCAAACCAAATTTCTAAATCATAAGGTCGTGGGGACAAACCTCCAAGAATATAATACGAAGTTCCATGACAACTGTCGCCTTGTTCCCCAGCTGGTTAATCCTGAGTCCAGCAAAGTAACGCGATAAATATGGGGATTGCCGCAGGAAATCCGCGACATGGTGAGGTCTCATCTTCCTTAAACAGCCGACTCTGCGATGGAATTGGCCGGATATCTGATGGGCGGGCGTGTCTGCAACAAGGAGGAAGACAAGAAGGTGATAACAACCAACAATCAAGGGAAAGCTGGAGGAAGCGCCCACTTCAAGGGAAAAAGCGCAAACCAAAACCGAACTAGATTTAATTCAAACCATCAATTTTGCAAGATATGCAGAAAACACCATCGAGGGCAATGTCGACATGTTTCATATTCCACGGCAACTGTCTGTGAATCATGTCATAGACCTGGCCACGCAACGACCGATTACTGGAAGAAAAAGATGACCTGCTACATCTGTAAGGAAATGGGGCATCTAAGCTTCGAATGCCCCAAGAATAAACCCGCGACTGGTGGTGCGGGTGGAAGTGAAACAAGAAGGGCAATGCAAGAGTCTTCGTCCTCAACACGAAAAAGGCTGCTGACATGTCGGAAACCATCACCGGTACGTTTCTAGTCAATGACATCTATGCTAGAGTTTTGTTTGATTCAGGTGCAAATTTAAGTTTTATAGATTATAACTTTTGTAGTCTATTAAACGAACCTTTAACAAAACTAAATAAAACTCTAAGCGTCGAGACTGCTAGCGGCGAAATAATCAAAATCTCTGAAGCCTTTGAAAACGGAAAAATTCTTTTAGCTGGTTACATTCTACCTATTCAATTATTGCCAATGACTCTTGCTGGTTTTGACATTGTAGTTGGTATGGATTGGTTATCCAACAACCATGCTCGTATCATTTGCAATAGCAAAATCGTCGAACTTCAAGCCCCAGATAAACGAACCATTCGAATTGAAAGGGACAAAGATGCTGGCCAAGTTAGCATAATTTCAATGATTAAGGCTAACAATTGTTTGAATCAAGGATGCTTAGCATTCATGGCCTACGTCACTGAAGAATCCAAACCAAAGAAGATAAAGGGCGTACCTATTGTCTCCGACTTTGTTGATGTTTTTCCAACGAACTTCCTGGAATCCCTCCCGATCGTGAAGTAGAGTTTAGGATCGATCTTATACCCGGTACTGCTCCGATCGCCAAAGCTCCATATCGTCTTGCTTCGACTGAAATGAAGGAATTAAAGAAACAACTAGATGAGCTTCTCAAGAAAGGCTTCATTCGACCGATTTCATCAACTTGGGGAGCATCGATACTATTAGTCAAGAAGAAGGATGGATCCATGCGTATGTGTATCGAATATCGAGCGTTGAACAAAGTTACCATCAAGAACCGCTATCCACTCCCTCGAATCGATGATCTTTTTGACCAACTCCAAGGTGCAAGCTTCTTTTCCAAATTCGATCTTCATTCCGGTTATCACCAACTCAAAGTCCAATCTGAGGATATTCCGAAAACCACATTCCGAACAAGGTATGGCCATTATGAGTTCACCGTCATGCCATTTGGTCTTATGCGCCAGCCGCGTTCATGGATATGATGAATCGAATCTGTAAGCCTTACTTGGATAAATTTGTTATCGTATTCATCGACGACATACTTATTTATTCTAAGTCTAAGGATGATCATGAAAATCACCTTCGAACCTTACTTGAAATACTGAGAACCGAGAAGTTGTACGCTAAGTTCTCAAAATGCGAGTTCTGGTTGCACGAAGTGCAATTTCTTGGTCACATCATCAACGTCAATGGTGCTCTAGTGGACCCCGCTAAGATTGAAGCTATCTCTATCTGGGAAATCCCAAAGTCATCAACCGAGATCCAAAGTTTCTTAGGATTGGCCAGCTACTATTGTAGGTTCATCGAAAACTTTTCTCGCATAGCTGTTCCCCTAACTTCTTTGACTCGCAAAAACATTAAGTATGAATGGGGAACAAAACAACAAGAGGCATTCGATATACTTCAACAAAAACTCACCCAAGCACCTATACTGGTCTTGCCAGAAGGTACTGAGGATTTTGTTGTATTTAGTGATGTGTCTCATTCTGGTTTGGGATGCGTACTGATGCAATGAAAAAAGGTGATCTCTTATGCTTCTCGACAACTCAAGGTGCATGAAAAGAATTACACAACTCATGATGTAGAGTTAGGCGCCAGCATCTTTGCACTAAATATATGGAGGCACTATCTCTATGGAGTAAGATTTATCGTGTATACCGATCATAAAAGATTTAAAACATATCTTCAATCAAAAAGAGCTTAATATGCGTCAAAGGCGATGGATGGAGACTCTAAACGACTACGACTGCGAAATTTTTTATCAAGAAGGCAAAGCCAACGTTGTGGCCGACGCCTTAAGTCGTAAAGAACATGAAAAGCAGAAAAGAGTCCGAGCATTAAGACTAGAACTTCAAGTAGATCTTCTCGAACAAATCAAATCCGCTCAACTCCAAGCGATCAATGAAAATAAGATTTCCTATGAAAAACGTAACGACACCATTGACTCGCTAGTTAAGGGTGACGATGTTATCCTTAGACTCGGTAATAGGATTTGGGTACCAATCGTTGGGGACTTGCGTGAATGAATAATGAATGAAGCTCATAAGTCCAAATACATGATGCACCCCGGTAGTGACAAAATGTACCAAAATCTCAAACCGAACTACTGGTGGAATGGGATGAAAAAGGACATCGCTTCGCATGTTGCGAAATGTTTAACATGTTTGAAAGTCAAAGCCGAACACCAAAATCTATCGGGATTGCTTCAGCAACCCGAACTTCCCGTATGGAAGTGGGAGTTAATAACCATGGATTTCAACACTAAACTCCCGAAAACGACTCGACAACATAATGCCATTTGGGTTATCGTTGATAGGTTAACAAAATCTGCACATTTCATACCCATCAATGAATCATACTCAATGGATAGATTAGTGCCTATATATGTAAACAACATCGTTGCTTTGTATGGAGTACCGTTGTCTATAATTTCTGATCGAGACAGTCGTTTCACGTCTCACTTCTGGAAAAGCTTCCAACAAGCCCTAGACACCGAGCTAAACCTTAGCTCCACCTATCATCCACAAACTGATGGGCAAAGTAAAAGGACAATTCAAACGTTGGTAGATATGCTCCGCGCTTATGTGATTGACTTAGGTGGAAGTTGGGATGACCACTTACCCCTAATGGAATTCTCGTATAAAAATAGCTATCACACGAGTATTCAAGCCGTACCATTCGAGGCATTAAATGGTCGAAAGTGTAGAACGCCCGTGTGCTGGTCTGAATCCGAAGACAATCAATTATCTGGACCCGAGATAGTCCAAGAAACCACCGAAAAGATCCTACAAATCCGAGAACGACTTAAGACGGCTTGTGATTGCCAAAAGAGTTACGCCGATGTCCGTTGTAAGCCGTTGGAATACAATGTTAGTGACAAAGTTCTTTTAAAAGTCTCGCCGTGGAAAGGAGTAATTCGCTTCGGAAAGAAAGGAAAGTTAAGTCCTCGATTCGTTGGACCCTTCGAGGTACTTGAACGAATTGGTAATGTTGCATACTGATTGCGACTACCCGAGGAAATACAAGGGATACACGACGTATTCCACGTCTCTAATCTGCGTAAATGTTTAGCCGACAAATCTCTAACTATGCCACTAAAAGACGTCGAAATTAATGAAAACTTAAAATTTAGTGAAAAACCAATTCAAATTGAAGATATAAAGACAAAGAAATTGAAAAGACGAACCTTGAAAATTGTAAAGGTAAAATGGGACTCACAAAGGGGTCTTGAGTATACATGGGAACTCGAATCCGAAATGAGAAAGAAATACCCCCATCTATTCTAAAGAAGCAATCTTGAGGACGAGATTTATTTCAAGGTGGGGAGGATCTAACACCGTGAAAATTTCGAGTTCAAAATACCAAGTTTCCTAAGTCAAGGGACCAAAACTGTTAAATTCCAAACCTTAGGGTTTAAAAAGAAAATTTTGGTTCCCTAACCCATCGCTATACGCGATGGATCAGAAGAGAAACCCATCGCGTATCGTGATGGGTTGTCGGACACACAAGGCACGTGGCACAACCTCCGCCACGTGTCAACACGTGGCACAACGCCTGACACGTGACGCCACGTGGCAGGTCTACGTTGTGACGCAGCAAGCCTACGTCGCGATACGCGACGGGCTAAGCCAAAGGACCATCGCGTATCGCGACGAGCTCCTGGTTTTGCCAATAAATCATCTTCTCTCTCTCTCTAACATCTCTCTAAGTCCAAAGATACATACCCTCGATTACCTAGAAGTTCGTGCCCTTGATCTCTCAATTTTCGTGCTAGTTTCCTCGATACCGTGCTATATTCCAACGACAATCCACGAAGAAGGTGTTGCCGTCCCGACGACCCGTCTCGTGAAGCGTGCCGACGAGTGGAGGAGTGTTGGTGTGCATCGTTTTACGTGCCAAAGAAAGAGTGTTGAAGGAAAGGGTTGTGATCAAGAAGAAAAAGAAGGTGAAGCGGCGTTGGAGTGCTGTTCAAGTATTTAGGGTTTGTATAAGCCATGGAAGGTAGGCATAATGGCAAATAAAATAAGAATAAAATATTATAAAGGCTTAAAACCCTAAATCGAGGTTATACTCGATACCTCGATAAAATAAAAGAAACATATAACAAAGAAAGGAAAAGAAAAGAAAAGAAAGAGAAATGTATATCTATATAAATATATACGTGTGATTATATATATATATGATTGAATCTTTGTTATAAAATATTATTTAAGTAATAATAACTATTCTTAAATAATAAAGAAATGAAAAGAATACGTCTCTTAGAGAAGAAGAAACGTATGGTTTTTATGAAATAAACTAAAGGTTTATAATATAAATTGAAAGAAAGACTTTTAATTTATAAAAGAAAAGAATACTTTTTAACTAAAGGTTTTAAAGTAAAGAAATGAGATTTGAACTAAAGGTTCACATAATCGAGGTACAGATTATAAAGACTAAAGGTCTTAAGCCGGATTGTATATCAGACTAACAAAAGGTTATACTTGTACTATAGGTGTGAGATAGCAACGGGAAAGACCCTCGGACGCTGTTTGAAGCCGATCCAAATCAAAAAGGTGAATACGCCCCAACTTTACAAACTTGTTTTAAAACGAGTCAATGTGTTAAATGAAAAGGTTTACATGAGACTAAGTGTCTCTAAAACATTTATAAACAAGGGTATAAACACTGGCCTCAGGCTATCGTGTACGTTTGTTTGGATCCTTACATTTGTGGTGGGCACATCACACCTGGTCACAATTACGCTGCATGTGGGGAGTATGACCTTGTGTATACGAATAGGTACTCAACTAGTCGATCGCTGCCGTGTTTGCTGGGGTGTATAGTGTAGAGACTCGAGTTTATGATTTTTGATGTTTTAACTTGGTTATTCCTAAGCCACGATGGGCCGAGACCTACGTAGTCTCGAGGGGTGATCATGTAAAAGAAAATATTTTTAGCGTCAGCATATTCACCAGCATTCGTTGCTGACGTATTTTCTTAGCATTTTGCAGGTGATCAGGATTAGAGCTTGGGATGACGAAGTTCTCAAGATATCCAATGGCTCAGATCTTTTTTTTTTATAAACTTAATATAATATAAATTGTGGTTTGGTATACTAAAACAAGTAATCTTTAAAACATTAAACGGGAACTTTTAATCCCGTCTTTTATTAATGTAAGTATTATATCTTAAATCCACATGTTTTTACGACTTACGCTATTAACACATAACTCTGATATATTTACAAATGTGGTACCAACATATGTGTCATACGCCTAGGCCGAGATTTGGGGTGTGACATTTTAAAAGGGCATGCTGCAATATTTTATAATTCTTATCATTTTTTTTACTGTTATGATGTTTTTAAAGCGTTGCTAACGGGCTGGTTGTCACACCCCGACCAAAAGTGAAGGAAACGTCGGGACACGACCAGTTGTCCATTGCACAACGACACTATTAAGTGACAATATTTAAACAACTCATTTAAATTCATAATATCATAAATAACACAAGATTGTTCATATAAATAACCGAATAAATAGTCAAACAATTAAATTGTACATTTATGTCTAATAACCTAAACGGTCACAAGATCATAGTTCTTCGAGTCTCCAAATCAACCAAGTAATAAACCTGTAACATTGCATAAAATAACTTTGTCAACACGAATGTTGGTGAGCAATTTTCATGGTTTTGAACAATAAGTATGTAATAGATTAAATCCACAACTCGTATACGGAACAATAAATAATAGCAACAATTTAGATATGCAAATAGTAAATAGTTTGAGACACCTTTCTATATGGTAAAAACCAAATAGACTCGGATAATAGTTGCCCTATGCTACTAGCAATTAAACTAAAATAGTTAGGGGAACGTATAATCATACTTAATAGTTTCATAGAGGCCAACCCGCCTAATGCAATAAACATATAGCATTTAATCATGTAAAGCATACGACACCAAATCGAGCATTTATTTAGGTAATATATACTAAAGAGTTTCTGGTTTGAGACACAAAGTACTAATCATTTGAATTTGAATAAGTATACAATGCCACCCCAAAACGTAATATGGAAAACAGAGGATGAAAAAGTACTCATGTTAACTAAGTAACTTGAAGGATTGTTTCGTGAATAATGGAGCGATCAGTTTAACGAGCAAGACCTAGATTAAATGGGTCTTGAGTTAGTAGATAGTTTTGAAACTGTTCAAAGTAAAATATATGACAAGTAAAGTAAATAAATAAAGTTTAGGGTTTAAAATGTAAATATTTGAGAAATTAAAGAAATGTTTCTTGAAAAATAAGTTTACCCGAAAATACTTAACCAAGTATATAGTTCTATTGTGAAGAACCTTAATGTCCGTTAAGCGAGTATTTGATTTTATCGGTCCCAACTTGTTATAAGATCAAGTTGGATTCCGATATGCCAAGTATGTTGACAAAATAATTTAAAATTAGTTTAAAATATAATCTTGAAGAAAAAGATGAGTTTCGGTGGCCCAAAATACACTTGTGTGTCTTAAGAGAGTAAACTCGGTTTAGTTCGGTTTTGGTTCGGTCCTTGATTCGGAATAAGACCGAGGATGGTTACCACATCCCCAAATACCATGGAACTTGTAAAATAACTTATAAATAATAATACTTAAGTTTTACATTCAAAATGTTAATAATAAAGCATTTACACGAAAGTTCGGTTTTGGTTCTCAACTCGGGATGAAACCAAGGCTAGTCACCACATACCCAATACCATGTAACCCAATAAATATGAATTAGAAGCAGAAGTAAATAGTAACTACAAGATTAATAAGCATTAAGACTGAATATAGTATAATAAAGGATTGCAATAATCCTTCATGTAGCCTTGCCTTATAAGCCCGACACTTCACCGACTGAGACCGGAGAAGTGAAAGCCGAAGGAAAACAAGGGGTATATATTATATATATATGTTGCAACAACAAGCTGTAATTACCAAGAAGTTAGTAAGAATGTAAGATTAAACTCAATTTGACTTTGGAAAGTCAAACTGCCAAGAACTTGAATAATAACCTTAGAAATCTTAGATTGAGAGATAGATTTGATGAAATGAGCAGGGAAAAATGAAGGGAATAGGCTTGTATTTATAAGGTAAGTTGAATGGGTCATGCATAGGGTTTAATTCAACTGTTTGCATGCAAATGGGTGGAGAAAAAGGAGTCAAACAAATACAAAACAACAAAAATCGTCGTTGTTGCTGCAGAGCCCCTTAGCACGGCGCTAAGGTTGCGGAGGGAAAAATATGATTTTTCAACATTGGCAGTTTTAGTCCCTGAAGTTCGTTTTGAGCGTTTTAGGTTTAAGGGTTGTAAAAGATGATTTTGAGATCCGACAATCATAAACAAATACGTAACATAAAATTCATCATTTTTATATTACTGAAAGGTTCAGGATACAAAACGGGTCGGTTTTCATAATAAAATCAAATACAAATTGACCCGAAAATGGGGAATGCCACAGTATCCCCTACTTTAAGAAATTTAGTCTCAAAATTAAGATGATGTTGAGGAAAACAAATGCGGGTACTTCTCTTTCATTGTGTCTTCTCGTTCCCAAGTAAATTCCACGCCATGCCGTGATTTCCAACGGACTTTAACTAACCGGATGCGGCTACGTTTGGTTTTCTTTTCGTTGTGGTCCATGATTTTGACGGGTCTTTCCACCATGATCATCGATTCATCGACACGTACATTGTCGAGAGGTATATGGATATTACCTTCGGCTAAGCAATTTTTGAGGTTTGAGACGTGAAAGGTCGGGTAAACACCGGTTAGTTCGTCCGGTAGTTCGAGTTGATAGGCCAATTTTCCAACCCTTCGAGGATCTTGAAAGGACCTACAAAACGGGGTGCTAACTTTCCTTTCATTCCAAAACGGACTACCCCCTTCCAAGGGGATACTTTGAGAATGACAAGATCATCAACATTGAACTTGATGGGTTTTCGCCGTTTGTCGTTGTTACTCTTTTGACGACTTCTAGCAGCGAGAAGGTTCCTGCAGGTTTGATCGATACGGTCAGTGTTCACGGTTCGGTTTAAATTTTTTAGATATTTTATATTATGTATACATTTATATTGGAATTGGTTTGTTCGATAGAGCTCCTAGTTGTTATCACTTTGCAAGTTTGACATGTGTTCCTAATTTTCCTTCACAGTTCCTCTAGGTTCATATTTTTTCTCATCTTATAGTAGTGCATGTAAAAGTAGTTGAAAATAATTTAATTCCTAGAACTAAATTGCTTTATAAAAGTGTTAATGATGGTTTGGTTTCTTATTTTTACATTCAACGGCAGGACCTGGTCCTTGTTACGGTCATGTTATGGACTTCGTAGCATATGTTTATTTATTTGTTGAATTCTTGAACATGGAGGGGTCTATATGTTGAACGAACTCAAGACTCAAGGTTCACCTATCGAGCTTGACCAGGTTTGTGAATTTAGACTAGTCTAAACGAGCTTATTGTTCATATAATGTTGGTAAATATCTACACTTCAAAGTATTATACTGTTTTCAAAAACTAATGTGGTCTGTTATCAATTACGAAAACATTGCAAATGTTACTGATTTGTTTTGTAAGTGGTATAATGTGAGTTGGAAGTTGTTAGTACCATTGCTTATTTCATGTATTTAGGAGTACTGAAGAGGTTTTATACTAGATTTGAAAGTTGGGGATGGGCTTTTTACAATCTGCATTTGTCAAAAACACAATCTGCATTTGAAGAGGTTTTATATCATCATATGCTTAATTGGTCATGTGATGCATATTTAGTACAGTAGGACGTATGTTGATTTTGCAAGACTACTCAATTCATGCTACTTTGGTATATGTGCAATGGACTTGTTAAGTAGGCATGTTTTGATCTATCTTTGTTGCGTGATTCCATCTATAGAAAAATTATAAATTTGTCTATATTTTCAGGTCATTGAGGGAGTGATCGACTACATGGATACGTGTCATCTACTTGTGGGTGAATTGTTAAGTTATTTGTGTAGGTGTTTTGGTGAACTATTTTAAGATGTATTTTGGTATATTATAATGAAAGTTTGTTTTAAAATAAGTTTTGATATGTTATAATGAAAGTTTGTTTAAGGAAGTATTTCACGCAATATTCTTTTTTATATAAAACTATGCACAATCCTCATTAAATAGCTTGTTACTAGGTTATACCTAGTAAGATTTTAGCAAGCCACACTTTTGTACAAGATGAGCTTTATAAATGCACTGCAGTAGACAGTTATCCACATAAGACACAGAAGCAAAATGTATTCGTAATGCTAACGCTGTGTTTGTCGTATTATACACATAGAAAAATGATCCAATACAATAATCCCTTATCACACATTACGTACGCGACACTCTTAAACGCTTAGATTTCAAAAGCACGCTAACCCTAAAATCACAACTACGCGATCTGTTCGTCGTCCATCGCCTCTGCCATCCCGTCAAAGTCCATGCCCACTTTTGCGACCATCGTCTACTATTGTGAGCACCGTCCTCTTCCGTCACGACCATGAATGACTCTCTAATCGTTGTTCACAGGCCAGTTGATCAATTGAAACTGAAATTTTTGAAGCTAATTGATCAATTAACCTTGATCCAATTAATCATCAATTCATCCAAACAAACATATCTGACAAAAACGTTCAAGTCAAATTCCAAACCCTAAAACGTTCAATGTTAAAACCTAATATTTTTCAAGGTTAAAATCTTAAACGTTCAAGCGTCAAACCTAATACTTTCAAGGTTAAAAACCCATTGTGCTCATATCAAAATTTGATTCGATTGAAGATCCAAACCTTGAACGTATTCGCGTACCTAATGTAAGTTAAGCAATTATTGTACGTTAACTCACCCCTATACATATATTAGTGTCTTATAAAAGTTGGCTTTTATAGTTTTATATACTTGAATTTTAATAAAACTGATCTCTGTAAAAGCACAGTTTCTTTCCATGTTATCTTGTTACATGATTATCCTATTTGGAACACCTTAAACAAATCTCATCTCGTATCGATACCTCCAACGATAGGTATTATATAAACAAGAATGTTGCGTTCCAAACACCACCAATGCTTTTTTGGATTATATCAATTGTGAATGAGATAAGAACTCCAAAGTTAACTTGCAAGGTTAGAGCAATCTAGATGACAGAAATCTTCACTCGAGCAACCAAAACAAATTATAAAATAAAATATGGACAATATTTGTTAGTATAAGAGACCGGATTATTCTCATTTTCAGGTGTAAGGTATTATTTTATGAATCTATGTTCTCAAGTCCACATAAATCCTAATCTGAATCGGAACCGCCCCCACCAATTTCCTCTCCTAGGGCTGCTCCAAGTAAAGCTGCCCCGAGTCCAACTCCAATATTAACCAAACTTCCGCCAATACCTTTCTTTTTCTTTTTCTTTTTCTTTTTCTTGTCTTTTTTATTTTTATCCTTGTTGTCTACATAATGCGGTGGCATTGGTTGAGCCGGATACGCGGTGTACCCACCACCATATTGTTGTTGTGACGATTGAGGATACGGATATCCGTAAGGTTGTTGGCCAGGAGGTTGTGATGGTAGATACGGTTGGTAAGGTGGGTATTGGTTTGGGTATGAACCATTTTGTGGAGGTTGGTTTGGGTATGGTCCATAATTTTGAGGTGGCGGGTAGTAGTTTTGTGGAGGTGGTTGAGCCCCTTTGGAGGGTTGTTGAGCCATGGTTCCACCTCTACCAAAACAAGTTAGAGGGAACCCCCATGAATTTATGCAGGTTAATATGAGAAAAATGAGGAGAAATAGGATCCTTGTTTTGCTCTCTTCCTCTCATTGTTTCGTTGCCCATCTCTCAATCTACTTCCTTATATATTACTCGTGTTTGACTCGGTTTATAAACAAACGTAAATCATCTTCTTTCCGATAACTAAACTTATTTCTTCTATATACAATATGTACATGGAGTAAAGTATAGGTGGGTTCAAGGGACTATCAAATATGCAAGAATCATTTTAAAAGTAAGAGCCACATCATTCTATTGCTCGCAGGTGGACTTGCTAATGAATGAAACTTTTAAAACACCTTTATATATATATATATATATAGAATAATGAAGACAATATGAAGAAGCGGTTTTATAATTGATGTGACAGAATCGTGCAAAAATTTTATGCTAGGACAACTTTTATGCCTTCTCTGTTCCATCACACTTACTATAAGAAAACCTTCCAAAAACCGCCTAAGGTCCTAAAAATCTAGAGAAGATATTTCATATAGGGAAAAAACCACAATGAAATAGACCACATATTAATCACATATTTACACGTTCACACAAAAGCTAACTTCATTTAATCACACAGCTTACCAAATATTCACATTTGCAAACCTCATTGTTTGCAAGAAACGGTTTCATCTTGCTTCAAGAAATTGCGGCACTCCGCCACACTTATCTCACCACCAGACACCGGGTCAATCTGGCATCGATAGAAGCTGCAAAAAAACACAACTTGAAGATTACATGAAACAACTTAGAACCCCAAACAATGGTTATCATTTAACTATTTATTATTATACATTACCTCCCATCCATACCAAGTATCACAACCGTGTTCTTCTGGTGACCAAAACCAACAAATAATACCGCAATCCCTCGATCAAATGAACCCGAGCCACTGACCACTCGGAAGTAAAATACTTTGGTAAGACCCCTGCAACAAAACAGTGCTTAGAAGTATGAATTTGGATTGTAAATCATGTATAAAGAAGCAATTAATTCATGAATGATAGATGTGAAAAAACTGGTGGGGATCCGTTATTATGATTTGATACATGAATCAGCCTTTAAGTTGAAAACATGAAGGGAGTTGAAACATCTAGCCGTTGAGCAGTTGTAGAGAAAGCAAGACTGTAAATATCCACTCCATCTGCACCTCTCCTTACCTTAATTCAATATGCAATTAACATTTTCAATGTATGCAATCATTAAGGTATTAATACGGATTATTATTATTATTATTATTATTATTATTATTATTATTATTATTATATCAACACAAACAAATAACCAAAATCAATACGAATACCTCTTAAAGCAACGAGACGTCAAGCGTATTAAACACCCTAACCAAAGTCTCTTTACTGCCAGTGGCGGATCCAGGAATTTTTTCCAATGGGTTCACTGTTTTAGGTGCTCGATTTCATAGGATTGGGCATAAAAATTTTCGGGTCGATGCGACGGTTTGGATCAAGTAAGGTTAATCACATAATAAAAATACGATACAGTATTTAAAAAAAAACGTCTCCATTAAAAACAGAGGATAATCCACATTCCTTTGCCATTGGTGTAACTTTACGAGTGGGCGATGACCGCGTTTTTTTCTACAGTTAAATCTCACTTAAATTTTCTCTTAATTTCACAAGTCATAGGAAGATAAAGTTTCATAAACATAAATACAAATGCTGCAATTGCATACACCTTTACACTTAAAACAATCCTATTTGTTTAATTAGGCCACATCTTAATCCTATTTGTTTAATTAGGCCACATCTTAATCTTTTTTCCCCATATCTAAATTCTAGATATATATGAAGCATATACATCAATTACACGGCACACAAGAAAGCTAACATGGAGGCATGTGCAGCCATACTTCATGACTTAGCCTTTTCTTGAATCTAGTTAATGTATATTTGGTATGGTGAAAGGTGTGATGGAGAGTGAAAGAAAGAAACCCTAAATCTGTTTTGAATAAAAATATATTAGAAAGCATGTAACAAGAGAGAATTGAATCCGGGTATCTTCAATAACAAAGCACAGCCTTAACCACTAGAGCATTTGTCCAATTTGTTTATGAGTTCACTATGTATTTTATATATGGGTTCACTCTAGTCTTTTATATGGATGTTCTACGAAAAATCCGAAACTCAGTGGGTTCCCGTGAACTCGGTGAACCCACATTAGATCCGCCCCTGTTTACTACAACAGCTTTAAATCAGCGAAATTGTAGACGTATAACTTCTGGGTATGGATGACGACATACTGAGTTGACTTCGGTGCAGAAGGATAGCTCCCCGATGCATGCATCGGATTTGGTGGTCGTCCCAAATAATGACTTTTTTGAGTGGGTCTGGTCCAAGGATGTTGCAGCAGAAGAGCATCGGCGATGCCTCCGGAGGTGGAGAAGTCTCAGCGGAAGGAAGGGGTCGCAGTGGTTGGTGCCGGAGGTGAAGCAGGTGGAGTCTTGGTTGAAGGAAAGGTGGAGGAGAGCGTCGGTGGTGGAGTGATGGTCGGAAGAAGATGAAGGTGATGAGGGGGGTTATTGGAGGTGAGACTGACGTCATGGGTATTAGGTGAAGGATTACGATACGACAGTGGTGGTGGTGGTGGTGGCGGCATGTGAAGATTCTATAGTGGAAAGAAAATGCATAAATTATTATTATTGATAAATAAGACAAGCAAGCAAGGTGCTTTGGACCATGTGTATAATTCTTAGTAATGTAGCTCTTTTAGTGATATAAACCTTGTGAAATGATGGTGGCGGTTTAATCGTGAGAAAAATGGTCTACGGAGGAATATTATCTGGGCGATTCATTATTCGGATAGGTTGTGGTAGGTTATTTTGGAGAAAGTATTCTTAGCCAGGCCTTGGAAACATATTGTAAAATTTTTTTGGGAGTTGATCGAAAACGGGGTGGACCTTGGGAAAGATACCAGACATGAAGCTAAAAGTGGTAATGATACGCTTTTCTAAATTGATCGCTGGTGTGGGGAGGTTTCTTTCAATGCTCGGTTTCCAAGTTTATTCATGCTTCAGACTATTAAGGGTTGTTTGGTGTTGGGCTAACTCTTAACATACTTGGGAGAATTGTGTGTGTGTGTGTGTGGGTGGGGGGGGGGGGGGTAGAGAACCTTACACTGTATTGGAAATTTAAGAATTATGGAGGATGTTGGTAGCATGCCAACAAATCACATTGTCTACGGGTCTTGATCAGGTTATATGAGGACTTGGTACATGTAATGAGTTTTTGGTTAAGTGTCTTAAATCGAGTTTAGAGGATGGTCGGGGACTTGTTGGGTCGTATTTATTTAAGTGGGATAAATTTGTGCCTAGAAAGGTGGTGATTTTGACTTGGAAGGAGGAGATGGAAAGAATACCGTCTTGTTGTCATTATAGAGGGGAAATATTATGGTGGAATCGATATAATGTCATATTTTTGGGGAAGTAGAGGAGTTCACAGATCACTTATTTGTTGCATGTAGGTTTGCTCAATCGATTTGGGAGTTAATTGCGTGTTGGTGCAACTTTCCAGGCATCTTTATGTTTTCAGTTCAGGATGTTCTTGATTTGTATAAGTTTTCATTGCTACCATGTAGATGTTGAAAGATCTTTTAGCCAATTTTCCTTACCTCGTTATGTTGTATTTGGAAGGAAATAAATATAGTTGTGTTCGAGAGTAAGTCAGCCCATTGGATGAACGTGGTGTGAAAAATAAAATAGAAAGGTTCGGTTTTTAATCTATATCAATAGTAACCCCAGTGGATGCAAGCAGAATGAGACCTTCTCTGATTGTCTCTTTCATCATAATATTGAGCCTTAAGCTTCTTCTGGGTGTAAAATAGGTCGATACGGTTGGAGTTGACTTAGAAGGTTCGTTTAATTTTGATTTTGATTTGTTGGAATAGGTAGTGATGGATGTAATTTTCGTTGGTATTGGGGCTAGCTCTTTGTTAGTCTCGTTAACTGGTTTCGTTAATTTTATATTTGTTGGTCGTTAAAAAAGTGACTAATTTGAATATTTAATAAGTTTTAGACATAATTTCAAACTAGTGTTGGATAAAATAAGGAATAATAAAACCCTACTAATCGTATGAGGATTTTATTGAGTTGCCGGAAGATTAAAATATTCCTGTCCATGAGGATTTTCTACAGGATAAGTCATTACTTCTTTTCCTTTCGACATTATTGGTTTCTTGGATCTACTTGATCCTGCTCCATGTATCTTTTGATTTGGAATGATCTGTGCTAGTGGGATGTTAGAATCAAACGAATCTTCATCTTCCTCCAATGATGTTTGGTATAAATTTTCATAACTAGATATAGGTATCATGAGTAAAGTTGTTCCCATGATTCCTTTTCCTTTACCTAATAGAGGCTGAAATGACCTGTGACTAGATTGACAATCGGACATCTGTGCGAAGTTAGATTAAGGATAGAAAGTCGCTCCTATCTTATCCGTATCAGTTTTGATTGAAATCTTGATACTTTTTAAATAAGTATCTAGTTATCTTGAACCAGTATTTGTGTAATAAGTTTTGGAAACCTATCTCTAATCAAAGCCTAGGTATAATTAAATACCTAATTTGCTAATATTCTTGGCTCTGATACCAACCTTTCACACCCCGACTTAGGGCCTAGGCGTGTGGCCAATAGTTGGACCTGTTTTGTAAATGTATCAGAATTGCGGGTTTGTTTTTAGCGGAAGTCTTTAATATAAAATATTCTTTTGTAAAATACCTGTTTAAAATACTCATTTAATGTTTATAAAGCTTATTTGAGAAAATAAATTCTTTTCAGCGGAATTCTTGAAAAAAATATTATTATATTGAAAACTCGGGTTTAAGTACCCATTTGATAATTCTAATACCTATCTTTTTAGAAAACATAATTCTTTATAGTATTTTGAAATAAAATATTCGAGCCATCAGACAATATCTAATGACTATATCTCCAATATTCTATTCTGTCTTGCTTGTCTGTTTTAACCTTTCTGTTTTTCTGTAAAATGGGTGAGAAAATACGTTAGCACACAGTTGGTAAATAACGCTGACTCTGTTGTAAATCTTTTCAATACCTTTGTGAAATCAACAATAATACCTTTGTGACTACTCATTAGGCATCCAACTCAATTGGGATAAAATTACACTATGTACATATACAATTAAAACATATACACAATATCATTTCTCTGAACAGTTCCGTAGACTTCTAGTGGCATGTTGATGATATGCGTGGACTCGGGGAACTCCGAGTCACCATGTATGAATGGATCCAGACACGTGTATACTTTTAATCAGAGTGTTTGTCTCTTATTATTTTAACACAAGGTTTTAAGGATTCGTAGATCCTATGCAAACATGTTGACTCTAAAAGAGTATGTAAAAGTTTAGGGCGTATAAACCTTTTCTGTTTATGATAAGTTTTTGTTACTGATTTTTGTATTCTGATTTCTTGCTTCTTGATTTGTTACCTCAGACTTATAGCACGGGAATAACCTTTGTATAAATAACTAGATCATTGATCTAGCTTCAGACCTTTAGTCTGTTCTGTATAGCTTTAACTTTGATAAAATCATTAGTTTATATAAAACATTTGGAACTTTAGTCCTTTTGTTTATTTACCAATTATATGCTACATTTCTTCTTCAGAAAGAAACATCTATACTGAGTTTCTTCTTCAAGAAGAAACGTTAATTTTAACTACAACCTTCTATATGAATATTATATTTCTTAATCATGAAGAAATACTATTTTGACTATACCTCGTGTATGTACATGCTTACATTTCTTAATCAAGTAGAAACAACATTTTGACTATAACCTTTGCTTAATAAAAGTTATATTATGCTTAATTGTAATCAAGGTTTGGGCTATACCCCCGACTATGGTCTAAGCCATTTATAATAATAAAATAAGAACTTAGACATAACCCCTACCTCAAACGGGTATTCAGAGTTAGATATTTAAAACTTATCGAGCAGCACCTCTACTCTATATCGCGTATCGGGACTTAAACCATCAGAACTTCAGAGCTTAGCACGTACTAAGAGACTATCCATGCAAAACGAGGCACAACACGCTTCCCGAGGTAAACTATATGTGTAAAAAGGTGTGGAATGTGCGAGAATGAAATGTGCCATGGACCTCTATTTATAGGCTGATATTGCACCCCATCATGTATCGTGATGGCCTTCTTAAAAGGGCCATCGCGATGAGTCACTATGTTTAGCGACTGCCACGTGTCGCCATGTAAGGACCCGGTGCCCTACTTTGCCGTTGGATGTACTCATAAACACACTTCTAAATATCAGAGTGAATTAAAACTTTTCGCGGAACAGATAAAACTTCAACATTCATAACTTGTTTTTAAAACATAGCTTAAAACATGTCTTTTAGTTCAAAAATTATTAACTAAGTCTTCAGATGCTAGCTTCTTTATTCATCTGCCATGTGTTCCCCTGCAAGCCAGTTGTCTCATCCTACTCACCTGCATGCATACTAAAAGTCAGCTACACTGAGTGAGTTCTAGTTAATCAGACAACATACAATACATTCACATACTTATATATACATATCTGAAGATACATATTACATACTTAGCCTGTTACCTTTCTTTTATTCGTACATATATACTTCCTTCCTTTCTTCCATACTTTCATACATTCTATCATACATTCTTTCATACCATCACACTTTCATGCTTTCATAATACATACATAACTATCTTTACCATCTCAGATATTTGTAGGGTCTGGTCAATTCCTTCTCTATCTCAGATATTATTAGGGTTCAGTCCCTTTCTTCTCTATCTCGGATGATATTAGGGTCTGGTCCCTTCTATCTCAGATATTATTAGGGTCTGGTTCCTTCCTTCCTAACATCAATACCTACGATTCTTTATGCGTACATTTTATTATATACATTCGTTTATATATTCCTTACTCATTCATAGATCATTCATGCATCTTATGTAAGACACACCTTTCCTGGCGATACGTGCAATATCCGAAGATCGTTCACGTACCGACAAGCATACATTCATAACATAAATATAACTATCACATCTATCATTAGGACATACACTTACCACTTAAGGTAAGTGTATTAACATTCACATTGAGTATGCACACGACCCTAAAAACATAACAAGGAATTGGGGCTAGAAACTCACTTGCTTCCTGTTACGTTCACCATTAATGGTTATTCCTTTTTTTAGTTGTGCGTGACTAACTGTATAACAATTACACGTATCAATTAACTATCACTGCCCATATCACGTTTCTAGTATAATTATAACCCTCGACGAACGGGGGTCCGGAGGCAGCGCCCCTGGCAGCGGGGTTATAGGGGAGGCAGCCCCTATCGGGGTCCAAGGGGCAGAGCCCCTGGCTGGGGTTAAGCTTGAAAAATTTTTATTTTCATTAACTGTCTTAACACAATTTTCATTAGAATTCTTTAATTATATTTTATTGTTAACTCATTAATCCTAGGTATCATTCAACAATTAATAAAGTCCTAGTGCTATTATGTAATTATATCATTTTATTCTAAGTCCAGGGACCTTTCTCTTATTCTTTCAAACTCTAATTCGTTATCAGTTTCTTAACGAATGGGGCTCATTCGTTACCTCCTATCTTTTATAACGAATGGACTCGTTCTTTATTTCATAGCGAATTGACCTTCATAACGAATTGATCTTCATAAAGAATTAACCTTCATAATGAATTGGCCTTTATAAATAATTAACTTTTATAACGAATGAGGGCTTATTCGTTATTCTCTCTTAACGAATTGGCATAGCGAATGAGCATAACGAATGAGGGCTTATTCGTTAGTTCTCTGTAACGAATTCGTTTCACGCGCCTAGGGTTAGGTCAGAGAATGACATTCCCTTCCTCGTACGTTGCCTTTCCGGCGCCGCCATGCCGGAAAAACGTGTTTCTACACCGTTTTTCACTATTTTTCGTCCCGATCGTTCCGTATCCGAGCTAGGGTGACCCCTAAGCTTGTCATTCGATCGGCTTATACCCGATTCCATCTGAATCTCGTGACTTTAACGGTTGAGGGTGTCGGGTTATAGTTTCGCGACTAGATCTAGCGGGTTTGGATCCATATAAGTTCATAACATCATTACGTCGGATCGATGCTCGGTTTCCTCTTGGGTTCGGCTAGAGAAAGTGAGAAAGATGAGAGAGAGCTTAAGTGTGTGTTTTGGATGGTGTATGGAATGGGTGGAAAGAATGGATTAATAAACAATATTGTTTATATATTATGGGTCATGGGCTTAAGCCCATGGTCTTTCTTCCTTCCTTATTAATCCAAGTCCATTACCCACATTTTAACCCAGCACAAGCCCAACTCGTAATACTAATTTTATTATGTTATTAACCGAAACAGGAAACGAGATGTTACACGCCACGTGGTGGACACGTGTATTCAGTTGCTTAGCCTGGTCATCGCGTATCGCGATGGACCTTGAGCTATGTTCATCGCATATCGCGATACCGCCCAAAGTCTTGGGTTCTGTGAGGCTCCATAGCGTATCGTGATGAGCTTGTTTCTGATCCATCGCGTATCGCGATGGGTTGGAAAGTATAATTTTTCATTTTTAGTCCTTTGTCTTTGATAACTTGTCATTTCTTACGCCATCGTCCTCGTCCGAGCCCGTGCGCTGTGCGCGTCGGGTGCTTCGCACCCTTTGCTAGGACATCAAGGTGCATGCTTGGCATAAAAGAATATTACTATGGAAACTCTACTCCTTATAAAGAGCTTCCAAATTCTTCTTACTTTCAATGTGGGAGGAAATTCCATTTCATTTTTATACCCATGGGGAATGCTTGCACTTTCTTTCATCCTTCTATGTGGGATGGATTTTCTTTTCTTTATTTCCTTAATATGGGATGACTTACCTTATGAAATATTTTTATTTTCTTATTATTTGTCTTGAAAATATTTTTGTTCCTTTATATTTATTAAATTGTCAAATTCGGACTAAAATTTTGGTGATGTTACAATATTTTTGAGCATTAAATAGTGTTTGTTTGTATCATTAGCACGAGATTCTAATTAAATGGAACTACGGTTTATTTACGCACGTTAGTTATATGTTAAACTAGATAAGTTAAACACATCTTTAGCTATAGAAAATGTCGGTTCTATAACGAACCAAATCGATAGAGACGGACGCCTTATCACGTGGCAACACGCAGGTTGATTGTCGCTAGTTTATATTAAACCGAATTAGAGTTAAGATATTTATTTACTAATATGTATATATATACATACATACATGCATACATACATACATATAGGGTTAAGTTCAGGAGAGAAGTCAAGTTATTACTGTTGGGTGTAGATTTTTTATCCTCAGGATTAGCTACGATTCAAGGATTCCGAGCTATCCTGTCAACGAATATTCCGAGGATGATATTTGACTAATTCAATTGTCCTATACTATTTTATTTCTTTGTTTTGCAGATAAGATCACGTGGTATTCTATCAGCTCGATATTCTATCAGCTCCACCACTTGTAATCATCTTTTTACTATTAATAAAAGTGACGGTGATAGTTTTTACCGTCCGGGGGTTTTTTGTGCCGGAGATTATCATAATCAAGGGCTTTTTCCCTTGTAATCAAATCGCTGTGTTCATTCGTTTTACCATCAAGCACTCTACCCCAAGTACTAATTTGATCAAAAGTTACTTTGTTAATTTTTGACCGAAACAATTTGGCGCCCACCGTGGGGCAAACGGTGCTTTGATCATTGTCAACTCTCAAACTAAACCCTACTCTCAATATCTACAACATGTCTACCCAACCGAAAATTGTTTCTTCTTTTGTCGCGGCTTCGGATTCCTCCGTGAGGCCTTCTATGCCTCCTCCTCCTGCTGGCGGTATCCCAAAGAAACCTGACAACACTCAGAAGAAAGCCGCCATTCTGGTGTTCGCGGGAATGAGACCATCTCCCAAGATCCTATTATGGTATCTAATAATGAACTTTTGTCCATATATAAGCGATTACAGGAACATATGGATCGCCAGAACAAGACCAACCAGATGCTGGTGAAGGTACTGGAAGATATCAGAAAAGCCAAGAAGCCGGCGGAAGAATTTACACCATTAATCCCGAGATCTCTAGATTTCACTCCTCCAGGATCCTCAGGATTGGTGCGTCCGGAGTCAATCACGGCGTACAACCCTGGATCCTTGCTCTTCCAGCACTCAGGGTCTGCAGGATTGTACTCATCTGGATCCCAAGGATACTTGCATGCATCTTTTGCTGGGTCGTTTCAACATGCAGGATCCTCAGGATTGTCGCAGCAGGGAGGATCCTCAGGTCCTTATCAGCAGGCGTTATCCTCAGGATTTTCGCAGCAAGGAGGACCCACAGGATCATTCATCCAGTCCGGATCTTCAGGATTGTCCCACCAAACAGGATCATCAGGTCCTTATCAGCAGGTGGTATCCTCAGGATTTCCGCAACAGGCAAGATTCTCAGGAGTGCCTTCATCAGGGTTCTTCAATCCTCAACAGCCATTTGCTCAGACTCAGCAGTTTGTAGGATCCTTGGAAGTGCACCAGGGAGACTTTATCCCGATGCAGGCTAACCCTTCTACCACTCCATTTGCTATTCCAGGAAACACTATGTTTGGGAATAGGAATTACAACACCCAGACTGTTTCTCAAAATATTATTCAGGGTAACTCTTTCAATACAATTCCATTTAATACTAATCAAAGGATTTTTGCAGAATGCAGGCATAAGTTCAGGTTTAGCCCGATAATTACAGAAGCTTAAGGACATGATATCAAATGTTCCTGGTGTAATCCGTCCCATAGCTGAAGTTCCCACTGATAGTCACAGAATATCCTGATTTGTGCCATCAATTGGCGATGTACAGATTCCAAAACGGTTTCAAACCCCAAATATGAAACTGTATGATGGTTCAACGGATCCTGAGGAACACGTTGCACAGTATAGAGAGCGTATGAAGATCAACCCAATCCCTATGTAAATCAAGGAAGCATGTCTTTGCAAGGGGTTTGTATCTACCTTGAGCAAAGCAGCCATGAAATGGCTACTGAGTATTCCCCCTAATACTATCACTTCCTTTTCTCATTTAATTAACTTGTTTAATAACCAGTTTTCTTGTAGTAGAACATTTGAGAAAATTACAGGTGATCTTTACAGGGTTACCCAGAATCCTGGGGAATCCATGAGAGATTTTATTACTAGGTTTAGCAAGGAGTCACTGGAAATTCCTAATCTAAACCCGGCTTTGGCAGTGGAAGCTCTTAAGTTGGGGTTAAAAAAGGCTCCTCTTTCTATGATGATCTTGTTATGACTCCATGCAGGTCATCAGACGAAGCAAGAAGCAGAGCTATGAGGTTTATAAGGCTAGAAGATGATAAGAAAAACTATAAGATCGGTATCCCGAAATACGATCAGATGAACAGGAAGGCCGAATCCCCGAGAAAATCATATCGATCAAAGCCTTACTATAAGCCTGATAACCCAAGGATCAATGCAGTAGATGATGAAGATGATGAATAATATCCTAAGGTCTCTGAATATTGTTTTTCTGTTGATATTGGTGGGTTAATGTGTGCCATGCAGGATTTAGGTGAAAAAGCCAGGTGGCCAAAGAAGATGGAAAAACAAGGAGCCTACAAAGACAAATCAAAGTGGTGTGCCTTCCACGAAGACTTTGGGCACTTAACTGATGATTGCATGGCACTCAGAAGGGAGATTAGCTATCTTCTCAGCAGAGGCCACTTAAAAGAGCTACTTGGCTGGAAGAAGGGAAAGGAACAAAATCCTGAAAAAATTCCTGAAAAGCCGACTCTTCCACCAACAGACGCAAGAACAATCATGTTCATATCCGGAGGATCTGACATCTGTGGAACCTCTTATTATGCTGCAAAAAGAAATGCTGATCAAAGGAAGTTAGAAGTGGCTGACAGACCAATAAAGACATCCATTCTCACTCAAGCAAAGACCATGACTGATGTATACAAAAATATACATCTTTTTAACATCAAATAATCTCTAAAAACTGCAACTTCTATCATATAATATTGTTAAAATAACTACTTATCATGTTAAAATATATTTTCAGGTGAATCCAAGCCTGAAATGAAGAAACGAATAAAAAACCGAAGAAAAACCAAAGAAAACCAAAGAAAATAGGAAACATGGGGCTATGCTTTTTGGAAGCACAGGGTCGTGCTTCTGGTCACTTTTCAGAAAAGACAAAAAAATCTACAAGAAAAGACAAAATAGTGAACAGCAGGACACGGGGCCGTGCTTTTGGAAGCACGGGGCCGTGCCTACCTTCCAGAAACGACAAGAAGAATTGAGCACATGTCACTAAAAACCACGGGGCCGTGCCTACCAACCACGGGATCGTGGCCACGTCACAGAAAAGACAAAACAAATCTGGCACATGTCATAAAAATGCACGGGGGCGTGCTCATCAAGCACGGGGCCGTGCCTCACTATCCAGATTGCCTATAAATAGTGTCTCATGTTGCACTCATTTGGTGTGCCTTGAAAAGAGTTCTATCCGGTTTTCACTTATAAAAACACACACTAACACTCACATAGAAGGTTTAGTGAAGAGTTTGAAGGATTGGAGATCACCACCATCAACCATCATCATCAACCATCATCACCATCATTAAGAAGGAAGATTCATCTACATTTGGTTAGATCATTCCAAGTTTAATCATGTATTTGTTATCATCATTCATCTTAATGTTTATCATTATGCTCATTATGAGCTAAACTCCATTTACCATCTAAAATCTATGAAGAAGCTTTGTTTTACTTGATGATTATATAAAACATGTGGTTTAGTTTGGTAAAGTACATGGTTATCTTACAATTACCTTTTGATGAGAAATGTTTCACCATCTTAAAATACTAATTCAAAGTTGGTGATTGTCAATTATATTGGCAATCGTTCATGATCGATTCATGTTCTTGAAAGATAGAAATACTTTGATACATTATAGAAACATGGATCCTTATATTGTACATAGAAATGATGAGATATAAGTTATGATGTATTTCACTAAGTCTTGGTAATCCGAAAATGACTTTGCTTAGGATATCATGCTAGTTAAAGAAATCATATGTTAACGGAATGTGTAATTATAACCTACATAAAGCAACCAAGGGGAGGTTGTGTGAGTTAACTACAACCACTCGAAGTTGTTAGGATTGGTATTTGAGAAATCGAAGTCAATTCTAATCATTCTACTTTACCAACTGCTTGTTTACTTAAATTGACATTCTCGGGGTAGCATGCTATTAAGCATAGGATGGACTTAAAATATGCATGCTATTATTCATTATGTAATAGAATGTGTTCACTCAAAAATGAGGATCATAATTCTATCATATATTATTAGAACAAGTCTCTCACATGTTTAAATATTAATCATCAAGGAACAATGGAGTGGATTCTAGATATTATATGGTAATTTTCGCATAATTGAACAACTCGTTTAGAATCTCTCATCTTTGTCACCTATATATTATATATAAGTATTTATATTTTATAAAAAGTTCAAAAATTAACCCCAAAAATGATTAAAACCTCCGATTAAAGTAAAACAACGATTTATCATTAGAAACATTTGTGTCCACGGATCGATACTTGGTTCTTACCAATAATATTCTACATATACGATAGGTAAACTTGCCTATTTTGTGTGTGTTTATTCTTTGTAGAAATCACTTTTATAAATTTAAAACACGATCTCGTGCAAAAGCAAATCATCCCATCCTCCTATAATTTAACCGCACACGCACAAGCACATCAAGTTTTTGGTGCCGTTGCCGGGGAGACGGTACGTTTCTAAGAACGATCCAAGTTTTAATTTAATCATTGTTTGTAATTGTACAAATTTTTAACTTCTATTTTATTTGATCTTTATTTTTTTTACTAAATACTAAAATACATAATTTTACGGCTAGCCTACTTTTTACCTTTATTTACCTAATCTTTACTTTAGCTTAATTAATTTAGACCTTAGTTTAGTTCAAGCTTAGCCTAACTCGTAGTTTATCTTAGACTAACTTTTGCTAACTTTTACTATAGTGTTTAATTTTGATTTAGTCCCATGTATGTCCTCTACTTTTGAGCCTGAGCTTGTTTTTCCAATTTCTGAACCGGAACGACTCTTTCGTCGACGAGCATGTAAACAGATAGCAGAAACCGACGAAGCAATCAAGGACGAATCAGTAGACGTCACCACATCAGGAGAAAATCAAACCGAATAAATGACGGCGGACCAGAACAATGAGCCGAACATGAGCCAGTATGCCAAGCCAACTCTTAAAGGCTACGACAATGGAGTGGCTCCACCCGAAATCACCGAAAATTTCGAAATCAAATCAAGCACCATTCACATGGTGGAAAATTCATTCCAATTTCACGGTCTCCTCGACGAAGACCCTCTTTCTCACATATTTCGATTCTTACGAATCTGCAGAACCTTTAAAATCCAGAACTGTTCAAACGAACAGATTAAACTCAAACTCTTTCCTTTCTCTCTAAGGGGCCAAGACCTAGAATGGATATAATCTCTTTCTTTTGGTTCCATCACCACTTGGGACCAGATGGTTGAACAGTTTCTCTTCAAATATTTTCCGCCCGATAAAACTGCCAAATACCGAGCCAGCATTACCGGATTCCGGACCGATGATGATGAATTGTTACACGCAGCATGGGAAAGATACAAAAGTCTTCTAAGAAGATGCCCACATCATGGACCGAGCGTATGGTTACAAGTACAAACTTTCTTTGACGCACAATCCAGTCAAAACAAACAGGCCATCGACCAGATCGCTGGTGGAGACCTAGGATCCAAATCACCTAACGAAGCATTTGAAGTCCTGGAGAAGGCCGCAAAGAAGAGTTTTACTTACAACCCACCAAGATCTACACCTACCCATAAAGGAATATACCACGTCGATTCCAACAATCTTGTCACAGCACAGCTTGAAGCCCTTTCTAAAAAATTCGAACAACTTCAAGCCGAGCTATCAAAAACCAGACTCACATGTGATACCTGTGGAGGAAATCATAAGACGAGTGACTGTAAACAAGTCATCATGGCAATGGAAGAAGTCTATTTCATCGCTCGACAGAACAACGCTTTCAGCAATAACTAAAATCCAGGATGGAGAAACCACCCGAATTTCAGCTGGAAAGACGGAGGTAACACTCAACCTTTACCCAGATTCGAAAAAAAGACCAATGAATCAACCCTTTCAAACTAAACCTCAATTTAAAGATCAAAGTACTAGAAGCCATCAAAACCCAAGCTACTCTAAGATCGAAGAAATGCTAATCCAACTGATGACCAAAACAAATGAAGCAGAAAAGAAAGCCGACTCAAGAGCTATTGATATCAGTGGAGTATTGTTAAAACATGAAGCCGACCTCAAAAGTCAACAAGCATCATTGCGGTATCTAGAAACTCATATCGGACAGATCGCCCGACAATTGTCTGAAAGACCACCCGACGCTCTTCCAAGCAACACTATAACAAACCCAAATACAGCAGCCAATGCTGTTACATTAAGAAGTGGCTTAACCACTGTTGCCTCACCAACTTCAGAACCAGTTACGGAAAAGGAACCCCCTGATAAAACACTGGAGAGACTGATCCCAACGGGCACCGTACAACCCAAGGAGCCAGTCCGAACTTATACTCCACCTATTCCATATCCTGGACGGCTGAAGCAGGAGAGATTGGAAGCTCAGTACGGGAAGTTTTAGAACACTTCAAACAACTCCACATCAACATCCCTTTAATTGAAGCCATCTCTCAAATGCCAAAATATGCCAAGTTTCTCAAAGAAGTGCTGACAAACAAAAGGAAGTTGGAGGAACTCTCGCACGTCACCTTGAGTAAAGAATGCTCAGCTATCCTCCAAAGCAAGCTGCCATCGAAAATGACCGATCCAGGGAGTTTCACTATCCCTTGTCTCATAGGAAATTTGTCTGTTAGCAATGCACTGGCTGACCTAGGAGCTAGTATTAATTTAATGCCTTATACGGTTTTTTCAAAACTAGGGATAGGGGAACCAAAGCCCACCTGTATGAGCATTCAATTAGCTGACCGATCCATTAAATATCCTCGGGGCATTGTTGAAAACATGCTTGTCAAAATTGACAAGTTTGTTTTCCCAGTAGATTTTGTGATTCTAGACATGGAGGAAGACAAAAGTGTACCTCTGATTTTAGGAAGACCCTTTTTAGCCACCGCAAAGGCTATTATTGATGTTTGCACAGGCAAACTCACTCTCAGGGTCAATGACGAGGCAATCACTTTTGACATAGGAAAATCTATGCAATATCCGCAACATCACGATGACACATTATACTGTGTTGACATCATCGATTCTATCGTGAGTTGCTATGTGCGGAAATCTTCCCTTAATAACTCATTAGAAACACAAATCTTAACTGACACTATTACCAAACCCATTTTAGAAAAGGATAATCTCAATACTGTGAATAACTATCAGGAAACATCAAAAGAAGTATATGAGATAACTGAATGCAATGAAAAATTAAAACCATCAATAGAAGAACCACCAGCCTTAGAATTAAAAGAACTACCAAAAACATCTTGAATACCGCCTTTCTAGAAAAAGATTCTCAACTCCCAGTGATTATTTCATCTCACCTTTCTGAAGAAGAGAAAGACGAACTTCTTAAGGTTCTTAAAAACCATAAGAAGACTATCGCATGGAAGATCATGGATATCAAGGGAATCAGTCCTTCTTTCTGTACTCAAAAAATCCTCATGGAGGAAGAATACAAACCCGTGGTCCAACATCAAAGACATCTCAATCCCAACATGCAAGATGTGGTGAAGAAGGAAGTAATCAAACTGCTGGATGCCGGATTAATCTACCCAATCTCAGATTCACCTTGGGTTAGTCCCGTTCAAGTAGTACCCAAGAAGGGAGGAATGATGGTCGTAATGAACAAAAAGGACAAACTAATACAAATGAGAACCATCACAGGCTGGCGAGTTTGCATTGATTACCGGAAGCTTAATGACGCCACAAGAAAAGATCATTTTCCACTTTCTTTCATAGATCAGATGCTTGAGCGATTATCTGAAAAAATGTTCTACTGTTTTCTTGACGGATTTTCCGGATATTTCCAAATTCCCATTGCTCCTGAAGATCAGGAGAAAACCACTTTCACATGTCCAAACGGAACCTTCTCTTACCGAAGAATGCCATTTGGATTATGTAATGCTCCAGCCACCTTCCAACGTTGTATGGTGGTCATTTTTCATGAAATGATCGAAAACTCAATGGAAGTCTTCATGGATGACTTCTCAGTCTTCGAAGACTCATTCAATCATTGTCTGAAAACCTAGACAAAATGTTAGCTAGGTGTGAAGAAGTAAATCTAGTGCTCAACTGGGAAAAATGCCACTTTATGGTAAAGGAAGGCATTGTTTTAGGTCATAAGATATCCCAAGAAGAACTAGAAGTTGATAGGGTCAAAATAGAAACCATATCCAAACTTCCACCACCAACTTCAGTCAGAGCCATTAGAAGTTTTCTAGGTCACGCAGGTTTCTACCGCCGCTTCATAAAAGACTTTTCCAAAATTTCTAGACCTATGACCAAACTTCTGGAGAAAGACACACCCTTCATTTTCTCTGAAGAATGTGTTGAATCGTTCAACATATTGAAAGACAAACTTGTCAACGCACCAATCATGACTACACCAGATTGGACCCTTCCATTCGAAATCATGTGCGATGCAAGTGACTTTGCAGTTGGAGCCGTACTCGGACAACGTAAGGAAAAACATTTTCACCCAATTTACTATGCAAGTAAAAATCTTAATGATGCACAAGAAAACTACACCACAACAGAAAAAGAGTTATTAGCAGTAGTTTTTGCCTTTGAAAAGTTTAGGTCCTACCTAGTTCTTTCCAAAACCGTAGTTTACACCGACCATGCAGCCATACGATACCTCTTCAACAAGCAGGATGCCAAACCCAGTCTTATCAGATGGATTCTACTACTCCAAGAATTCAACATAGAAGTCAAAGACAAAAGGGGAGCAGAGAATGTAGCCACAGACCATCTTTCACGCTTAGAATGCCCAGCTTCAGAAGAACATCACGAGGAAAGCATCAATGATAATTTTCCAAATGAAGTTCTCATGCATATCTAAGCAATCATAACGGAGAAAGAAGAAAGTGCATGGTATGCCGACTTCGCAAACTACCTAGCTTGCAGAATCCTAAGAAAAGGGCTTACTCATCAACAGCGGAAGAAATTCTTCTCCGATCTTAAGTTCTACTTCTGGGAAGATCCATATTTGTTTAGGATAGGTGCAGATCAGGTTATTCATAGGTGCATAGCAGGAAAGGAAGCCTTAGGTATTCTCAAACACTGTCATGAAGGACCAACTGGTGGACACCACGGTACCGCCACTACGGTCAAAAAAGTGTTTGATGCAGGATTTTTCTGGCCCACCATATATAAAGACACACATGCTTGATCCAAGCATGCGATGCTTGTCAAAGAGCCGGAAACATCTCAGCCAAAAATGAGATGGCTCGAAAAGGCATTCAGTTTTGTGAGGTCTTTGATGTATGGGGAATAGATTTCATGGGCCCATTTCCTAACTCATTCGACAATAAGTACATCCTTGTAGAAGTCGACTACGTGTCTAAATGGGTATAAGCACAAGCTCTTCCCACTATAGATGCTCGAGTAGTTGTACGATTTATGAAAAAGTTATTTTCACGATTTGGTACTCCGAAAGCCCTAATCAGCGACAGAGGTACCCACTTCTGTAACGCTCTGATGGACAAAATCTTAGCACGATATGGAGTTCACCACCGACTGGCAAAGCCATATCACCCTCAGACCAGTGGGCAAGTAGAGGTCTCAAATCGAGGAATAAAAAGGATTTTAGAAAGGACCATAGGAATGAATCGTAAAAATTGGACAGAAAAGTTAGATGACGCTTTGTGGGCCCTCAGGATGGCTCACACCATTCAAACTTGTTTATGGGAAGGCATGTCATCTACCCGTAGAACTAAAACACAAAGCGTATTGGGTTCTGAGAGCAGTGAATTTTGATCTAATGCCTGCCAGTAAAAACCGAGAAGATCAAATTCACGAGCTCGAAGAACTAAGAGCACTGGCATATGATAATTCCTGGTCTTACAAAGAAAAAGACTAAACGTTTACACGACGCCCATTTAAAAGGAAACAAGAAATTTCAAGTTGGCGACCGGGTACTGTTATATAACACACGTTTACGTCTTTTCCCAGGAAAGTTGAAATCTCATTGGACAGGTCCACACATAGTTGAATCAGTTTTTGACTATGGGGCAGTCGAGATTTCAAATTCTGAAGGCCAGAAGTTCAAAGTTAATGGACATCGATAAAAACCATACATCGATGGACCATTCGAGACCGTCTCGGAGGTGCTAATCCTCCACCCAGATCAATGAACATTTTGGAAGTAGGGTCTGGCCAAGACCCTGATTGAACTAGGCATTGAAATAAGGTTAAAAATATACAATAAATAAATAAAATAATAATAATAATAATAATAATAATAATAATAATAATAATAATAATAATAATAATAATTTTAAGTATTATTATGCTTGTTGGTCGTATGCAGTTTTTATACAGGTACACTACAGGAAAATGGACGAAAAACAGGGGACGCTCTGTCAAAATTCCGTTGGCCCATAGGGAAGTTCCTTTCCATTTTACCCTCCATACTTCATATGAATCTTATTACTAATCTTTTTATGAAACTTTTCACATTGAGGACAATGTGAGATTCAAGTGTGGAGAGGGGAATTACTTGACCAATTGCTTACTCAACTAATTATAAGATTCTCTAATAACAAAATATTTGTAGCAAATAAAGACTATTTTTATAACAAAACCAAATGAATATTCAAAAGATTTTTTTTGCAAATAACCAACTAAAACTCTACTAAAACTAAAAAAGTGAAAAAGTAAAAAGAAGTTTTGTAATACTGAGAATAAGTTTATGCAAAATATGACGTTTATACCCAATTCCTCCATTACTGTGAGTTAACCTCATGCCATATAAATATTTTTTTCCGGAATCTTTGATAGAGTCATATGTTTCGTGTGAATTAGAACTTGTCGCAATTATTCATTTCAAGACCACACGAAGCGTTGTATAAGGAGGAAGGTAATATGATCACAATCCCACCAAACCATTATCCAAATCACAAAACCCGAAAACTCTAGCACACCACTTTATCCCTCTCACCAGTAAAATACAATACTGATCTTTTACCGGCAGACCCTAAAGAACTGGAAATGCATTCTTTTGATTTCAATTTCCTTTGCTGCATACATTTAGCAAAACCTAGGTTGCCTCCAGAACTTAGGGAGAGAATCTTTCTCTTTAGCAATGAGGTGAGGAAAAAGTTGCGACAAGACGAACAAAGGCCACCATTTTGTGGAGTTTCCAAATGCGCAATAAAAAGAAGAGCAAAAATATATGAATGATGCTTAGGATACGGAAACTGTTCCCACGAAGGAAGATGTAGAAAAATTCAAACTCAGTCTCACATAAATATACCGAACTAATGAGGGTGGGGGCTATTAGGCTCAAAGCCGAATGATCCATTAGAGTTGGGAGTTATGTTCAGAGCAGGATTGAGGAAGACTGATCCACATCCTCGAAAAAACTGGTCTTGACGATCTGACCTTAAAAGAGTCACTAGGTTTGTTCAAAAAAAAGGAAAAAGAAAGTTTAACAATCGGGAGAAAGGAGCTAACCGTTGAAGACATCTTAAGACTCCCGACAATCAACAGAAGTTTTATTTAGCATCATCATTAACCTAAGCCCTTGAACCATCACAAAATAACAAAATCCCTACTCATACAAAACCAACCCAATTACCTTCTGATCTATGAAACCCTTCACAAAGGTGGATATTTGAACTTGTTACAAGCCTATTTATCACAGGTTACATTTTGGCTAAGAGTGTTCACATACATACATCACAGGTATGATCAGATGTAAAACCGTGTGTGAGTTAACATTGTGAGAACGTGACGTTTTGCATAAACGGAAGCTCATAAAAACAAATCACTTTTTTATATATCACTACATATATTCCTATGATTTAAGGTTGGATATTTTGTTTCCATTTTCTTGGAACTCTTTTGGGGATGTTTAAGCTATGGTCCTAACTTGCTATTTTTAGAGAATATTTATAAGTAGCTTGCTTGAGGACAAGCAAGGTTCAAGTGTGGGGATGTTTGATGTATACAAAAATATGCATCTTTTTAACATCAAATAATCTCTAAAAACTGCAACTTCTATCGTATAATATTGTTAAAATAACTACTTATCATGTTAAAATATATTTTCAGGTGAATCCAAGCCTCAAACGAAGAAACGAATAAAAAAACGAAGAAAAACCAAAGAAAACAGGAAACATGGGGCTGTGCATTTGGAAACACGGCGTTGTGCTTTTGGAAGCACGGGGCCGTGCTTCTGGTCACTTTTCAGAAAAGACAAAAAAATCTACAAGAAAAGACAAAATAGTGAACAGCTGGACACGGGGCCGTGCTTTTGGAAGCACGGGGCCGTGCCTACCTTCCAGAAACGACAAGAAGAATTGAGCACATGTCACTAAAAACCACGGGGCTGTGCCTACCAACCACATGGCCGTGGCCACGTCATAGAAAAGACAAAACAAATCTGGCACATGTCATAAAAATGCACGGGGGCGTTCTCATCAAGCACGGGGCCGTGCCTCACTATCCAGATTGCCTATAAATAGTGGCTCATGTTGCACTCATTTGGTGTGCCTTGAAAAGAGTTCTATCTGGTTTTCACTTATAAAAACACACACTAACACTCACATAGAAGGTTTAGTGAAGAGTTTGAAGGATTGGAGATCACCACCATCAACCATCATCATCAACCATCATCACCATCATTAAGAAGGAAGATTCATCTACATTTGGTTAGATCATTCCAAGTTTAATCATGTATTTGTTATCATCATTCATCTTAATGTTTATCATTATGCTCATTATGAGCTAAACTCCATTTACCATCTAAAATCTATGAAGAAGCTTTGTTTTACTTGATGATTATATAAAACATGTGGTTTAGTTTGGTAAAGTACATGGTTATCTTACAATTACCTTTTGATGAGAAATGTTTCACCATCTTAAAATACTAATTCAAAGTTGGTGATTGTCAATTATATTGGCAATCGTTCATGATCGATTCATGTTCTTGAAAGATAGAAATACTTTGATACATTATCGAAACATGGATCCTTATATTGTACATAGAAATGATGAGATATAAGTTATGATGTATTTCTCTAAGTCTTGGTAATCCGAAAATGGCTTTGCTTAGGATATCATGCTAGTTAAAGAAATCATATGTTAACAGAATGTGTAATTATAACCTACATAAAGCAACCAAGGGGAGGTTGTGTGAGTTAACTACAACCACTCGAAGTTGTTAGGATTGGTATTTGAGAAATCGAAGTCAATTCTAATCATTCTACTTTACCAACTGCTTGTCTACTTAAATTGACATTCTCGGGGTAGCATGCTATTAAGCATAGGATGGACTTAAAATATGCATGCTATTATTCATTATGTCATAGAATGTGTTCACTCAAAAATGAGGATCATAATTCTATCATATATTATTAGAACAAGTCTCTCACATGTTTAAATACTAATCATCAAGGAACAATGGAGTGGATTCTAGATATTAGATGGTAATTTTCTCATAATTGAACAACTCGTTTAGAATCTCTCATCTTGGTCACCTATATATTATATATAAGTATTTATATTTTATAAAAAGTTCAAAAATTAACCCCAAAAATGATTAAAACCTCCGATTAAAGTAAAACAACGATTTATCATTAGAAACATTTGTGTCCACGGATCGATACTTGGTTCTTACCAATACTATTCTACATATACGATAGGTAAACTTGCCTATTTTGTGTGTGTTTAGTCTTTGTAGAAATCAGTTTTATAAATTTAAAACACGATCTCGTGCAAAATCAAATCACCCATCCTCCTATAATTTAACCGCACACGCACAAGCACATCAATGACCTTCGATGAAAGCGATAGAGTCGACACTCAGGATCCTCACCATGATAGCTTGGTAATAACATTATATGTGGATAACCATTATGTGCGCATGATCCTCGTAGATGGTGGAAGCTCTGTCAACATTATTCAATTAGATGTGCTGAGAAAGATGAAAATTCCTGAGGATGAGATCGTTCCCAGTTCCTCAGTATTGGTTGGATTCAGCGGAGAGACTAAGAGCACTATTGGGGAAATAAAACTCCCAGTATACGCCGAAGGGGTAAATAAAATACAAAAATTTAGTTTTATTGACTGTTTGTCTTGTTGCAATATTATATTAGGCAGGCCCTTGATACACGACATGAAATCAGTCCCATCCACCTATCACCAATGTGTGAAACTCCCAAGTCCGTGGGAAGTTATCAAAATCATCAGCGATCAACAAGATGCAAAGAATTGCTACACCTCTTCTATGAAATGTACTGCCAAACCCCAGCAGGCGTAGCAATTACAGAAGCCAGCACGAGACGTAATGAAGGCCAGGGAACAAGAAATTAAAGAAGTACTTCCTTATCCCGAGGATCCTGAAGTCAAAGTGCTGATGGGAACGAGCATTCCTGAGAATATTGAGTTGAAATTGCTCGATTTCCACAAGTCGAGACTGTCAACATTTGCATGGAAACATGAAAATATGATAGGTATTTCACAAGATATTATAACACATAAATTTGGAATTGATAATTCTTTCAGGCCAATCCATCAAAAGAGAAGAAAGTTTGCACCTGAGAGATACACAAATATCTAAGAAGAAGTTGAAAGACTTTTGAAGGCAAATATGATTAGGGAAGTCCAATATCCCCGATGGTTAGCAAATGTGGTGGTTGTGAAAAAAAGAATGGAAAATGGAGAGTTTGTGTGGATTTCACAGACTTGAATAAGGCTTGTCCTAAAGATCCATTCCCTCTACCACACATCGATTCAATGGTAGATGCTACAGCCGGCCACGAGATGCTGACATTTATGGACGCATCGTCAGGATTTCAGAAAATCCAAATGGAGCCCTCAGATCAAGAAGACACAGCCTTCATAACTCCCACAGGTATTTATTGTTATATTGCTATGCCCTTTGGACTTAGAAATGCAGGTGCAACCTATCAGAGGTTAGTTAACAAGATGTTCAAAGAGCAACTGGGGGACACGATGGAAGTATGTATTGATGATATGGTGGTGAAGTCCAAGAAAGCTGAGGATCATCTCCAGGATCTCAAGACTGCATTCGATATCCTGGACAAATATAACATGAAGCTGAATTCTGCGAAGTGCCATTTCGAAGTGAAGGCTGGAAAATTCTTGGGATACATAGTCACCAAGAGGGGGATTGAGGCAAGTCCAGAGCAGATACAAGCTATCCTGAATCTGAAATCCCCAGCATCAGTTAGGATGTTCAAAGGCGGACTGGCAGGATAACGGCACTCAACAGATTCATATCCAAATCCTCAGAAAAGTGGAAAGAGTTTTATGATATCCTGAGGAAAAATAAGAAGTTCGAATAGACTAGTAAGCATGAGGAAGCTTTGATGTCCTTAAAAGCTTATCTTTCTTCTGCTCCTCTATTGGTAAAACCCGAAGAAGGTGAACCTCTATCTCAATATCTAGCTGTATCAAATAATGCCGTGAGTGCAGTTTTAGCTAAGGATCTCGAAGATCAACAACATCCCATCTATTATGTAAGTAAAAGTCTATTGGATGCTGAAACCAGGTATTCTTATCTCGAGAAATTAATTTTAGCGCTTATTATGGCATCTACTAAATTGGACATTATTTTGAAACTCATCCTAATCTTGTTAAAACTAATTACCCTATTAAGCATGTTTTGAGAAAACCAGAAATGTCAGGTAGGATGGAAAAATGGGCTGTAAAACTGAGTGCATATGATATAGCATATGAATCTAGGACTGCCATCAAATCCCAAGCATTAGCAGACTTTGTGGATGATTTCACCAGTGAACCTAAAGAAGAAGCAGACTTAGAAGTCCAACAACTTGAAGAAACCAAAGATAAGTGGACTCTATACACTGATGGTGCTTCAACTGTTAGAGGAACAGGTCTCGGGATCCTGCTGAAATCGCCACAGGGGGGACATTATGCCTCAATCTATATCCTGCGGATTTCAAGCCACAAATAATGAGGCAAACATGAAGCTTTGATAGCAGGATTACAACTAGCAATAGACATGAAAATCAGGTTTATTCAAGTACATGTTGATTCATTATTATTAACTAATCATTTTAATGGTTCATATACTTTTAGAGGAGAAAAACTAATGAAATATTTAGAGCTAGTAAAAAAACTAGCAAAGTGTTTCGAAATGTTTGATATTTCACAGGTACCTAGAGAAGATAATGTTGAAGCAGATGCCCTAGCATATTTAGCTTCATCCTTCAGAATACCGGAAGGTGTCAAGATTCCTATCATACATATCCTAAGCCCAGCAATATAAGAACAAGGTGTCAATGAAATAGCAGAAGATGATGAAGATATGGGAGTCAAAAATCTTGAAGATAACGAAAATTCTTGTATTATCCCAATCAGAAGATATATTCAGGATGGAATTATCCTCAAGGATGAAAACCCAAGAGCTTTTCGCACAAAGGTAATCCCATATACTGTAATGAATAATATATTGTAAAGAAAATCTCTTGCAGGACCATATCTTAGGTGCTTGGAGAAGGTAGAAGCTCAAGAAGTTCTTCAGGATATCCACGAAGGAGATTGCGGGAATCACACTGGGGGCAGAGCACTATTCTCCAAAATCCTGAGGACCGGATACTTTTGGCCAACGATGAAGAGGGATGCTATGACTTATTCCCAGAAATGTGATGCATGCTAGAGACATAGCAACATTTTGCACCAACCAGCAGAACCATTGTATCCTGTTATATCCCCTTGGCCTTTCGTGAAGTGGGGTATGGATATCGTGGGAAAGCTACCAAGAGCTCTGGGAGGAAAAGTATTTATGCTGGCAATGACAGATTATTTCTCGAAGTGGATTGAGGCTGAATCTTTTGTTCAAGTAAGAGAGAAAGAAGTTATCTCATTCATCAAGCGTAATATTAGACAAGATTTGGAATCCCGGAAGAGATAGTGTGTGACAATGGCTCGCAGTTTATCGGCAAGAGAACCACCAACTTCTGTGCCAGTTGGGGAATCAAAATGATCACTTCAACACCTGTCCATCCTCAGGCTAACGGACAGGCCGAATCAAGCAACAAAATCATTATCAATAACCTGAAGAAAAAGTTGGGGTCTAAGAAAGGAAAGTGGAACGCAGAACTACCTTTTCTTCTTTGGGCAGATAAGACCACTTCAAAGAATGCTACTTGTCAGACTCCTTTCTCATTGGTATTTGGAGCTGAAGCAGTTTTCCCGACAGAGATGGTTATCCCTACAGCTAGAGTCAGTCATCAAAATCCCGAAGATAACACTCAAAGTATACTTGAAGATCTAGATGCAGTAGAAGAACTCAGGGACTTAGCAAAGATCAGAATGGCCTCTTATCAACAGAAGATAGCAAAGTCCTACAACAAGAATATCAGGGTTCGTAGATTTCAAGAAGGGGATTTGGTTCTCCGAAAAGCCTTTCAGAATACTACAAATCCTGCAGATGGAAAGCTCGCACCAAAATGGGCAGGTCCTTACTTGATTGAGTCAGAAGTAGGAAAAGGGGGCATACAAATTTACCGCTTTGGATGGTGACTCACTGCCAAGGGCTTGGAACGCCATCCACCTCAAAAAATATTTTATGTAAGACTTCGATCCTGAGGATAATTTAATAGTAATGTTAAACAACTATGGTATGTATTCAAATTTATATTTTTATTCATTTTCAATATTACTCTTCTTTTATCATGGTACTGACTTAAGCATCGGAGGGGTGTTAGCAAGGCTAACACCCACCCCTCAATAAGAGTTGACTGTTTTGTAGCCTGAAGACATGTGGTATCTGTTTCGGTCAAAAATTAACAAAGTAACTTTTGATCAAATTAGTACGTGAGGTAGATTGCTTGAACGAAAACAAAGTGAACACGATGATTTGATTACGAGGGAAAAAGCCCTTGATTGTGAGAATCTCCGGCACAAAAAACCCCCGGACGGTGAAAACTATCACCGTCAATTTTATTAATAGTAAAAAGGTGATTACAAGTGGTGGAGCTGATAGAATATGGAGTGCTAAGTGTTACAGTAATTGCTAGTAGCTAAACAAGTGTAGTGTGTGTTCTAAACGTATCTATCAGCTCGTTTAAATAAGAAAAACTTACAACTGAAATCCCGAATAATCCAGAAACCCTAGACTAATTCTTCCATAATCCGCTGCTTGCCCACATTCGAGTTGACGAAGTTCAAACAATATCCGTTGCAATCCACGTTCTTATAGTCACATTAATCACGTGATCTTATCTACAAACAAAGAAATAAAAATAATATAGGACAATTGAATTAGTCAAATCTTATCCCCGGAATATTAGCGTTGACAGGCTAGCTCGGAATCCTTGAATCGCAGTTAATCCTGAGGATAAAAAATCTACACCCAACAGTTGCCCCCAATTTTTACAGTTAGCGCGTGACAGCCGTAAAAATTTCAAATTTCAAAAACAATAATATTTCCTGCTGCTTGAAAGGACGTGCACGCGGATTGAGGAAAATTATAACCGCCCTTATGGCTTAAAATTAACCCTAGATCAATTTTTTAATTCATTATACTCTCTTCTTAACTCCGTTATCCAGGCCAGTCTCTCTCTCTCTTGTCTTCTTAATTTTCTAAAACTTTTCTTCCAATTCGAACAATAATGAGGAAAGGAACCCCTCGGTCGCCCAATCCTTACTCCTTCGTAACCTCGGAATATTTCGTTGAACAAGCTCACATCCCCACCACTGATGAAGACCAATGTCTTTTTAAAGATCTTGACATTAGGTTTCTGAAAAACTCAGGCTTGTTACCCGCTGAAGCCATTATTAAAATATATGACCCAAAAGTCAAGGTTAACTTCTCTTCTAAAACCCGGGTTTGCTTTTTCCATTACCCCTTTTCGATTGGCCTTTCATATCCAATTTTTCTGCTTATTAAGGAGTTCTTTGATATCACCGGGTTCTCCTACTCCCAAGTCATGCCAATGCTGTGGAGAGTCTTGGCCACAGTATATCGATTGAATAGAACCCATGAGTTGTCCATAGGTGTGCCTGAGATAGCCGCGACCTATAACCTCCGTACACACGGGTCTTTCCGCTACTGCCTTCAATCGAAATCCAGCCGCCTTTACATGGTTCCCAAGGTGTCCTGAAAATAGTAATCTGCAGAAAAACTTATGTTAATTTGGGGATAACAGAAAACTGAAGGTTACCATCAGAGATCCCAAGATGCTGAATTGGCTCTGAAAGAGGCTGAGATCAAGATTGTCGATCTTCTACATGCTGCAGAGATAAAGAACAAGTTGCTCAAAAAGAAGGACAAAGAGATTGTGGATCTCAGAGCCTCATTTGAGTTGGAGAAGACTGAGTTCATTGAAGAGGCCAAGAAGTCTGAAGCCACTAGTATCCTGGAGTCGATGCTCAAGATGTCAGAGGAGGTGCAAGTGAAGGGCTATACGATGGATTCCTGGAATTCTGCGGCTTGTAGGAAGAAGCTGAAGATGCTGAGGGGTGAGAAGGTTGAAGAAGCTGATGTGGCAGGTACCTCTGAGGTAGTTAAGGAGGCTGGTGCTAGTGAGGAGATGAAGAAGACCAAGGCTAGTGAGGTGACGTAGTCGGAGAAGAAGGAGGGTGATCATGGCGAAGGTGACAAGGTTTGAACCTGGTTTACAGGTTGTTTTAATGTGTTTCTGATGGTTGTGTGAACAATTTTTATTTTGGTTGTGTAAGGATAATATAACATGCCTAGGACAATGGTTTGGGTGGAGGGATCCTGGTTCAGGACGATGCCCAAATTGACTTTTATTTCCTGCTTTTGAACAATATGATGGTTCAGGTGGATGGGCTCCTTTTTGAGTGAAACCTGAATAATCTTTTCCTGCACTTTAATATTAGTAGAATAAATTTTTATTACTTATGTTCGTGTTTTATTCTCATTCATGTTATTGAATCTTTACAATAAAGTCGATTTGATTAGAATTTAGAAATCTAGGTGAGGTTTCTTAATAAATTAGGTTTAATTCAATAAACCAATCACGAAGTCATAAAATTCATAAGGCAAGCAGTAGGAAATGAAGAATATTCATAAATAGGAAATCATACCAGAATCATATAGCAACTAACTCTGATAAGGTACAGACCATTTCATCCTTGTAATAAGACTACCTTTCAGGATGTTCCTCCAATCATAAGGATATACTGATAGACCTGCAATATTATCCTGAAAATAATTTCAGAAATTCTGACGACAAGGCCCAAACAAACTGGCGACAAGGCCTATTTATACTGGCAACAAGGCCTATTTAAACTGGCGACAAGGCCTAAATTGGCGACAAGGCCCTTAGAAGAGGTGAAAACCCCTTAAACATTAGGAATAAACTGGCAACAAGACCCTTTTGAAGAGGTGAAAACCCCTTAAACCTTAGGAAATGGTACGTTTACCATAAACTTGGGATTCAAACCAATAGCTGAGGATAACGAGGTAACAAGTCACTATATTTAATGTGCTGGCCCCGTCTCTCAAATTACGGCCGAATAAATGTGCGCTACAGGCGATCTTAAGAATAGGTGAAAACCCCTTAAACCTTAGAAGGCATTGAATAATACCTTAACTGGAGACAAAGGCCGAAGAAATTGGCGACAAGGCCCAAAAAAGAATAGCGACAAGGCCCAAATATACTTCATCCCATGTGGGGATACCACATGTCTTCAGGCTACAAAACAGTCAACTCTAAGTGAGGGGTGGGTGTTAGCCTTGCTAACATCTCTTCGATGCTTATGTCAGTACAATGATAAAAGAATAATAATATTGAAAATGAAAAATATAAATTAGAATACATACCTCAGTTTTTAAACATCACTGTTAAATTTAGCAATTATCTTCGAGATAGAAGCCTTACATAAAATATTTTTTGAGGTGGATAGCGTTCCAAGCCCTTGGTAATAAGTCACCATCCAAAGTAGACAATCTGTATGCCCCCTTTCCTGCTTCCGAGTTAATCAAGTAAGGACCTTCCCACTTTGGTGCAAGCTTTCCATCCGCAGGATTGGTAGTATTCTAAAAATATTTTCGGAGAACCAAATCCCCTTCTTGAAATCTACGAACCCTGATATTCTTGTTGTAGGACTTTGCTATCTTCTACTGATAAAAGGCCATTCTGATCTTTGCTAAATCCCTGAGTTCTTCTACTGCATCTAGATCTTCAAGTAGGCTTTGAGTATTATCTTCGGGATTTTGATGACTGACTCTGGCTATAGGGATAACCATCTCTGTCGGGATAACTGCTTCAGCTCCAAATATCAATGAGAAAGGAGTCTAACCAGTAGCATTCTTTGAAGTGGTCCTATCTGCCCAAAGAACAAAAGGTAGTTGCTCGGCCCACTTTCCTTTCTTAGACCTCAACTTTTTCTTCAGGTTATTGATAATGATTTTGTTGCTTGACTCGGCCTGACCATTAGCCTGAGGATGGACATGTGTTGAGGTGATCATCTTGATTCCCCAACTGGCACAGAAGTTGGTGGTTCTCTTGCCAATGAACTGCGAGCCATTGTCACACACTATCTCTGCTGGGACTCCAAATCTTTTCAGGATATTGCGCTTGATGAACGAGATAACTTCTTTCTCTCTGACTTGAACAAAAGCTTCAGCCTCAATCCACTTTAAGAAATAATCTGTCATAGCCAGCATAAAGAATTTTCCTCCCGAAGCTCTTGGTAGCTTTCCCACAATATCCATACCCCACTTCATGAAAGGCTAAGGGGATATAATAGGATACAAGGGTTCTGCTGGCTGGTGCAAAATGTTGCTTTGTCTCTAGCATGCATCACATTTCTGGGAATAATTCATAGCATCCCTCCTCATCATTGGCCAAAAGTATCCGGTCCTTAGGATTTTGGAGAATAGTGCTCTGCCCCCAGTGTGATTCCCACCGTCTCCTTCGTGGATATCCTGAAGAACTTCTTCAGAATCTGCCTTCTCCAAGTACCTAAGATATGGTCCTGCAAGAGATTTTCTGTACAATATATTATTCATTATTGTATATGGGATTACCTTTGTGCGAAAAGCTCTTGGGTTTTAATCCTTGGGGATAACTCCATCCTAAATATATCTCCTGATCCGGATAATCCAAGAATTTTCATTATCCTCAGGATCCTGACACTCATATCTTCATTATCTTCTAATATTTCATTGACACCTTGCTGGGCTCAGGATGTGTATGAAGCTAAATATGCTAGGGCATCTTCTTCAACATTCTCTGCTCTAGGTACCTGTGAAATATCAAACATTTCGAAACACTTTGCTAGTTTTTTGACTAGCTCTAAATATTTCATTAGTTTTTCTCCTCTAATAGTATACGAACCACTAAAATGATTAGTTAATAATAATGAATCAACATGTACTTGAATAAACCTGATTTTCATGTCGATTGCTAGTTGTAATCCTACTATCAAAGCTTCATATTCTGCCTCATTGTTTGTGGCTTAGAATCCGCAGGATATAGATTGAGGTATAATGTCCCCCCTGTGGCGATTTCAGCAGAATACCGAGACCTGTTCGTCTAACATTGAAGCACCATCAGTGTATAGAGTCCATTTATCTTTGGTTTCTTCAATTTGTTGGACTTCTAAGTCTACTTCTTCTTTAAGTTCACTGGTGAAATCAACCACAAAGTCTGCTAATGCCTAGGATTTGATGGCAGTCCTAGGTTCATATGCTATATCATATGCACTCAGTTTTACAACCCATTTTGCCATCCTACCTGACATTTCTGGTTTTCTCAAAACAGACTTAATAGGGTAATTAGTTTTAACAAGAATAAGATGAGTTTCAAAATAGTACCTAAGTTTAGTAGATGCCATAATAAGTGCTAAAATTAATTTCTCAAGATAAGAATACCTGGTTTCAGCATCTAATAGACTTTTACTTACATAATAGATGGGATGTTGTTGACCTTCGAGATCCTTGGCTAAAACTGCACTCACAGCATTATTTGATACAGCTAGATATTGAGATAGAGGTTCACCTTCTTCGGGTTTTACCAGTAGAGGAGCAGAAGAAAGATAAGCTTTTAATGACATCAAAGCTTCCTCATGCTTACTGGTCCATTCGAACTTCTATATTTCCTCAGGATATCATAAAATTCTTTGCACTTTTCTGAGGATTTGGATATGAATCTGTTGAGTGCTGCTATCCTGCCAGTCAGCATTTGAACATCCTTGACTGATGCTGGGGATTTTAGATTCAAGATAGCTTGTATCTGCTCTGGACTCGCCTCTATCCCCCTTTTGGTGACCATGTATCCCAAGAATTTTCCAGCCTTCACTCCGAAATGGCACTTTGCAGGATTCAGCTTCATGTTATATCTGTCGAGGATATCAAATGCTGTCTTGAGATCCTGGAGGTGATCCTCAGATTTCTTGGATTCACCACCATATCATCAATATAGACCTCCATCGTGTCCCCCAGTTGATCTTTGAACATCATGTTAACTAACCTCTGATAGGTTGCACTTGCATTTCTAAGTCCAAAGGGCATAACAATATAACAATAAATACCTGTGGGAGTCATGAAGGCTGTGTCTTCTTGATCTGAGGGCTCCATTTGGATTTGTTGTAATCCTGAGGATGCGTCCATAAATGTCAGCATCTCGTGGCCGGCTGTAGCATATACCATTGAATCGATGTGTGGTAGAAAGAATGGATCTTTAGGACAAGCCTTATTCAAGTTTGTGAAATCCACACAAACTCTCCATTTTCCATTCTTTTTTTTACACAACCACCACATTTGCTGACCATCGGGGATATTGGACTTCCCTAATCATATTTGCCTTCAAAAGTCTTTCAACTTCTTCTTGGATAATTGTGTATCTCTCAGGTGCAAACTTTCTTCTCTTTTGATGGATTGGCCTGAAAGAATTATCAATTCCAAGTTTATGTGTTATAATATCTTTAGAAATACCTGTCATATCTTCATGTTTCCATGCAAATGTTGACAGTCTCGACTTGAGGAAATCGAGCAATTTCGACTCAATATTCTCAGGAATGCTCGTTCCCATCAGCACTTTGACTTCAGGATCCTCGGGATAAGGAAGTACTTCTTTAATTTCTTGTTCCCTGGCCTCCATTACGTCTCGTGCTGGCTTCTTTAATTGCTATGCCTGTTGGGATTTGGCAGTACACTTCATAGAAGAGGTGTAGCAATTCTTTGCATCTTGTTGATCACTGCTGATTTTGATAACTCCCCACGGACTTGGGAGTTTCACACATTGGTGATAGTTGGAGGGGACTGCTTTCATGTCGTGTATCTAGGGCCTACCTAATATAATATTGCAACAAGACAAACAGTCAATAACACAAAATTTTTGTATTTTATTTACTCATTCGACGTATACTGGGAGTTTTATTTCCCCAATAGTGCTCTTAGTTTCTCCGCTGAATCCAACCAATACTGAGGAACTGGGAACGATCTCATCCTTAAGAATATTCATCTTTCTCAGCACATCTAGTTGAATAATGTTGACAGAGCTTCCACCATCTACGAATAATGGTTAGCCACATATAATGTTATTACCAAACTGTCATGGTGAGGATCCTGAATGTCGATTCTATCACTTTTATCGAAGGTCATGGTCTTTGCTTGAGTGAGAATGGATGTCTTTGTTGGTCTGTCAGCTAATTCTAACTTCCTTTGATCAATATTTCTTTTTGCAGCAAAATAAGAGGTTCCACAGATGTCAGATCCTCCGGATATGAACATGATTGTTTTTGCATCCATTGGTGGAGGAGTCGGCTTTTCAGGAATTTTTTCAGGATTTTGTTCCTTTCCCTTCTTCCAGCCAAGTAGCTCTTTTAAGTGGCCTCTGCTGAGAAGATAGCTAATCTCCCTTCTGAGTGCAATGCACTCATCAGTTAAGTGCCCAAAGTCTTCGTGGAAGGCACACCACTTTGATTTGTCTTTGTAGGCTCCTTGTTTTTTCATCTACTTTGGCCACCTGGCTTTTTCACCTAAATCCTGCATGGCACACATTAACCCACCAATATCAACAGAAAAACAATATTCAGAGACCTTAGGATATTATTCATCATCTTCATCATCTACTGCATTGATCCTTGGGTTATCAGGCTTATAGTAAGGCTTTGATCGATATGATTTTCTCGGGGATTCGGCCTTCCTGTTCATCTGATCGTATTTCGGGATACCGATCTTATAGTTTTTCTTATCATCTTCTAGCCTGATAAACCTCATAGCTCTGCTTCTTGCTTCGTCTGATGACCTGCATGGAGTCATAACAAGATCATCATAGAAAGATGAGCCTTTTTCTAACCCCAACTTAAGAGCTTCCACTGCCGAAGTCGGGTTTAGATTAGGAATTTCCAGTGACTGCTTGCTAAACCTGGTAATAAAATCTCTCAAGGATTCCCCAGGATTCTGGGTAACCCTGTAAAGATCAACTGTCATTTTCTCAAATGTTCTACTGCAAGAAAACTGGTTATTAAACAAGTTAACTAAATGAGAAAAGGAAGTGATAGTATTAGGAGGAATACTCAGTAGCCATTTCATGTCTGCTCCAGTCAAGGTAGATCCAAACCCCTTGCAAAGACATGCTTCCTTGATTTCCATAGGGATTGGGTTGATCTCCATACGCTCTATATATTGTGCAACGTGTTCCTCAGGATCCACTGAACCATCATACAGTTTCATATTTGGGGTTTGAAACCGTTTTGGAATCTGTACATCGCCAATTGATGGCACAAATCGGGATATTCTGTGACTATTAGTGGGAACTTCAGCTATGGGACGGATTACACCAGGAACATTTGATATCATGTCCTTAAGCTTCTGTAATTCTCGGGCTAAACCTGAACTTATGGCTGCATTCTGCAAAAATCCTTGATTAGCATTAAATGGAATTGTATTAAAAGAGTTACCCTGATTAATATTTTGAGGAACAGTCTGGGTTTTGTAATTCGTATTCCCAAACGTAGTGTTTCCTGGAGTAGCAAACGGAGTGGTAGAAGGGTTAGCTAACATCAGGATAAAGTCTCCCTGGTGCACTTCAGAGGATCCTGCAAACTGCTGAGTCTGAGCAAATGGCTGTTGAGGATTGAAGAACCCTGATGGAGGCACTCCTGAGAATCTTGCATGTTGCAGAAATCCTAAGGATACCACCTGCTGATAAGGACATGAGGATCCTGTCTGGTGGGACAATCCTGAAGATCCGGACTGCTGGAACGATCCTGTGGGTCCTCCTTGCTGCGACAATCCTGAGGATAATGCCTACTGATAAGGACCTGAGGATCGTCCCTGCTGCGACAATCCTGAGGATCCTGCATGTTGAAACGGCCCAGCAAAGGATGCATGCAAGTATCCTTGGGATCCAGATGAGTACAATCCTACAGACCCTGAGTGCTGGAAGAGCGAGGATCCAGGGTTGTACGCCGTGATTGAATCCAGACGCACCAATCCTGAGGATCCTGGAGGAGTGAAATCCAGAGATCACGGGATTAATGGTGTGAATTCTTCTGCCGACTTCTTTGATTTTCTGATATCTTCCAGTTCCTTCACCAGCATCTGGTTGGTCTTGTTCTGGCGATCCATATGTTCCTTTAATTGCTTATATATGGACAAAAGTTCATTATTAGATACCATAATGGGATCCTGGGGAGATGGTCTCGTTCCCGCGAACACCGGAGTGGCGCCTTTCTTCTGTGTGTTGTCAGGTTTCTTTGGGATACCACCAGCAGGAGGAGGAGGCATAGAAGGCCTCACAGAGGAATCCGAAGCCACAACAGAAGAAGAAACAATTTTTGGTTGGGTAGACAAGTTGTGATTATTGAGAGTAGGGTTTAGTTTGAGAGTTGATAATGATCAAAGCACCGTTTGCCCCACGGTGGGCGCCAAATTGTTTCGGTCAAAAATTAACAAAGTAACTTTTGATCAAATTAGTACTTGAGGTAGAGTGCTTGAACGAAAACAAAGTGAACTTGATGATTTGATTACGAGGGAAAAAGCCCTTGATTGTGAGAATCTCCGGCACAAAAAACCCCCGGATGGTGAAAACTATCACCGTCAATTTTATTAATAGTAAAAATATGATTACAAGTGGTGGAGCTGATAGAATATCGAGTGCTAAGTGTTACAGTAATTGCTAGTAGCTAAACAAGTGTAGTGTGTGTTCTAAATGTATCTATCAGCTCATTTAAATAAGAAAAAGTTACAACTGAAATCCCGAATAATCTGGAAACCCTAGACTAATTCTTCCATAATCCGCTGCTTGCCCATGTTCGAGTTGACGAAGTTCAAACAATATCCGTTGCAATCCACGTTCTTATAGTCACATTAATCATGTGATCTTATCTGCAAACAAAGAAATAAAAATAATATAGGACAATTGAATTAGTCAAATATCATCCCCGGAATATTAGCGTTGACAAGATAGCTCGGAATCCTTGAATCGTAGTCAATCCTGAGGATAAAAAATCTATACCCAACAGTATCCCCACATGGGATGAAGTATATTTGGGCCTTGTCGCTAGTATATTTGGGCCTTGTCGCCAGTTTCTTCGGCCTTTGTTGCCAGTTAAGGTATTATTCAATGCCTTCTAAGGTTTAAGGGGTTTTCACCTCTTCTAAGATCGCCTATAGCGCACGTTTATTCGGCCGTAGTTTGAGAGACGGGGCCAACACATGAAATATAGTGACTTGTTACTTCGTTATCCTTAGCTATTGGTTTGAATCTCAAGTTTATGGTAGCCGTACAATTTCCTAAGGTTTAAGGGGTTTTCACCTCTTCTAAAGGGCCTTGTCGCCAGTTTATTCCTAAAGTTTAGGGGTTTTCACCTCTTCTAAAGGGCCTTGTCGCCAGTTTATTCTTAAGGTTTAAGGGGTTTTCACCTCTTCTAAGGGCCTTGTCGCCAATTTAAATAGGCCTTGTCGCCAGTTTGTTTGGGCATTGTCGCCAGAATTTATGAAATTATTTTCAGGATAATATTGCAGGTCAATCAGTATATCCTTATGATTGGAGGAACTGATTGACCTGCAATATTATCCTGAAAATAATTTCATAAATTCTGGCGACAAGGCCCAAACAAACTGGCGACAAGGCCTATTTAAATTGGTGACAAGGCCCTTAGAAGAGGTAGTCTTATTACGAGGATGAAATGGTCTATACCTTATCAGAGTTAGTTGCTATATGATTCTGGTATGACTTCCTATTTATGAATATTCTTCATTTCCTATTGCTTGCTTTATGAATTTTGTGACTTCGTGATTGGTTTATTGAATTAAACCTAATTTGTTAAGAAACCTCACCTAGATTTCTAAATTCTAATCAAATCAACTTTATTGTGAAGATTCAATAACATGAACGAGGATTAAACACCAACATAAGTCATAAAAAGTTATTCAACTAATATTAAAGTGCAGGAAAAGATGATTCAGGTTTCACTCAAAAAGGAGCCCATCCACCTGAACCATCATATTTTTCAAAAGCAGGAACTAAAAGTCAGTTTGGGCTTCGTCCTGAACCAAGATCCCTCCACCCAAATCATTATCCTAGGCATGTTATATTATCCTTACACAACCAAAATAAAAATTGTTCAAACAACCATCAGACACACATTAAAACAACCTGGAAACAAGGTTCAAACCTTGTTACCTTCGCCATGATCACCCTCCTTCTTCTCCGACTCCGTCACCTCACTAGCCTTGGTCTCCTTCATCTCCTCACTAGCACCAGCCTCCTTAACTACCTCAGAGGTACCTGCCACATCAGCTTCTTCAACCTTCTCACCCCTCAGCATCTTCAGCTTCTTCCTACAAGCCGCAGAATTCCAGGAATCCATCGTATAGCCCTTCGCTTGCACCTCCTCTGACATCTTGGGCATCGACTCTAGGATACTAGTGGTTGTAGACTTCTTGGCCTCTTCAATGAGCTCAGTCTTCTCCAACTCAAATGAGGCTCTGAGATCCACAATCTCTTTGTCCTTCTTTTTGAGAAACTTGTTCTTTATCTCAGCAACATGTAGAAGATCAACAATCTTGATCTCAGCCTCTTTCAGAGCTAATTCAGCATCTTGGGATCTCTGATGGTAACCTTCAGTTTTCTGTTATCCCCAAATTAACATAAGTTTTTCTACAGATTACTATTTTCAGGATAAGCAAAGGTACTTACTGTCCCAAGAAAGTTGGCGAGAGCTTGCAACTTCTCTACAGCATCGGTAGTTCTCATGTGAGCTTGGTCAAAGAAATCTTTTGAGGTTACGAAGGAGTAGGGATTGGGCGACCGAACGGTTCTTTTCCTCATTATTGTTCTAATTGGAAGAAAAGATTTCAGAAAATTAAGAAGACAAGAGAGAGAAACTGACCTGGATAACGAAGTGAAGAAGAAAGTATAATGAATTAAAAAAAATTGATCTAGGGTTAATTGTAAGCCATAAGGGCGGTTATAATTTTCCTCAATCCGCTTGCACGTCCTTTCAAGCAGGAGGAGATATTATTGTTTTCGAAATTTGAAATTTTTACAGCTGTCACGCGCAAACTGTAAAAATTGGGGGCAATTGTTGGGTGTAGATTTTTTATCCTCAGGATTAGCTACGATTCAAGGATTCCGAGCTATCCTGTCAACGCTAATATTCCGAGGATGATATTTGACTAATTCAATTGTCCTATACTATTTTATTTCTTTGTTTGGGAGATAAGATCACGTGGTTAATGTGACTATAAGAATGTGGATTGCAACGGATATTATTTGAATTTCGTCAACACGAACGTGGGCAAGCAACGGATTATGGAAGAATTAGTCTAGGGTTTCCGGATTATTCAGGATTTCAATTGTAACTTTTTCTTATTCAAACGAGCTGATAGATACGTATTGAATACACAGCACACTTGTTTAGCTACTAGCAATTACTGTAACACTTAGCACTCGATATTCTATCAGCTCCACCACTTGTAATCATCTTTTTACAATTAATAAAAGTGACGGTGATATTTTTCACCGTCCGGAGGTTTTTTGTGCCGGGGATTATCATAATCAAGGGTTTTTTCCATCGTAATCAAATCGCTGTGTTCATTCGTTTTACCATCAAGCACTCTACCTCACGTACTAATTTGATCAAAAGTTACTTTGTTAATTTTTAACCGAAAAAATTACGAGAAATCAATGCAGCCAATCAGATTTTTTTTTCTTTTCTTTCTCTTTTAATTAAAAACAGGGGTAGAATGGTAAAACTTCCTAAGTAGTTTATTTGGAAACTATTTATTAAACATTCTCTACATAAAAACATACTATACATAGATATCATTCACTAATTTATTCCATGTAGACTATATAAATTACAAAACATTAGTAAAGAAAAGAAATTGAGCAATAAAAATATAATACAATATTTAATTAACAAATTATATCATTGCATAGAATATACCAGATACACACTACACCACCTATAACTTCCCTTCACAATATATATACTATTCTACACCACTAACCAACTTCCCTACATAACATCAATAGTTTTTTATCTTTCTTAGTTGAGTCCTATGCAAACCATAATCCCAATTTATTATCGTTGCCCCTGCATAAGTATCATTAGTTGTTGATCATGTATGTTAAGTCATCTGCAAAACCACAATCGCAATTTCTTACATATAACTACATAGAATTGAAGTTACCTACACACTTCTCTTCTATATTACTGCATAGAATACACGTTACCTACACGAGTTAACTTACATTATGAACCTACATAGTCCTACACATAATATAGATTATCTACACTTTTAAACTCTGAACTTACCTACACACAACCATATTACCTACATTGTGCTGTGTACGGAGTAATGCATAGTTTATAAAATAAAATTCATTATTTGGACTACTTATATAATCATTGTTTAGAGTATGTATGACGACACATTTTAGTATATAGTGTAGTTCTGACTGGTGGAGTGTAGGACTTTCTTGTGCAGTGTAGGAACAATGAAAAAAACTTTTGAATCCTAAAAGAAACAATTTGATAGTTTTGTGAAGTGTAGGAAATTAAAAAAAACCACATTTAAACTACACCAACACACCTACCCATTTCTCAATACACAGTCACAAACACAAAAATCACATATGCATTCAAATAACTTTCAAACACATACGTATCCATGCAATCCTCAAAAATCCAGGTCATGAGACACAGTGATGAGTTGTAAAACACACTTACTTTCCGTATCGTTTTAGCATGTTTTACATACTTAATTATTTAATTAATAAGAGTTATGGATGGTTTTTACATGATTTTACAAAATTTGAATGTTAATTGTAGGTTATAAGTTTTACAAGAGAAAAGAGTAAAGTTTGAAGACTCTAAGGGCTTATTTGATCAAGTTTAAAGATTACAAGTCAAGGACTGACCCAAGCCCACAAGATCCATGTCTTTCACTTATTATTATATTAAGTTAATAAAAAAAAAGAAGAACCCGAACTTCTGCCACAAGTCCGATCGGAAGTCTCACACAAAAAAGAGAAGAAAGTTTGGTCTTTGGTTTTGCTAGGAATTGGTTAATTTGTTTTGTTTGTTTTAAGGAAAAATACATATTTGTGGCTGGTGTTAAATCTAACGGAAGCACAAGTGGGCAGCAATATATCACAAATATTATACAACAATTATAAAACAGCCAGCCCTAGTTCCGATCGGCAATTTTCAGCAAACAAGGAGAGAAAAAATTATTTTGTGAGCATCTTGGCAGCTAGGTGAGGAAGGAAATAATCGAGGGTGACTTGGTACAGCAGCTAGAGACCTTAATCAACAATAAACTCAGCCATAATATTAAGTAAATTACTCATAAACTTTGTCTTTTGTTCAAGAACCTTAACTAGTTGATTTGATCTTTTACTTTGGATTGTTTTGCAAGTAACTTGAAGATTGACTTGTGCTTAATTGTTATTGAATCTTGAATGAGTTTAATTATGTTTATGTTGAGTTTTATGATGTTTAACTTAAGTATTAGCTGCTGTCCAAAAATAATGTGTAGCTAAACTTGTTAGTTCTACCAAGGTTTGATGTTTATTGTTAGGTTTTAGTTAGTAATATGGATTGTTGATCATCATGGCTTGAATTGTTAATGAAAAGTTTGGTTTAACATTAAATTAGGTTGTGTTTAGCGGCTGTGAATTCATTAATTATACTCATATACCTCTTGCTTTGATTAATTGAATACGTTTTGATTGATTGTTGCTTGTTAGACTCTTTACTTGGTGTTTAGGGTTTGTTTGCGGGAAGTACAACCGTAGGGTTTAAGTGAGTGTTTTAATTGATTATATTCAGCGGGTGGACACCTTCTTAGAGACCGAGAGGTGATAGGAAGTAAACTCGTCTAATAGCTTTTACCTGTTAGGATTAAGATCGCGCGAGAGCGGGTTTTGAGCGATTAGTTGATCTAATTTAAGTTAAACTAAATTGTTCCTCTATCCTTGGTTGCGTAGTATTCGCCTCCATTAGGTTAGTGTGTCGGTGAGACCGAGAGGAGAGTCGGCATTAGAGCACTTTAACAATTCGTTTCCCGGTTTGTTCTTAAAATCAACTAAGTGTAAGTTAGAGTTAGTTGGTGAGACCGAGAGGTGATCTAGCTTCCTTGAGTGAACCTTAGTTGTGTAATCCTTAGGAACCGGTGTCGTGAGAATCCTCAATCCATTATCTTATTATACCTTTAATATGATTCTTACCTAGGTAGACGTTTTCTCCGATTGCAGTCAAGCTTCCAAGTTTCGTTAAGAGTTTCATTAAGTTTAGTTAAGTCTAGTTAATTAATTTAGTTTAAGTAAGTAAGGTTAAGTAGTTAATTATCTTAAAAATCATTTAAATATTCTTAGGTGAGTCTTGGTTAGGGTTAAGTATTAAAAACGTTTTCACGTGTCCTTGTGTTCGATACTCGGACTTCATTAGTGCTATACTATTAGTGATCGGTACACTTGCCGGTTGTGTGTGGATTCGTTAGGATTTTCGTTTAATAAATTTAAAGCTTAGTTGTGATGTGACATCTGACATTTTTAAGTTAACTCTGTTAACTAAACCCAGTTAAATCCTGTTGACTATGTCTATAAACTCAGTTAGTTCTGTTAACTATGAGTATGAACTCTTGTACATGTGATGTCATGTATGCGTATATTTAAGTCAACGTGTCATTGGTGACTTAAACAAGGATAAGTGACTAATTATAACTAGGATAATAAACTCGTCTTGCATGTTATAATAAACATGTCATATAACATGTATGATAAGTATAATGTGCTATGTGATTAATATGTTATATTATGGTTATTACATGATGATGTGATTGTAAGTAAGCTAAATGATTAAATAGGTTATATTGTATGTCATGTAACATGTTTATTATTTAAATGGAACCTTAGGTTATGTTACATAGGAAATGTTTATTAAAATACGTAGCATGTCACACATGAGTTAATTAAAGTTAACCTAAGTAATTTTATCCATTAAATCAATCATAAAGGGTTGTTAATAACAAGGAGGTTACAACTATTGGATGCCAACACCTTTTCCTTTCCCTTTTCCTCTCTCTTTGGCCGTGATACTCACACACACACACATACTGTCATTTTCTTTCATACAAACAATCATCTTCTAGTATTTTCTCTATAACACAAGAGTTGGTGATTTTGGTAAACAAGGGTTTAAGCATTTGATCAAGCAAAGTGAGTAGATTATTATGTTTATATGTTTCTTTTTCTTTTAATTCATATGAACCTTGTATCCAAATGGTTGGATCATGAAAGGGTATGATTAAAGTTTGACAAGTAAAAAGGATTTTTGTATGTGTCTTGATTAGTATTTTTGAGTCTTTTATAAATACATGTGTTTTTACTTTTCTTATGAAATCAAATGGATAAAAATAAGACATGAAATTTGATTTGGTAAGAATGTTTCTTGATTATTTTGAATCATAAATGTTTCTTGATGATTTTGAATCAAAAGGATAGAAAAGTTGTGATTTGTAGTTGATTGTGGTTAAAACTGTTTATTGACAGATTAGATGTTACGGATTTGGATTGTGGATAACTTGATGATATGTTTGAGTTTTTGATCGATTTTTGATTCTATGAACATGTACTTTGAATCTAGTTTTCAGAAAGTTCGGAATCTTAATTTTGGACTCTGTTTGAGTACTTTTTATGAATTTATAAAATCAGGATGCAAAGCTGATTTAGGGATAATAATTTCTGAGTTGAGTTGTAAATTTCATAACTTGATGATAAAAATAGATATGGATATAATTCTACTTCTAGGATGTTGTAAATTGAATTAGGAATCTAGTCCAATTGGTCTTGCATCAATTGGACAAATATGGAATTTTTGACAAATTTTTGATTACTGCTGTGTTGTTGTAGAAATATAAATCATGTTGTTGTAGTATATGAATATTCTGGACGAATTGGTAAATCCAAAAATTGTGAGAAAAATATATGTTGAACCTAATACTGATGTATACATGTGTGATTTATTTGGTAATTTAATTATGAGTTTTGATTGATGAGAAAAATCGGTTTAGGTGGTATAAATTGTTAAAGGTGATAAAGGTGTTGGTTGAATTGAGATAATTGCAAATTGTGATATGTTAGTTGTGGTAAATTAGAACTTTGACTTTTTAAGTGAACTTAGAACTAGTTGACTAAATAGTTAGTCTTGCTTGTGATGTTGTGAAAGTGTATTGATCATAGAATTGCAAGGAATATGGCTAAGTGTGTATACTTGATGATTGATTAAGTGTGACTAGAATTATATGGTAAACATTCTAAGTCCAATATTTTAGTCAAAGGTCAATATTTTGGTCAAAGGTCAACATAGAAGTCAACTTTAGTCAATGTCAACTTTAGTCAAAGCCAACTTTAGTCAAAGTCAACAAAAGTCAAACTTTGGTCAAAAGTCTTTTTAAAAACAATGGGAGATTGTTGGATACTAGTGGTTCTAGGAACCATCCCACAAGTTACTTACGTACTTTCATTTTTAGGGTCTTAGCACGTGACGCATTTACTTCGGTCGGATTTGTGTAATACCCGAAGCACCAACAAGGTGAGTTTACGGCCCCACATTTATACCTTTCCTTTGGGGGAGGAAACATGCAAAACTGTTTTACTTTAATTGCTCTAAATCTTTACACAACCGTTTGGTTGCTTATAACGTAGTGTTTCTTTGCCAGGGAAAGTCCTCACGAACATCGGACCGTTAACTAAGGTTAACTGGCGTGGTAAATTTAAATAGTACTATTGGGTTTGACAAACCCCACCCTGCATTATTCTCGACTGGAGGTCGAACGGGGTGTAACTTTGACTAAACATTGTTAAGTTTTGGCAATACTTGACTTAAGGCAATAACTAGTCAGCTTCGGTCGTGATGGAAACATAACACTATGCGGCAATGAGTTAACTAAGTGTAGTTAACCATGGGCCACTTTTATTTATAAATGTTTATGAACTGATAGAGCATAACTTACTTTGAAAACCTGTGATCTCACCAACCATATGTGTTGACTCTTTTTAGCATGTTTTCCTCAGGTAACTAGCAAGCACTTGGATTAGGATAACATTGCATGCATGGACTCGCATTGGTTTAAGTTTGAAAACATTTATTTGATATTGGTTTTGCGCTTGTAGCGCCATGAATTATTTAAACTTGTTTGGGAGATGGCTCCTGCACTTTGTTTAGCTTCCGCACTAGCACTTAAGTACTCTGAACATTTTATTTTGATTTGTTAAAACTTTTAAGACCATGTAGATGTCGTTTGGTGTGATTAATGTGTTCGGATCCTGGTATGTCACCCGCCTTACGGTAAAACTCCGTTAGTGGAAATTTGGGGGTGTGACATGTGAGTCATTTAGAAAGAGCATCATTACAGAATCAGGATTTCTCATTCTTTAATTCGACAAAAAAAGATGAAAAATTTGATGAAGAACAATAACCTAACCATTGTTACCCGTCGACTCCTAAACCTCATTCACTACAAAAACTAGATTTTGATCAACACTGACCCCCCTTTAATACAATGTTGCAGACTAATCTTCATCAAAAGAGAGAGGATATGTAAGCATCAGTTAAATATTTGTGAGGATTGAGAGATTTTTTATAACTTTGGAAACTATGAAAAATTGATGATGATATTGTGATATACGGGATTGTAATTGGCAAGCTCTAGATTTGAATGTTCCATCTAAAAACAAAATTACTAAACTAACCTTTTTTAATTAAAAAGTCTATAAATCAATTAACCCATTAATTACAAAAATGTCATAACCAATGTAGGCCATTGATCAATCTAATCAAATGTTATAAATCACTTCTCGCATTTCTTGCAATAACTTGACTTCTCTCCTGAACCATCCCCTATCTATAATATATATAAACGAAAGCTCAAAAATCTTACGTGTCGCGATGTGGTTGCCCCCCCCCCCTTATGGAAGCCACCAGATTGCTATATTTTTAAATAAAGGCTTCTCATGCATTTGACCCGAATTGACGGGTAATTATATCTCATTAAATAAAAAATTAATCTCACCAAATATTTGATATGAAAATCGTATAAAATAGGGATATACTAAAAATTAATATTTAATATTTTTTATAAAAAAAGATATGATTTATAATTAAGAAACAGTTTTATATTGAAAAAAGGAAGAGGTTCATTAGTTTTACCAAACCCATATAACTTTTAAACCGAGTTATAACATCTAATTTATTTGTGAAACAATTTTCATCATCAAATCCTAAGTATATAATTATTAACTTCCTTACAATACATAAAATTAAAATCATATATATATATATATATATACAAGCGAAAGCTCAAAAATCCTACGTGTTGTGATGTGGTCGCTCCCCCCTTTTATGGAAGCCACCAGATTGCTTGATTTTTAAATAAAGGTTTCGCATGCGTTTGACTTGAATTCACAGGTATGGAACTTACCAATCCCAGACAGTCCTTAAATGGGTTATAACATCTCATTAAATTAAAAATTAATCTCACCAAATATTTGTTATGAAAATCCTATAAAATAGGGATATACTAAAAATTAATATTTATTTTTTTAAAAGATATGATTTATAATTAAGAAACAATTTATATTAAAAAAGAGAAGCGGGTCATGGGTTTTACCAAATCCAATTTCAAACGACTTTTAACCCGTGTAACCCATATGACCCTTTAGGAATATGTTAAGCTCAAAAATACTACGTGTCGCGATGTGATCGCTCACTCATTTTATGGAAGCTACCAGATTGCTTGATTTTTAAATAAAGATTTCTCATGCATTTGGCCCGAATTCAAGGGGATGGGTCTTACCAAACCCAAACAGTCCTGAAATGTGTTATAACATCTCATTAAATTAAAAATTAATCTCATCAAATATTTGATATGAAAATTCTATTACATAGAGATATACTAAAAATTAATATTTAATTTTTATAATCATTAGCAATATTAGAAAAATACGTAATTTTCAAAAACACCCCAAAATCAACAAGAAATATAAAACCATTCAGAAACATTGTCACATCATCACTACTTTTTTTAACTGCTCCTTTTCTCTCCAAATTATAATAACATGAGGCACACCACCAACTCGGTTTTAGTGGTTCTTGGCCAAAAACAAGATGGTAAAGCATGCCATAAAAACCAACCACAAGAATGTGAAAAAGATGGAAAAAGTTGGCACACCACCCTATTCTCAACTAATATCCGCCTTATAGAAACGAGTAATATAAAATAACCCCGTAATATGAACGAAACCTTTAATATCCTACGTGTCGCGCTCTGGTCACTCCCCGCCCTCTCTAAAGCCACCAGATTGCTTCATTTGTAAATGGAGTCTTTTTATGCGTTTGAACCGCTTTGACGGGTATGAGGCTTCTAATGAAACCCGGATAGCCCACGAGTCATAACAACATCTTAACATTTTCCTCTTTCCTCTACATGCGAGACCTTGCTCACACCAACCTTATCTCGCTGGTGTGGATTGAAAGAGTTATTTTTAAAATTTAATTTCATATGGATTGATTTTAATTTACTTAAGTACTTTAGTGAGGTATTCCGGTAAACTTTGGGTTTCATGGTCAAATAATTTCTTTTATGCATATTGGATATAACTTATTTTAAGGATTTGTAAATTGTTTTATCTCTTGATTTATTTGCATATCAGAACTCACTCTAATTAATATGCTTATTTAATTTGCATCGTTTTTTTTTTATTCACATCTTTTTGTTTGACTTTTGGATTTATATGGTTTTGTTTAATAATATATTTTTTAGATAACAATATTGTTTGTGTTTGAAACTTCACTTTCAACTCAATATTACTACATGGTTTACTTTTTTGTAAGTTTAAGTATCTAAATTGAACGAATGTGTTATCTGCAGTTTTGCACATAAATAAAGAAAAAAATTAATGTCGCATATTACAAACTGAGAATTGTTCTTGCAACTTGATTTGCGTGCTATTTCTTTGAAATAACAATCTTATAAGAGTGTCTTGGTACTACACGCAAGGTCAGTTTTTTATACTCTATATGTAATATGTTTTTATGATGTGCTCTTGGGTATGTGTGTGCCTTTGTATATTGGTAATATGTAGTTTAAAACCTTTTATTACATTAATATTTTAATAAATGTAGTGTCAAACTTGTGTTTTATATTCGACGAATTTCATCAAAATTGAGCAAGAATACATTTTTGTGAGACAAGACATGTTTTATGAGACGGGAACGAAGTCACTATAATTAGGTAAAAAGAAAATATATGCAACTTTGTTTTACCTTTGATAATTATTTTTTTACAACAATAGTATGATCATTACCCTAATCTATTTATTAAAAAACTAAAAAGAAAATAATCACTTTTAGGTAATACCAACTATCTATAGCAAAAGAATCCCAAACATTTAAACATTTGACACGATTAAAAAAACTTATTTCAAGAACATTGCTGATTTTGTTTTGGGTAGCGAGTAGCAACTTACTGCTATTTTATCATTATATATCAAGCATGTTGAAAACAAGGTCAAGTCTGGAATAAATATCTTCATGCATCAATACAACAAGTTCAAAAAGTTAAAGTTTAAGGTGTTGGTTTCTTTCTCAATTGATGCGGGTCGTGAATCATAAACAGTCCAGTGTTAACAAGAAGCGTATTTGATTGAGATTCGGTCATAATGGAGATTACATATTTTGTTTACATTTAGACCAAAATATTTAGCTTCGTCATTCAGAAAATGGGAAACACTAGGTCGTTGGCATAATGGAATCCTTGGTATTCCAAGGTATCTAATCATTACTTTGTTCATGTTCGTTCATAAAAAAATAAGGGCATGTACGTGTGCATTCATGTTCTTTCATTTCAAATCTAAATGAACAGTTTGCAACGGAAATTAACAAGTCTAATACATCACAATTTATCCAGAAAACACATTAGTGACTTAAATTTACCTCATTCATTTTAACGAGTCATTTTTATTTTCATATATATATATATAGGGGATGGATCATGCGAGAAGTGACATTAAAGCGAGAAGTGCGAGAAGTAAATGACAACCATTGATTATGTTTGATCAATGGCATACAATCAACATGGCAATATTGTAATTTTGTGGTTCCTCATTTTAATGGTTTTGAAGACAAAAGGATATCTTAGTCTTTTGCATAATAGATAGCATATTGAAACCTCTCTTATCATAATTAATATTTAAAATTTTAGCCACCTTCATCTCTCACCATTAATTATTCCAAAATTATTAAAATCATCATTACTCACCAAATTACACCAAAATTTTTCGATCATTTGGAATCCAGTTAGTAAGGTGAAAGTTTTAAATAATTAATATATGGATTTCTTTAACATTAAGTTCCAAACTCCTAAAATGGGAGTACGGGGAATATGGTCAATTTTTGTAATAATCGACCCTAACAATTAGTAATTTGGTTTTGATTTTGACTTGTAGAAATGTGGGTTGTTAAAAATATTAGGTACGTTTATGCAAACACGTTCAAGTGTACGTACATACCTACGTACCTACATACTTGCGTACTTACATACCTACCTACATAGTAGATATATATAGCGTACCTACCAGCCTACGTACATACATACATACGTGCGTGCGTACGTACGTACACACGCACACATACACATGCACACATACATATACTTACGGACATACATATATATGCACGTACCTACATGCACACAAACATACCTACATACATGTATGTACCTACACACACACGTACAAACATACCCACATACGTACATACATACGCACATACATACATACATCCATACATACATACATACATACATACATCTAAAATTTAATGAATTTGAACTTTTAATAAGAAATCTCTCACATATTTTGGTATTTAACTAACTGGATTTCGGTTGAGATCTATATGAAAAATGATTGAATTGAAATTAAATGACTAACATTTGATAATAGCGTATAATAATCAATATGAATGTGTGGCAAGTAATATTTAAATTGTTATAGTCAAAGAAAGAAAAAAATAATGAAAATGGACCATGTTACTAGATGATATAATCATACAGGAGAGTTGGATTCACTATATCATAATGCTATGAAAATTACAGATTATTGAATTGACGAATATCTAAAGTAATTTAGGATTCAAATTATTCTAGTAGTGCAAAAATCCTTAAAATATTAAATATTAGGTTTGATGGTGAATTATTGATGCTTGAAGTTAGTGATAAACAAAAAAAGGAGAAATAATATTGTTTGTAACCCCTCTGCAATCAATAGTTACTAAAATTAAACATATGTAGAGATTACCAATAAACCTTATACATAACTTAAAGATAAAATAAAAAGAAAAATTATGATTGGTTGTAACGACTTCTTGCACTTCTCGCACTAAGAATACTTCTGAAATGAACCTATTCCTATATATATATATATATATATATATATATATATATATATATATATATATATATATATATATATATATATAACTGCTTTGGTCAAAAATAAACTAAGGATAATATAACCAAATTCGTTAGATGAGGTTTAGTGCTAGGTTGATAATAACGATTATGATTAGGTTGCAAACACAAACAAACGGATTCGTTACGAGGAAAAGCCCTTGATCTTTAGAGGATCGTCGGCATAAAAACCCCGGGTGATGACAATTGTCTATCACCACTATATTAATTCAGAAATTGAAGTACAATGATGGAGATATGGATCGGTAATACAAGAATGGATAAGTGTGTATGTTGTAAACGAGAGCTATTGAGTAATACTCAGTTGCTTGAAGTGAATAATAATATGTGACCTAGCCGATCTCATATCTCAATATAAAGTAAATAACATCTAACTATAATCCCTACTTTTGTGCCACTCTTCCCACTAGCCGTTCCCATCAGTTTGACCACGTGCATAAAGAGTTCAGTAGCGACTAAATAGGGTGACCAAGTCGTCCAGCCGTTATACCTATTAATCACAACACCACTCAAACACAATCGTTAGTAGATAAGTAATGCCGAGGATCCTAGATACTGCGTAACCTGGAATATATCTAAAGGATAAATTATCCAGAATTCACACAAGGATAGAGGATCCTCAGCATAAATTCTATGCCCTAACAATTGCCCCCAAAATGGCCGTTGTTTATGCAATACAACTGTCATTTTGAATTTTGAAATGCCTGCAAAAGATAGAACGATTAGACTGGTGTCAGACGTCATTATTATCATTAACCCTTCTTATCAATTCTAGCCGCCTATATATGCGATCATCCCAATCATTTTATAACCACATAATCGACCAGCCAAACAAGTATCCTTCTTCCTTCATCTTTCCTTTTCTTTTAATAACATTTTAAGAAAATGTCTACTGCCTCTTCTTCTCCTTCCGACCACTCTGACCATTCCGACCATTCCGAGTTATCGGAGATGCAATCACAAAACCTTATAACCAACCCATCCATGGAGATCTGCAAGTTCACCGATCCTGAGATTGATGAACTCCGACCACTGTTCTCGTTGGAAACCGTTTTCCGGCCGTTCGATTCTTTGATCCGGTGAGATACCTATTCAAAGACTTGGATCTGCTTCCCTTCTTGTCCAGTTCTCATCAGCTACACATATCCATTCCCCTATTTTACCCAAAGGTTCTTTGACACCACCGGAATTTCTTACATCCAATCCATGCCGATGATTTGGAGGGTTTTACGTACCATCGAGAGATTGATAGAGGAGGAAAACATCGAGTTTAGTGTTCCGGAGTTATCATACAATTACAGTTTAACCACCCATGGCTCAAACTGATTCGTATTGAAGTCCAAACCTAGGTAGCCCATTCCAATTTCTAAAGTAACCCAGAATGGTTCCCTCCGGAGGAATCAGTTCTTCTTCGTTAAACAAAATTTCATCCCTGGTGGGGTCGATTTACCTTTAAAATGGGTTAAAAAGGGCAAGATCCTAGATCCTTAAAAAAGGAACGATTTAGGATAAGTGATCCTTCTTTTAACTGATTCTCATTGTTTATTTTTCTTTGCAGTGGATATCTTTGCTTCCTTGGTGAATTTACTTGGAACAAAAGATAAAGCAAAAAGGTTTCTTGCCCTGGATTCCAAATTCCGAACTTTCCAGACCAAATTTGTCGAGGCTTTTGTGAAATCTCTTCGGATTCCAACAGAAACATGTCAAGTAAGACTTATATTTTTATAATAAATAGAATAAAGTAAAATACTTATCTATTTCTTGTTCTCTATAGGTGCTCAGAAATCTCACAAGTCCGTCGGCAAGTTCTCCCTGGAGGATATTGATAGTCTAATAACTCCTCAAACCATCAAGAAAGAAGCTTTAAATGCAGCCACCACTTCCGAGCCAAGAACTGCAACCACCAGAGCCAAATCGGCAGCTTCCAAGAGGAAAAGATCTTCAGATCAACAAAATCATTTTGACATGATTATCGCTGTAAGTATCCTCTATCTTGATATCTTTCAAATAAGAATCAAGTATCCTTCTATCTTTGCATAACTGTTTGGTATAGGTTGTGAATACTTCCAGAGATCATTATGAAAAGATCGTGGGACAACTAGGGGAGAGCCTAACTAGAATGGGAAGTGCAGCAGTAGCGAAGGACAAGGCTCTAGCCCAACTCACCAGGGAGAAGAAGCGCTTGGAGGATCAGCTATCCACCACAGAATCTCAGCACCAAGAGGAGGTGAAGCAAGCCACTGAGGAGGCAAAGATGTGGGCTGCAAGTTCGGTGTTGCAGGCTAGAATCAAGATGGTTGCTGAAGCTGTTGATCTTGCTTTCGATAGATCGGCTTGGAATGTGGTAAAATGGAAGCAGGCTTTAGTGGAGCTTGGTGGCGAAGAGGATATTGAGATGGCTTATGCAAATGAGGCTCGGACAAGTGGAGCTAAGGACGCAGGAGAGACTGACGATGGTGATGTTCAAAACGGTCTATTAAAAACTTATCTAACCTAGACACTCTAGTTTTAAATTTATAAATCTAGACTATCCTAATGCTAGACCACTAGACAGGCAAGTGTACCGATCAACTGTAGTAAAGCCTAATGAAGTCCGCATATCGAACCCAAAGGACACTAGCGACACCTAAACTAGACTCTGACTAATAACTTAAATAAATTGATTTAATTGATTTTTGTCTTTTTTTAATTACTAACTATAAACTAAAAAATACTTAAACTAAAACTGACATAAAAACTAGACACAGACAAATCGGTTTGGAACTCAAGTAGGGGAAATAACTACCTAGGTAAGGAATCCTACTAGTCAACTCTTAAACTCTTGGAATTGGATTTACGATTGGTACCGTATTCTAAAAATATGAAATTTAAGGAATAACTAAGTAAGCTAGATCACATCCCGGTCTCACCAACAATACTTAAGAACCCTCAATATCATGTAAAGCTCAACGGTTTAATGGTTCGGATCACCTCTCGGTCTCACCTAACCTAACTATACTAAGGTACCCAAAGATTAAATCACCTCCCGGTCTCTCTAATCACAATATGCCCTAAGGTGTAAAGGGGTATTCTATTGAATTCGGTTATAACTCGGATATTTAAGAATCTAAAGAAGTCTAGGGTAACTCACTCTCGTGCAATCACTACCCAAACCCGCAAAAGACCAAAACATACAACACTTAATTAACTCCCGGTCTCTCAAGTGACAGAATATAAGGTATCTCTAAACTCTCAATTACCGTTCCTATGGAATACGTTAACAATAAACCTTAAACTAGTTGTAAACACACAGTAAACAACCTAATATGCATCCATACATGAAAGACGTTCACAAAGATGCATATGGAACAAAAATTGATAACAAATTAATACCAAATACGCATAAGCATCATAACCGAATAACATAAAAAACTTTACCAAAGCATGAACAAATTTTTAAATAATCCAAGACCGAAAATAAAACGAGTCTAAAAAGTATTCATCCAAACCCAGGCAGTATAACAGTTTAGCCTCTCATAATTATAAACGAAAAAAATATAAAATATATATTATGGTTCATCGTAAAAAGAAATAAAATTAATTGAGCTGTGTGTCTGGTTAAATTAATTCACCAGCCTGCTTGCTTGAATTATTATTATTTCTTCTTTCTGCCTGCCATGAGTAAAGTTTGACATGCTTGGGAGCTTCAATCTTCTTTCTATTCTGTTTCGAACAGTAGCCTCAAAAAATTGGGCGGACCCCCCTTGATTTCCATCCACACCTTTTATTATTTATATCCGAACCCTCTTTTTTTCTTTCCTTCTAATCTCGTGGGCTTCTTCAAGTGGCCTTTAAGACTTGTCATTACTTCCAATGATGGACCATTACGAACGAATTTGTTTACTGCCACAACAAACATATTTAATTTCATGTATGTATTTCTAAATGATTCATATATTAATAATAAAGTCTTTTTATTATAAATGTACTCGTTACTCTGAAGTTTAGTTTAATACTTAATTTTAGGTCGTCGTCGCTTCGAAACCTTTATAATTAAAATATGAGCCAAATAGAAATATAACTAATGAAAACCTGACTCAAAATACTTAAAAGCGTAAGAGATAGTTATAATATTTATATATAATTTAGCCCATATCAATGGGAAGGAAGCATCAGCAGATGGTGAAGAAGCTGCTTAAGCGGGCGATGAAGGATAATGAAGACAAGGCCTGAGCCCGTTTTTTTTTATTTTGATGATGTTTTTTAAGGATATTCGATAATGGTTTGTAATAGACAATATTAACTAGGATAAAGGATCCATGATCCTTAAGACAATTTCCAGGGGTAGCAAAGGTGGATGGATCCTATGTTTGTGGGGATGAAGCCTTTGATGCCCCTGCTTTTTTTTGCATGCACTCTTTGAACAGTTAGTATACTTGCTTAACCCAGGTGGATGGTCCATTTTTTGAATGGTGAAATCCGGGTTAAGGTTTTTGGGTAATTCCAAGTGAATTAATAATAATTTAAGTCTTTTGGCTATATGCTTATTATTTGTTATTCTTAAAGTAAGTCTGATATTGTCTTAGCTTTATTGAAAGTTTTAAGAAATATTCTTGAGTAAAAATCTTTAAGGATAGAATATCCTTGTAAAAACAAATTAAGGATCCTGGATCCTTACATAAAAGTATTTATAAAGATTTAAACCAAGTAAATGTAAATCACCAAGTAGAAGTCATACCATAAGATCTAATTAGAGCTAGGTTAACATAAGTGTTGATTCTTCTGCAAAAATGAGTTAAGGATCCTGAATCCATAAGTATTGATCCTTCTGTGATCCTTGCAATTGAACTTAGGATACCTGATACAAACAACTTATGATATTAATCAGGATTAAACCCATCAAACTTGGGACAAGCCCAAATAACTGGGGACAAGCCCAAATAAACTGGGGACAAGCCCAATAAACTGGGGACAAGCCCAAATATCCTGGGGACAAGACCAATAAACTGGGGACAAGCCTAAATAAACGGATGTCAAACTGGGGACTCGCCCAAACTGGGATTTAGCCCAAACATAAGTGACGTGAAAACGCCAAAACCTTAGCTAACATGAAAATGTTAGAAACCTTAGTCTTGAGATAACATGAAAATGTTATAAACCGGGGGTATGGTACGTCTACCATAAATCATAGGATCCTCCATAAAGCCGGAATCAACGAAATTGTCAGCCACTACACGTGTACTGGTCCCGCCGCCCCGGACTACACATTGGATAATGTGCGCTCCAGGCAAGACTATAGAAACTCTAATTTTTAGAAGAAATGTGAAAACATTTAAACCTTAGAAGATATGACCATCGGGGGTCACACCTTAATCTTTGACTAGGCCAAAGGAAACAATAGTGTACCTTAAGTGTGAGAGAGAGGTGGCCAACCCCTTACTAGTATCCTACATTGTTATTTAAAACTTGGAAAAGACAAATGTTAAGAATATGTTATCCTTTAATTAATAAGAATCTGAAAGGGATAAGTGATAAGATAGATATTACCAATTTTAGGATCCTTGATCCTTTAAGGATACTCAAACCTCTGAGGATACTTGATCCTGATCAAAAAAAGTACTTCTTGAGATGGATAGCCTTCCATGCTCTTGGTAACCTATTGCCTTCCATGGTGAGCAAATGATATGCCCCCTTTCCTGCCTCCGACTCGATTAGATAGAGACCTTCCCACTTAGGTGCTAGCTTTCCATCTGCCGGATTGGTGGTATTTTGGAAGGCTTTCCTCAAGACTAGATCCCCTTCTTGAAATCTTCTTATCCTTATACTCTTTTTGTATGCCCCAGCTACCCTTTGTTGATATGCCGCCATTCTAATCTTGGCTAGATCTCTCAGCTCTTCAACAGTGTCCAAGTCTTCGAGAAGGATTTCATTATTGGCTTCAGGATCACGGATGCTTGTTCTGGCTGTAGGAACCACAATCTCTGTAGGGATTACAGCCTCTGATCTGAACACCAATAAGAAGGGTGTCTGGCCCGTTGCATTCTTTGGTGTTGCTTAATTAGCCCAAATAACATAAGGAAGTTCCTCAGCCCACTTGCATTTCTTGGATCCTAGTTTCTTCTACAAGTTGTTGATGATGATCTTGTTACTTAATTATGCTTGGCCATTGGCTTGAGAGTGAACTGGTGTAGAAGTAATCATCTTCATGCCCCAACCGTCACAAAAGTTAGTAGTTATTTTCCCAACAAACTGGGATCCATTATCAGAAACATTTTCAGATGGGATACCAAATCTAGTTATAATTTTTCTTTTAATGAAGGATAGAACTTCCCTTTCTTGGACCTGAATGAATAATTCTGCCTCAATCCATTTATAGAAGTAGTCTGTCATAGCAAGCATAAAGACCTTCCCTCCTAGTGCCTTTGGTAGCTTGCTAACAATATACATCCCCCACTTCATGAAAGGCCATGAAGAGGATATAGGATACATTGGTTCTACTGGCTGATGAAGGATGTTTCCATGCCTTTGGCAAGCATCACACTTCTTTGAGTACTCCATTGCATCCTTCTTCATTGTTGGCCAGAAGTATCCAGTCCTAAGTATCCTGGATAATAATGCTCTTCCCCCTGTGTGGTTGCCGCAATCACCTTCGTTGTGACATTCGTCAATTCCAGGTTAACTCCGTTAACTCAACTCCGTCAATTCAAACTTAAGATCATTGGATCTATAACGCACATCTCATTACAATTAAACTAAGGTTTTAAATGGCGCTTGACAACTACTACATGTGTAGTCTTTCGGGAATTGCACCGAAACGCAAACGAGTTGATGCTAACCATTGGGGAATAAACGAAAAACGTCAAAACAATAATTATGTGATAATTATGTGTTAGACATATGCGATACTTGATTATATTATGTGTGATGCTAGACAAGAAACAAGAACTAAGTTAATTAAGCTAGAAAAGTACAAAATAGAAATTGAGGGACCAAAGTGTAACATCTATTATTAATAATATGTAAAACCCTAATCTCCTTCTCTCCCTCACTAGACCGATCGGCCAGCCCCCCCCCCCCCCCTCTCCCTCTCTTGTGACGGCAGCCCACACACACACACATACCACCCTTATTTGATCTTGGTTTTCACAATTGAAGCATCCTACACCCGTTTCTAGTCATCTTCCACCTTCCTCTTGATTGTTTTTGGGCTTTTGAAGGTTTAATTCTAAACCCTAGATTCAAAAATTATATATATGGTGATCATATGCTTTGTTTTGATTAGATGATGTTTAATTATGTATTAATTGTTGATTTGATAACTAGAATTGATGTTATTGCATGTTAATCGCTTGTTTCTTTGATTTTGAGTTCAAGTAAAACCCTAATCATGTATGTAGTGTGTAATTGATGTGCATGGATAGTGATTATGGTGTCTAGAATGTCATATGAACGGATTGTGGTCTATAGATGGTTAATATGTTGAGTTTGGATGCAAACAGTTTCTGGACAGATTGTGTTGTTGATGTTCAATTAACTGTAACGGGGTGTGAATGTGAGAATTGGTCGAGATTATTAATACTACAGTGTACTAGTTTGAGTCTAGTTTCTATAAAGTTCAAGTTTGTAATTTTTGGTCGAGTAAAAGTTAACTTTTATGATTTTACAAAAACAGTGTGCAAATCTGAATTGTGAGACCTGCTGTTAGGTTGTTTTGTAAATATTATATCTCATGAACTACAAGACCAAATGGGTTGGTTCTACTTCTGAAAGTTAACTTGTTAAGTTAACAACCAAACCCAATTGATCTTGTATTAATTAGATTTTTCATTTAACGGAAATTTCAAATAACATTCTGTTGCGCATGAATTTGACTTTTATATGTTTGCTGTAATGTTTTGATCATTGTGAGAAATCTATATGGAATAAAAATATAATAAAATATGTTCTGGAAACCAAACACATGTGTGCTTTTGTGACGATTTTTGGTGAATTAATTGAGATACTATGATCTGTTGAATAGGGTAGTCTTTCAAGTAGAATTCTGTAGTGATGAAATTAGTTGCTGAACTTTGTGAAAATACATGAAACGTGCTTGTTACTAGATAATTGTTATGTTTTGACCAAATTGCCCTTGCGGGGAATATTTGCTAGATATGTACACTATTGATATTTGACACGTAGATAGTTGTTCACAGCATGTAACGTATCACAATTGTGCTTGTTAAGTCACACACGATTCACAAACGAACACGAAACATATCTTGTGCTTAAGTATTATGTGCCGAGTCTAGAGACTCGATTTTAGTTCCGACTCTTAGAAAATCTCCTTGTTGTTATAGAACGCTAGTGAGAGTTTTCTGTGACGCTCATCACTTGGGTGACTTGTTTTTGGGAATTCTTCGCAAACAGTGAGTTTCACTTACCCCTTTTAAACTCTTTAAACGCTTTTCACTTGGGGAGATAACATACTCCGAAAAAGCTTTTAGATTTTGTTAGTAAATTATATATCACTTGTAAAGGCTAAGTGGCAAACGAAACAATTGAAGTCCTACACATCGAACCGTTTAGTATTGGAAAATAGCGAGTCACTGTTGAGTAGTACTACTGGGTTTGACAAACCCCACCCAACTCTAAGCTCGACTGGAGGTCGAGTGGGTGTAATTTTGGCTAACACATTACCATGGTCGGGATAGACCTGGTGGCAAGGCACATGATAAACATTCAGCTTCGGTGTCGAACACTTAGTAATACTTGTTGTATAGGCTAGCTACCTATCGATATATAATTGATTTAACACTATCTGGTAAACGCAAAACGCTAAACACAAAACGATGAACGCAAAACGCTAAACGCTTTATTTTATATAAACTTGTGAACTCACCAACCTCGTGTTGACACTTTTAGTATGTTATTCTCAGGTAGCCGAGGCGGGCGCGCGGTATAGGAGCATGCATTGTTTGAACACTATTGATTATGCAAAGTTGTTTTAAACTGTTACTATGTGGGTTTTTAAGTCGTCCTGCGTGGCGCAACACTTGGTCTATGTTTTTACGCTTCCGCACTTATTTTCACTTAATGTTTTTATGGTTTGATTATAACTAATGATTCTGATCCTGTTAGTTCACACCCTCTGACGGTAAAACTCCGTTAGTGGATTTTGAGGGTGTGACAGATTGGTATCAGAGCCATTGGTTATAGCAAACTAGAAACTGCATGCATACTAGACTATAACCGCGACGACCCATTAGTTATAATGATACGCACAGCATATGTTTGTGTAGTCTTTGTTGTCTTATCTCTTTACCTCTTTCACTCATACGCGTGCATACACGGCTTACCTGTAGGGATGTCGACGCCACCATCATCATCATCCGATCAGATGACTCATGCGCATGGGAAGGAACCACAGTTACCTACCTCATCGCCATCCCGAGTAGTCCCGGAGCTAGAAGCCCCTGCACCGAAGAGGTATCGCTTATCCAGAGGCATGTACGACGACGACGTTAGCTGGGATTGGTACCCGAATATGATCAGGCGTATGGTCTATCGGGAACAAGTTCCCCCACTACCTCACCCGAGTCGTCCTGCTTACCCCAACACCCTACCACCTATAACCAAACCTGTAGAGCGTGTTCTCGCAGCTGTTGTTTCTTGTTTGGAGCGTGACGTTGGTTATATGCGCTATACGAGAGCGAACGTTTCAGGACTGTTAAAGGATGGAACCGAAACTAAAGAGGAAATTTCCCGCCTGACAGCGGTGATGAAGGAAATGCAAGAGGCTAATGATCAACAGATGAAGATTATGAGAAAAATGCAAGCCGAGATGATAGACTTGCAAGAGCAACTCCAAGTGGCAAGGACCCGAACCGAGATAGCTTTAGAGCGTTGCGATGTCTTACAAATGCAAGTTGCTCAGAACGCAGCCGAACCTGATGCAGAGCCTGAAGAAGAACCCGAAGAAGATCCCGAAGAGGAGCCTGAGGAGGATCCCGAGGAAGATCCCGAGGAGGAACCCGAAGAGGAACCGGAGGAAGAACCGGCTGAGGAGGAGGCACACTCAGAGGTGTCCTCAGACGATGACATCTAAGGATGATAACACCTAGATGGAGGGGTTGTCTCCATCCAAACTGTTATTTTCTATGATTTTAAGGATTGATTTGAAATACTTTGTAACGAATACAATGGTTTTAATCATGAATTATTATTTGGATTATTATATGGTTGTGATGTGATGTTTGTTTCTTTATTTCTCTCTTACCTATCTTTTTATTACATGTATGGCGTGTTGCATATGAAACCGAAAAATTCATGTTTAACATTTTATGCTGTGATTTTAGGAAATGGCAGGAAGAAACGCTGGACACGGTCGCGGTAACATCAACTTGACTGCAGCAGAACTCCAAACTCTGCTGAATGACCACGCGGCGGCCGCTCTAGCCGCACATGTTCAGAACCAAGCTAGAGGTTCAATTGGAACGTGTACTTTCAAGAACTACCTGGATTGCAAGCCCAGTTCGTTTAAGGGCACTGAGGGAGCAATAGGCTTCCTGCGTTGGGCTGAGAAGGCCGAATCAGCTTTTGAGATGTGTAATTGTCCACCTGCCAGTAGGGTCAAATTTGCTGCTGGAACACTTGATGATTCTGCTCTCACTTGGTGGAATTCAAATGTGCAGATTCTTTGATTGGAACTGGCTAACGCTATGAACTGGGAGGAGTTCAAAAATATGATGCGTGAAGAGTATTGTCCTCGAGAGGAGATTGCAAAGTTGAAATCCGAGTTTTGGTCATTGAAGATGGTGGGTTCCGAAATTGAAGCCTACACCACCCGTTCTCACGAATTAGCAGTGATGTATCCACGGATGGTAGACCCGCCGAGTAAGAGGATTGAGATGTATATTGATGGGTTAGCACCACAAATTCAGGGCATGGTGACGTCTTCCAGATCAGCCACGATTCAACAAGCGATCCGATTAGCTCACAAACTGACGGATCAAGCAGTGACCCAAGGTGCGTTACCACCTAGAGGTTCAACCACTAAAGCCCGTGACAACCCGAGCACTGACAACAACAGCAACAACAACCCGAGTAATGGAAAGAGAAAGTTTGACAACACCAGATCCTTATCCTCGAACCCCCTACAGCAACAACACTACCGTAAGCCCGAACTCACTCGGGGCTTCAATAATCAGGGTCACAACAATAGCAACAACGGTATGCTGGGAAACACCCGAAATGTAACCGGTGCAACTATCATCATGCTGGCCCGTGTGACCGTGTCAAGTGTCTGAGATGCGGAAAAATGGGTCATCAGGCCAAGGAATGTAGGGGAGACCTAGCGGCAAAGGGTGCTCCTAAACCACCTTTGACGACTAAAGGGTGTTTCGAGTGTGGTCAAGAGGGTCATTTCAGGAAGGATTGTCCCAAACTAAATGTAACACCCCGTAACCGCAGCGGAAACGTACACGGGATGCAACAGACACATCTGATATCAACAGCATTGCTTATAAAGAAAACACCACTACAATAATTTAAACGTATTACATTGTTCCGAGTTTCGTTACCGACTAGGCGTTATCACATAAGTTTTACCAATAGTACGTTAACATGTTTAAAACAAAATATAGACCCTTAAACTTCCACAAAATAGCACACATCATCAAGCACGTATCACTCATTCCAATTTGGGTGTACCTAGAAAGCATGTAAAGAAAACGGGTCAACTAGATAGTTGGTGAGTTTCACTAATTTAAATAAACCATGACAAATCATTTTAATAATCATAAATTAATGATGTAATTATGCTGAGTCTACAAGTGAAAACTCTGTTAACCCAGAAACACATTTAATAACCTCTGGGGACACTGTTAACCCAGAAATACATTTAATAACCTCTGGGGACACTGTTAACCCAGAAATACATTTAATAGCCTCTGGGGACACTGTTAACCCAGAAATACATTTAATAACTTCTGGGGACACTGTTAACCCAGAACACTGTTTCGGGCCTTACAATATTAGCAACTCAGACAATTACCATCTTAATACATTACCGTACGATTCTCGTACAATAAACATTATATAAATACATTCATTTCCATGCGATCGGCATGTACTTAAACACTTTGATAAAAACATGCTTTCCGCCTCGGGAAAATATTTAAAACAGTTCAATAAAAAGGGGCTCGTGAAACTCACCTTTTTTGTGAGCAAGATGTAATACTGTAAACAGCTACCGGCCCGGATCTGTAATACGATCCCTAAGTCGTTACTACACAATTTCTATTAATATAACTTAAATTCGTGTTAACCGGTACGTCTGGGGACACTGTTAACCCAGTACCGTACACGATCCGGGGACAATGTTAACCCCGAAACACTTCTCAAGACTTAGATTGTGATATCACTTAGAGTTCTTTAGTCAAAATTACCATTAGTTTGTTTTCTCGTTTTGCGTGCCTAGCACGGTTAACCGTCTTTATGTTTTCAAAAATGAGTTTGGTCACATACGACCCGAGAATAGTTGTTACTGATATTTTAATTAAAGTGGTGAAATTAGAGCTCGGTTTAGACACCCCGTTTGGCCGCGGGGCCCGTTTCCGTCTTTAGTATACCGAAAACTGCTAAATCGGGTAAAATTACCCAAATCATCCGAATTACTTTCGGATGATTTATTTTTACTTGATTAACTTAGTTTCATGAAAATAGTTCATTTTTAGGGTTTTTATACACCAGTCAGCTCGCTTAGGCGAACTTTGCCGGTTAACACGTTTTAAGCTTTAAAAGTTTGTTTTTAAGTTCCATTTAGCACAAATAAATATCCGTTTAGTCTCGGATCTTGAAATTTTGCACAATTCAGTTTCTAATAGTAAGGAATTTTATAAAATATTTCCAGATTTAATTTCTATATTTAACATTTATTTATCTATTTTTAAACGTCATTTAAACACCAAATATGTCGAAAATACCAAATGACCTTAGAAAAATCCCAAATTTTTCTGAGATGACCCCTACCATCCACATAGTCCCCTGTAAATTTTCCAGAACCAAATTCTCATTTTTCATGCCATTTTCACCAAAACCGAGCTAGAAAACCCTAGAACTCGTTTTACCGAAAAGCCTACTTATACTTCTCCAATGGACCTGAAATTTTGTGTGTGACTTTTATATGTTATAAAAAGCTTATATAAATTTTTCCAGAATTTTTCATGATGTTTAGCTATTTTTCACCATTTTTAGCCAAAACCGAGCATTAATTCACCAAATATTCATCCTTTATCCAAAAATTACCAAAATTTCACAGATCTCATATTTTCATGTGTAGATCATCTCTGTGAAATTTCATGACTCAACTATAAGACTACCACAATCTGTCCAAATCTTACTAATCATACGAAAAACCGAACTACCTTGTGTTTCTAGCTTTAGATCGCAAAGATCTTGCTTTCTAGCCTTTGCTAGCAACTAGATACAACACCTACAAGCACAACAACACCACACCAAGCAAGTTATACCCATAATCAAGCAATTTCTTTCATGGTTTCGGTTAAGACATCAAAACAAAGATTTTAACCGTAAAAATTCGTTTTTGACTCTTTTAACTCCTTTCTTGGACCAAGATCCCTTGTATAACTTGTATACATCACTTGATCATGCAAGAATCGGTTTCATCTCGGGTTTTCACCCATTTTTCACTTGAAACCTCATTTTCTCAAGATCTTGGAATTAAAAAGCAAGATCAAACCATAATAACATGTTTATACCTTGTGGATCTTCTTAAAAATCAAAGGTTTTTGGTTGAATGTGTAAAGGATGGAGAGAAATGTGGAGTTGTGATTTTAGAAAAAAGAAAATGAAGTGTGTATGTGTGTGATGGGGGACCGATCGGTCCTAGTAGTGGTGTGGGGTGGGGCCCACATCTCTAATCTTGGCCACACATTCGGATTGTGTAATCCGGATAATGTTGTGGATAATCTGGTTCAGTTCGTTTTTCGGTTAAACGTTTAATTCGGCTTAAAACGAGGCTAAAACGGCCGTTTTTCGGCTTAAAAATGAAATTTATATAAAACCGATTTAAAAACTTTAAAAACTTAAACCATGACATTTATTGACTTAACACATCATATTGTCGGTAGTTGTGCATCTTTTTCGGCTTGATCGATCGTCTCTTGCTTGGTTTGATGTTAAAGGTTTCGTTTAACGTACCGACGTACTAATAAATCGAAATCCTTTTTCTGTGCTATAATTCACTTATCCCGAAGCCTTAATACTTCGTAAACCTTACTAAACATCATATATTTCATCTATGACGTAATCCCCGATTCGTTCGGGTTTCAATAACCGTTCATCTGTTAATCGTAATTCCAATACGACTAACTGTACATTCGAGTATAATTCGTACTGTGAATCTTATATACTCGTACAAACACATTATAATTCATATATTTAGTATTAAATAACACATAAATGGTACATTCCGGCTAGGGTATACCTGAATTTGCCGGAATCGTTACATTCTCCCCCTGTTATAAAAATTTCGTCCTCGAAATTTTACGCGTCAACTACATCCTTTTGAGGAAATAAGTGGGGGTATTTCTTCCGAAATTCGTCCTTTCGTTACCATGTATATTCTGGGCCTCGTTGCGAGTTCCATCTAACTTTGACCAACGAGATCTTATTGTGTCTAAGTTGCTTGATTTTCCCGTCCACTATTTCTATGGGTTCCTCTACAAAATTAAGCTTATCGTTTAATTGGACACCCTCTAGTGGTAACACCGATGTCTCATCCGACAGACACCTTTTCAAGTTCGACACGTGAAACACGTTGTGAACTGCACTTAATTCTTCAGGCAGTTCTAACCGGTATGCTACAGGACCGATTTTTGCAGTAATGTCGAATGGTCCAATGTATCTAGGGGCTAACTTCCCCGCCTTTCCAAATCTGACTACTCCTTTCCAAGGTGATACTTTCAAATATACTTTATCACCTTCCTCAAATGATAACGGTTTTCGACGGGTATCGGCATAACTCTTCTGCCGATCCCGTGCGGCCTTCAGATTGTTCTTAATTTCAAGGATTTTGCTGGTCGTTTCCTGGACCAGATCATCTAATAACCTGTGTGTCGCCCACTTCAGTCCAGCAGAGTGGTGATCGGCACTTCCGTCCATACAATGCTTCGTAAGGTGCTGCCTTTATACTGCTATGGTAACTGTTATTATAGGAAAATTCAACGAGTGGGAGATGTTGATCCCAATTTCCCTTAAAATCCAGTACGCATGCACGAAGCAAATCCTCCAGGGTTTGAATGGTTCTCTCAGAATGACCATCGGTCTGAGGGTGGTAAGTTGTGCTTAGATTAATACGCGTTCCCAGCGCTTCTTGTACAGCTTGCCAAAGATTGGAGGTGAAATGGCTATCTCGGTCGGAGATGATTGAGATGGGTATCCCATGACGAGACACAATTTCATTTATATAAATCTGCGCAAGTCTCTCGGTGTTATAATTATTTCTAATCGGAATAAAATGTGCCGAATTGGTTAATCGATCCACGACTACCCAAATTGCATCATATCCTCGGGACGTCTTGGGGAGATGTGTCACAAAATCCATCGTGATTTGCTCCCACTTCCATTCAGGAATTTCCGGTTGTTGTAACATTCCCGAAGGTTTCTGGTGCTCCGCCTTAACCCTCGCACACGTCGTACACTTGCCGACGTATGTGGCTATATCCTTTTTCATACCCGGCCACCAGTAGAACTCCTTCACATCCTTGTACATCTTATCCGATCCCGGATGTATGGAATATTTTGATTTATGCGCTTCGTCCATGATTAATTCACGAAGGTCATGGAGGGTCGGGATCCAAATCCGATTTTTGAAATAGAGAATTTCGTCCACGAGCTGTTCGAAATTCTTCTCGTTACCATAAAGTCCCTCTTTTACCAATTGTTCCTCTTTCAACGCCTCGCGTTGAGCGACTCGAACCTGGTCCGAAAGGTTCGACTGGACTATCATTTCCAGTTCTCGCACTCGCAATGGCTTAACCCGATCCTTCCTACTCAGGGCATCGTCTACGACGTTAGCCTTGACGGGGTGATAACGGATGTCACAGTCATAGTCGCTTAACAACTCGACCCATCTTCGTTGTCTCATATTCAGTTCTTTCTGATCGAATATGTGTTGCAAACTTTTATGATCGGTGAAGATGGTGCACTTTGTACCGTAGAGATAATGTCTCCAGATTTTAAGTGCGAAGATAACTGCTCCCAGTTCTAAGTCATGAGTAGTGTAATTTTTCTCGTGTATTTTTAACTGTCGAGAAGCATAGGCTATGACCTTATTATTTTGCATCAACACGCATCCTAACCCTCTCCGGGATGCGTCACAATACACGACAAAACCATCGTCTCCGTCGGGGAGACTTAAGATCGGCGCTTGGCACAATCTTTGTTTTAACGTTTGAAACGCCGTTTCCTGCTCTTCACCCCATTCATACTTTCGATCTTTTTGGGTCAGAAGGGTTAAAGGTTGGGCGATGCTGGAAAAGTTCTCTATAAATCGACGATAATATCCAGCTAAGCCTAAGAATTGGCGGATTTCCTTTGGCGATTTAGGCGCTCGCCAATTCTTAACTGCTTCAACCTTACTTGGATCAACGTGTATTCCTTGATGGTTTATAACGTGACCAAGGAATTGCACTTCTTGTAACCAGAAGTTACACTTGAAAAATTTTGCATACAACTTCTCCTGATTTAGAAGCTCTAAAATTAATCTTAAGTGTTGTTCGTGCTCTTCTTTACTCTTCGAGTATATCAAAATATCGTCAATAAACACGATGACGAATTTATCGAGGTAGGGTTTACAGACTCGATTCATGAGATCCATGAACACTGCTGGCGCATTTGTTAGCCCGAAAGGCATAACTAAGAACTCGTAATGGCCGTAGCGAGTCCGGAATGCGGTTTTTGGGATATCCTCCTCCTGAATTCTAACCTGATGGTATCCCGATCTAAGATCAATTTTTTAGAAATAGCTCGCACCTTGCAGTTGGTCGAACAAGTCATCAATTCGGGGGAGAGGATACCTATTTTTGATTGTCAACTTGTTCAGCTCCCTGTAATCAATGCACATTCTAAGGCTTCCGTCCTTCTTTTTCACGAATAGTACTGGTGCACCCCACGGGGAATAACTAGGACGTATAAATCCTTTATCCAACAATTCTTGCAATTGGTTGGATAATTCTTGCATCTCTGATGGTGCAAGTCGGTAGGGTGCCTTAGCAACAGGGCCAACTTGAGGTAATAGATCGATTCTGAATTCGACCTGTCGGGTTGGCGGTAATCCAGGAAGTTCTTCTGGGAAGACTTGTGGAAATTCGCGTACCACTGGAATATCATCCACCCGTTTCTCCTCAGAATCAGTGGCCGTCAAGCTTGCTAGATACGCCACGCATCCTTGGCGTATGTATTTTAACACCTTGAGGTGGGATATAAATGGTATCATGGTGCCTGACTTTTCTCCTTGCACTAATATCTCTTCGTCATCCGACACCCGGATCTTGACGATTTTCTTTTCACAGTTTATTTCTACTTTGTTACGTGCTAACCAATCCATTCCCATTATCACGTCAAAACTACCCAATTCTACCGGTAACAAGTCAATCGGAAGGGATTGATCGTTCAGAATAAAAGGGCAATTCCGAACTATCTGATTAACTATCATGGCTTTACCGTTAGCGACTTCTACGGTGTAAGGTTCTATGGTTTCACCAATTGGGAGGTTTGCTATCGACAGGAATCTAAAGGAGACAAAACTTCTATCGGCGCCCGTATCAAATAATACAGAAGCGTAATGATCAGAGACGAGGAATGTACCTGTCACTACGCTGGGGTCCTAGCGTGCTTCGTTCGCCCCCATCACGAATGCTCGGCCTCACGCAGGATTGGACGACGATGCCTGACCCGCGGTTTGCCGCCCATTTCCTCCCTGGTTCAGCTTCGGACAGTTTCTCTTGAAGTGATCTGTGCCACCGCATTCAAAGCAAGCACGACTGGTGGTCATCACTTGATTTCCTTGTGGGTTTTGTTGTCGGGCTGATGGGGTCCTAAATGGCTGCGCACGGATAGGTTGCGGTTGCCGGTTCAAGTTGTTCAGGTTTGTCTTACAACTCGGTGCGTAGTGCCCAATTCTGCCGCACCGGTGGCACACCACTTCTTTGCACATGCCACCATGGTGGTAACCGCATTTCCCACACTTAGGAAACGTTCACTTCTGCGGTTCTTGCCTTCCGCCTGAACTAGTCATGGCGTAGTTCTGGGCAGTGGGCCTAGCACGTTTACCTTGCTGCTTTTCCTGGATCCTATGGTCATGTGTACCCCGCTTTCCCCCAGCGGACTCTCCCGCCACCTTCAGTGACCCGCTCCTTACGAAATCATACGTGACGATACCAGCTTGCGTCACCGCACCCTCATACGTCTGGTGTCCCCCAGAATTGACTATACTCCTTACAACTGGAGTTAGCCCCCAAATATAACGCCCAACCCTCTTCGACTCTGGGGTGACCAACCATGGTACCAATCGCGACAACTCATTAAACCGGTTCGTATAACCCAAATGGTCTGCCCCCTGCATCTCCAGGTTCCACAATTCATTTTCTAATTTTTGCAATTCATTTTTCGGGCAGAAATGTTCCAGTACAAGAGCCTTGAGCTCTGTCCAGGTCATGCGGTTTGTCGCCGTCTGACCCCGGGTCTGCACTATCGTGTTCCACCATGTCAAGGCATGGTCCGTGAATGTGCAGGTAGCATACTTAACAACACAATCCTCGGGGCAGTTGCTGATATTCACAACGGATTCTATTTTCTCCATCCACTTAACCAACCCATTTGGTCCTTCAGACCCGCTAAACTCTAGAGGTTTGCACAACATAAAGTCTTTGATCGAACATCCCCTGGATGCACGAATCGGTTCAGTACGGTTCATCTCTACCGTAGGTATAGGGCCATTACTGTCTGTAACGACCACCCTAGGCGGTGCGTCATTACTCGGAATCGTGTTATCATTCTGTGGAGGATTAACATTTTGTTCCCCGTCATTATTGGTGGTCGTTTGATTGCTCGGAGGGGCTGGATTGGTCGAATTGTTAATACTGGCGGCGATGCGCGATACTATATCCGGTATCGCCGCCTCTAACTGTTGAGCAATCAAACGGCTCACGTCCACTTCCGACAATTGGGCTGAACGTTTTGGTGCCATTCAACACAACATCAAGAAAATATATATAATTAATACAAGTTCCAATCATAAAACACAACAAACATTCCATTCATTAATAAACATTAGTACATATTACATCCATGTCAGTTCACATACTTTCCTGTCATCATTACATAAGTTAAGTTTTCATACAAAGGGCCTATGTCGGCATCATCTCGACATAACCCGCAATGGGTCAGTGCTTGAATGATACCCAAAAGTATCTATAATGATATACCCCAAAATAGACCCCCCCTAAGGGCCAGTGGTTGTATTATAACTACCCAAGATTCACTCTATGTTAGCATCACCACTAACTGCTTACACAGAGTATCAAAAAGCGGTCCATGTCTACTCCCATCCTAACACAACTAAACACGGTGGTATACCAAACCCACCAACACCGCCACCAACACCACCATCACAGCCAGCATAACCCGGATCCGCGTCTCCATCCGGCCGATCATCCACTGGGAGTATGAGCACTCCCTCTTCAGCTGCGAAATCGCATACTGGTGGTCCAGTATGCAGTCCCCCAGGTACATCCGCCTCTGTACCCCCACTGTCAAGGCGGCGGAGTGCTCATTCACCTGTTCGGTGAGCACTCGCAGCCATGCCGCCGCATCCCTTTCCTGCCTAGGGAGGCCCCACACGGGTGGAGTCACAGGCTCGGGCTGGGAGCGGGAGGACTCGCCCCTGCGGGTAGCAGGTCTGGGTGGGGGCGAGGTAGGTGGGACATGTGGGACACTGATCCGCGCCGTGAGGCGGGGTCCGAATCCGGGCGGGACAGGGATGGCCTGTGGTGCGGGCGGGGTAGGGGATCTGGCAATCCTGACTGGGGAGGACTGGCCAGAGCTCCTACGACTAGCCTCGCTAGGCTCAGAGCTGGATGATACGCGTATGCTCCCAGAGTTCCCGGAGCTGACTTCCTCCGGGTCCTCCTCCATCGACAAACTAGGTGTTCTCGACATACTTACCTGCACACAAGTTAAACAAACATATAGTTCTTTTCATAGTGTGAACCATAATCAAATTAATATCCACTTACTTATACAACTTGACCACATAAAATATTATCATATATTTGCACATATGTTGCCAATTTTACCTATTACAGTCCCCCGTGACTTCCCCTGAATTCCCTCGTGCGGACAAGTCTGTTATTATGTTCCGGACCATAATAACTCACTTGTCCATCCAAGTTCATCCAGACCTCGTCACAATAAATTATTAGTTGATATTCAGATCCTATAACACTTGATCTACTGGTTATATTTTAGGTATCTTTTAAAGACATCCTAATTCTTTATAACCAATGGCTCTGATACCAAGTTCTGTAACACCCCGTAACCGCAGCGGAAACGTACACGGGATGCAACAGACACATCTGATATCAACAGCATTGCTTATAAAGAAAACACCACTACAATAATTTAAACGTATTACATTGTTCCGAGTTTCGTTACCGACTAGGCGTTATCACATAAGTTTTACCAATAGTACGTTAACATGTTTAAAACAAAATATAGACCCTTAAACTTCCACAAAATAGCACACATCATCAAGCACGTATCACTCATTCCAATTTGGGTGTACCTAGAAAGCATGTAAAGAAAACGGGTCAACTACGAATAGTTGGTGAGTTTCACTAATTTAATAAACCATGACAAATCATTTTAATAATCATAAGTTAATGATGTAATTATGCTGAGTCTACAAGTGAAAACTCTGTTAACCCAGAAACACATTTAATAACCTCTGGGGACACTGTTAACCCAGAAACACATTTAATAACCTCTGGGGACACTGTTAACCCAGAAATACATTTAATAACCTCTGGGGACACTGTTAACCCAGAAATACATTTAATAACCTCTGGGGACACTGTTAACCCAGAAATACATTTAATAGCCTCTGGGGACACTGTTAACCCAGAAATACATTTAATAACCTCTGGGGACACTGTTAACCCATAACACTGTTTCGGGCCTTACAATATTAGCAACTCAGACAATTACCATCTTAATACATTACCCTACGATTCCCGTACAATAAACATTATATAAATACATTCATTTCCATACGATCGGCATGTACTTAAACACTTTGATAAAAACATGCTTTCCGCCCCGGGAAAATATTTAAAACAGTTCAATAAAAAGGGGCTCGTGAAACTCACCTTTTTTGTGAGCAAGATGTAATACTGTGAACAGCTACCGGCCCCGGATCTATAATACGATCCATAAGTCGTTACTACACAATTTCTATTAATATAACTTAAATTCGTGTTAACCCGGTACGTCTGGGGACACTGTTAACCCAGTACCGTACACGATCCGGGGACAATGTTAACCCCGAAACACTTCTCAGGACTTAGATTGTGATATCACTTAGAGTTCTTTAGTCAAAATTACCATTAGTTTGTTTTCCTCGTTTTGCGTGCCTAGCACGGTTAACCGTCTTTATGTTTTCAAAAATGAGTTTGGTCACATACGACCCGAGAATAGTTGTTACTGATATTTTAATTAAAGTCGTGAAATTAGAGCTCGGTTTAGACACCCCGTTTGGCCGCGGGGCCGTTTCCGTCTTTAGTATACCGGAAACTGCTAAATCGGGTAAAATTACCCAAATCATCCGAATTACTTTCGGATGATTTATTTTTACTTGATTAACTTAGTTTCATGAAAATAGTTCATTTTTAGGGTTTTTATACACCAGTCAGCTCGCTTAGGCGAACTTTGCCGGTTTACACGTTTTAAGCTTTAAAAGTTTGTTTTTAAGTTCCATTTAGCACAAATAAATATCCGTTTAGTCTCGGATCTTGAAATTTTGCACATTCAGTTTTTGACAGTAAGGAATTTTATAAAATATTTCCGGATTTAATTTCTATATTTAACATTTATTTATCTATTTTTAAACGTCATTTAAAACACCAAATATGTCGAAAATACCAAATGACCTTAGAAAAATCCCAAATTTTTCTGGGATGGACCCCTGCCATCCACATAGTCCCCTGTAATTTTTCCAGAACCATAATCTCATTTTTCATGCCATTTTCATCAAAACCGAGCTAGAAAACCTAGAACTCGTTTTACCGAAAAGCCTACTTAGACTTCTCCAATGGACCTGAAATTTTGTGTGTGACTTTTATATGTTATAAAAAGATTATCTGAATTTTTCCAGAATTTTTCATGATGTTTAGCTATTTTTCACCATTTTTAGCCAAAACCGAGCATTAAATTCACAAAATATTCATCCTTTATCCAAAAATTACCAAAATTTCAAAGATCTCATATTTTCATGTGTAGATCATCTCTGTGAAATTTCATTACTCAACTCTAAGTCTACCACAATCTGTCCAAATCTACAAATCATACGAAAAACCGAACTACCTTGTGTTTCTAGCTTTAGATCGCAAAGATCTTGCTTTCTAGCCTTTGCTAGCAACTAGATACAACACCTACAAGCACAACAACACCACACCAAGCAAGTTATACCCACAATCAAGCAATTTCTTTCATGGTTTCGGTTAAGACATCAAAACAAAGATTTTAACCGTAAAAATTCGTTTTTGACTCTTTTAACTCCTTTCTTGGACCAAGATCCCTTGTATAACTTGAATACATCACTTGATCATGCAAGAATCGGTTTCATCTCGGGTTTTCACCCATTTTTCACTTGAAACCTCATTTTCTCAAGATCTTGGAATTAAAAAGCAAGATCAAACCATAATAACATGTTTATACCTTGTGGATCTTCTTAAAAATCAAAGGTTTTTGGTTGAATGTGTAAAGGATGGAGAGAAATGTGGAGTTGTGATTTTAGAAAAAAGAAAATGAAGTGTGTATGTGTGTGATGGGGACCGATCGGTCCTAGTAGTGGTGTGGGGTGGGGCCCACATCTCTAATCTTGGCCACACATTCGGATTGTGTAATCCGGATAATGTTGTGGATAATCTGGTTCAGTTCGTTTTTCGGTTAAACGTTTAATTCGGCTTAAAACGAGGCTAAAACGGCCGTTTTTTCGGCTTAAAAATGAAATTTATATAAAACCGATTTAAAAACTTTAAAAACTTAAACCATGACATTTATTGACTTAACACATCATATTGTCGGTAGTTGTGCATCTTTTTCGGCTTGATCGATCGTCTCTTGCTTGGTTTGATGTTAAAGGTTTCGTTTAACGTACCGACGTACTAATAAATCGAAATCCTTTTTCTGTGCTATAATTCACTTATCCCGAAGCCTTAATACCTCGTAAATCTTACTAAACATCATATATTTCATCTATGACGTAATCCTCGATTCGTTCAGGTTTCAATAACCGTTCATCGGTTAATCGTAATTCCAATACGACTAACTGTACATTCGAGTATAATTCGTACTGTGAATCTTATATACTCGTACAAACACATTATAATTCATATATTTAGTATTAAATAACACATAAATGGTACATTCCGGCTAGGGTATACCTGAATTTGCCGGAATCGTTACATTAAAACAGAACGAGAACAATGGAGGTAGCAGCGGTGGCGGAAGCAGTGGTAAAGGAAGAGCTTTCGTCATTGGGTCGGGTCAAGCCCGCAACGATCCGTATGTGGTGACTGGTAAGTTTCCTGTGAATGACTGTTTTGCATCTGTATTGTTTGACACTGGAGCTGATAGGAGTTTTGTGTCAAAAGCCCTTAGTAAACTCTTAGACTTAACTCAACTCCGTTAGATGTTAAGTTTCCTGTTGAATTAGCGGACGTAAGTCTATAGAAACGACTCATGTACTTGCGGGATGTAAGTTGAAACTGTCAGGTCATATTTTTGATATCGACCTTATACCTTTTACGCTTGGTAGTTTCGATGTCGTTGTCGGCATGGACTGGTTATCCGAGAACCGAGCGGAGATTATATGTCACGACAAGATAGTCCACATCACTACCCATTCCAGCGAGATTATTTCGATTCAAGGCGAGAAAAGCGACATGACCACCAGCGTCATCATCCTCATGAAGGCGCAGAAATATCTACGAAAGGGTCATCCGGCAATTTTAGCGCATATTGTCGAGAAACCCGCAGAGGAGAAGCGAATCGAAAGATATACCGATTGTGCGAATACTACAGTGTACTAGCGCATATTGTGTTGTTGATGTTCAATTGACTGTAAAGGGGTGTGAATGTGAGAATTGGTCGAGATTATTAAAACTACAGTGTACTAGTTTGAGTCAAGTTTCTATAAAGTCCAAGTTTGTAATTTTTGGTCAAGTAAAAGTTAACTTTTATGATTTTACAAAAACGTTGTGCAAATCTGAATTGTGAGACCTGCTGTTAGGCTTGTTTTCTAAATATTATATCTCATGAACTACAAGACCAAATGGGTTGGTTCCACTTCTGAAAGTTAACTTGTTGAGTTAAGAACCAAACCCAATTGGTCTTGCATTAATTAGATTTTTCATTTAACGGGAATTTCAAATAACATTCTATTGCGCATGAATTTGACTGTTATGAGTTTGCTGTAATGTTTTGATCATTGTGAGAAATCTATGTGGAATAAAAATATAATAAAATATGTTCTGGAAACCTAACACATGTGTGCTTTTGTGACGATTTTTGGTGAATTAATTGAGATACTATGATCTGTTGAATAGGGTAGTCTTTCAAGTAGAATTCTGTCGTGATGAAATTAGTTGCTGAACTTTGTGAAAATACATGAAACGTGCTTGTTACTAGATAATTGTTATGTTTTGACCAAATTGCCCTTGCGGGGAATATTTGCTAGATATGTACACTATTGATATTTGACACGTAGATAGTTGTTCACCAGCATGTAACGTATCACAATTGTGCTTGTTAAGTCACACACGATTCACAAACGAACACGAAACATATCTTGTGCTTAAGTATTATGTGCCGAGTCTAGAGACTCGATTTTAGTTCCGACTCTTAGAAAATCTCCTTGTTGTTATAGAATTCTAGTGAGAGTTTTCTGTGACGCGCATCACTTGGCGTGACTTGTTTTTGGGAATTCTTCGCAAACAGTGAGTTTCACTTACCCCTTTTAAACTCTTTAAACGCTTTTCACTTGGGGGAGATAACATACTCCGAAAACGCTTTTAGATTTTGTTAGTAAATTATATATCGCTTGTAAAGGCTAAGTGGCAAACGAAACAATTGAAGTCCTACACATCGAACCGTTTAGTATTGGAAAATAGCGAGTCACTGTTGAGTAGTACTACTGGGTTTGACAAACCCCACCCAACGCTAAGCTCGACTGGAGGTCGAGTGGGTGTAATTTTGGCTAACACATTACCATGGTCGGGATAGACCTGGTGGCAAGGCACATGATAAACAGTCAGCTTCGGTGTCGAACACTTAGTAATACTTGTTGTATAGGCTAGCTACCTATCGATATATAATTGATTTAACACTATCTGGTAAACGCAAAACGCTAAACGCAAAACGTTGAACGCAAAACGCAAAACGCTAAACGCTTTATTTTATATAAACTTTGTGAACTCACCAACCTCGTGTTGACACTTTTAGTATGTTATTCTCAGGTAGCCGAGGCGGGCGTGCGGTATAGGAGCATGCATTGTTTTGAACACTATTGATTATGCAAACTTGTTTTAAACTGTTACTATGTGGGTTTTTAAGTCGTCCTGCGTGGCGCAACACTTGGTCTATGTTTTTACGCTTCCGCACTTATTTTCACTTAATGTTTTTATGGTTTGATTATAACTAATGATTCTGATCCTGTTAGTTCACACCCTCTGATGGTAAAACTCCGTTAGTGGATTTTGAGGGTGCGACATTCGTGGAAGTATTGTAGTACCTCTTGTATTTCAGGATCCTCGATGCATCTCAAATAGGGACATGCAAGAGATTTCTATATACAATATCTTGTAAAATAATGAATTGTGATACCTTCAATCAGAAAGCTTTAGGGTTTTCCCCCTGTAGGGATTTCTCCATCTTGGAGGAATTTCTTGATTGGAAGGATCCAAGATCCTGCTTTTGGAGAGGACGAAGGATCCTTAAGTTCTTCTATGCAATCCACTGTTACCTCCACAGCTTCGTGTTCTCCAATTGCCAGAGACAATATATAAATGATAGGTATCTTTACATCATTCAGGATCTTCAATGATGATACTAAGTTTGCTAAGGCATCTACCCTGGCATTTTCTTCTCTTGGTACCTGCATGATACTAAACAACTCGAAAATTTTGCTAATTCCTTCACAATTTCTAAATACTTGATCATATTCTCACCTTTCACGGTATAAGAGCCGTTAAAGTGGTTAGTTATAAGTACGGAATCTATATAAACTTGAAGATACCTGATCCTCATTTGTTTGGCTAAAAGTAAACATGCGATAAGTGCTTCGTATACTGCCTCTATTGTCGGTGGCTTGAAATGCACATCAATGGACTGGGGTATTATACCCCCCTGTGGCGATTTCAGTAGATACCCAATCATGTTCCTCTTACGTTGGATGCTCCATCAGTAAAGAGGATCCAAGGATCCTTGGTCTCTTCTAGTTGCAGAACTTCCAAATCAGCTTCCTTTTGCATGTCACTCTTGAAATCAACCACAAAGTCTGCAAGCGCTTTGTGACTTAATGGCTGTTCTAGGCTCATACTGAATATCAATGCACTCAGCTTCACGGCCCACTTGGTCATCCTTCCTGACAATTCTAGTTTTCTAAGCACATTCTTAACATGATAATTAGTTCTTAAAATAATAGTATGTGTTTCGAAATAGTGTCTCAACTTGGTTGAGGCCATAATCAAAGCAAGAATTAATTTTTCAAGGTGAGAATACCTGACCTCTGCATCTAAGAGGATTTTACTTACATAATATACCGGGTGTTGTTGTCCTTCATAATCCTTGGCTAGAACAACACTGACTGCATTACCTGAAACGGCTAAGTATAAGGACAATGGCTCACCATTTATTGGTTTCATCAAGGCATGTACTGAGGACAGATAATCCTTAAGAGCCTTCAGTGCATCCTCATGCCTTTGAGTCCATTCAAACTTTTTATTCTTCCTCAAGATATCGTAGAAATCCTTTGTAACACCTTGGCAAACACAACATCGTCCCACTCTTAGCTAAATCCCACATCGGCGGTGGACAAGAGAGATCCTTGGTTTATAAGTAAATGTCATGCCTTTTCAATCACCAACGCGTTTTGGGATTAGTTAGTTGTGGAGCACATGAAAACTCCACGGTTAAGCGTGATTAGGTGGAAGTAGTAACTAGGATGGGTGACCACCTGGGAAGTCTCTACCTGGGCAACCAAAAACAAAGTCGTGAGTTCCCGGATGGGCAACCCATCGGGGATAAAGCGGACAATATTGGTGGTACGAGAGGCCGGGATTTTACAGGTGGTATCAGAGCAACTCTTGTGTCGTTCAGGATGATGGGACACGCCTCATCGAGGACGAAGAGTCCAAAGGGGGTCGTTTGTAACACCCTTGGCAAACACAACATCGTCTCACTCTCAGGTAAATCCCACATCGGCCGTGGACAAGAGAGATCCTTGGTTCATAAGTAAATGTCCTGCCTCTTCAATCACCAACGTGTTTTGGGCTTAGTTGGCTGTGGAGCACATGAAACCTCCACGGTTAAGCATGCTTAGGTGGAAGTAGTACTAGGATGGGTGACCACCTGGGAAGTCTCTACCTGGGCAACCAAAAACAAAGCCGTGAGTTCCCGAATAGGCAACCCATTGGGGACAAAGCGGACAATATTGGTGGTACGAGAGGGCGGGTTGTTACATCTTTGAACTTCTCTGAGGACCTGGAAATGAATATGTTGAGGGCAGCTATTCTTCCCGTTACTCTCTGGACATCTTTAACATTCACTAGAGACTTCAAATTGATGATGGCTTCTATCTGCTCAAGGCTTGCTTCTATTCCCCTCTGGTCACCATATATCCATAGGAACTTTCTAGCCCTAACACCAAAATGGCATTTTGAGGGGTTCAGCTTCATATTGTACTGATCCAGGATGTTGAATGCTTCTTCAATATCTTTGAGGTGATCATCAGCCCTCTTTGACTTTACTACCATGTCATCTATGTAGACTTCCATGGTCTTGCCTAACTGATCCTTGAATATCATGTTGATCAATCTTTGATATGTTGCCCCTGCATTTCTTAGTCCAAATGGGATAGCAATATAACAGTAGATGGCCGGTAGGAGTCATGAATGTTGTATCCTCTTGATCAGATGGTTCCATCTGAATTTGTTGAAATCCAGAGGAAGCGTCCATAAAGGTAAGCATCTCATGTCCTGCCGTTGCGTCCACCATGGAGTCTATATGTGGTAATGGGAAAGGATCCTTGGGGCATGCCTTGTTTAAATCGGTGAAATCGACACACACCCTGCACTTTCCATTCTTTTTAGAAACAACAACCACATTAGCCAACCATCGAGGACACTTAACCTCTCTGGTTATACCGGCCTTAAGAAGTTTTTCAACTTCTTCTTGTATGATCGCGTTCCTCTCAGGTTCGAATTTCCTTCGCTTCTGATGGACGGGTTTAATAGAATAATCAAGACCCAACTTATGAGTAATTACCTCCTTCGAAATACCTGTCATGTCTGAATGTCTGAAGGAAAATGTAGATTTTCGTCGCTTCAGGAAGGATACTATATCCCCTTCAATCTCATTAGGGATACTGGATCCTAGGAAAATTTTCCGTCTGGATCCTCGGGATCCAAGGATACTTCTTTTATATCTCGCTCTCGAGCTTCCAACACGTTCCTAGGATGCTACTGTAGTTGCTATGCTATTTTTTGTTTAGATGTTGGCTTCATGGATGAAGAATAGTAATATTTGGCTTCCACCTGGTCACCATCTATCCTTACTACTCCCCAAGGAGTTGGTAGTTTGATACATATGTGATAAGTAGAAGCTACAGCCTTTATTCCCTGCAACCATGGCCTGCCAAGAAATAACATTGCATACAAGATAGATTATCAATAACACAAAATTTTTTATAAGAATTTAACCCTTCAATGTAGATTGGGAGTTTGATGTCCCCCATTGTTTTCTTGGTTTCGCCACTGAAACCAACTAGCACCGACGTTCTCGAGATGATTTCCGAGTCTGGGATATTCATTTTCTGGAGTACATCATGTTGGATGATGTTGACAGAGCTTCCACCATCGACTAGGATCATACGCACATAATGGTTAGCAATAAATAAAGTTACAATCAAACCGTCGCGGTGAGGATCCTGGATGCTTGTTTTATCTTCTTCATCAAAGAATATTCTTTTGTCAGTCGTCAAAGTAGTGGATATGACTGGTCGCTCTCCATTCTCCACCTTGGTTTATGTGGCGTGTCTCTTGGCCGAGGAGAAAGAAGTACCACATATATCTGAGCCACCGGAGATGAAGTTGATTACTTGTGCATCTGGTGGGGGCGGAGTTGCTTTTTGTGGGACATCTTCAGGATCCTGGATTCTTGACTTTTTCTTCCCAATAGCTCCTTGAAATGGCCCTTACTTAGGAGGTACCCAATTTCCCTCCTTAGGCCAACACAATTATCAGTCTGATGGCCGAAATCCTCATGGAATGCACACCATTTGGATTGGTCTTTGACGGATTTTGTTTTCTCGTTTTTCTGAGGCCACAGAGAAGCAGTATTCAAAAATACTTGGGTAATCCTCATTATCATCATCTCTTTCTTCGACTACCTCGGACATTTTGATTGTTGAATTTGGAGTAAGGCTTCGGATTGTTACTCCTGATGAGGATCATTGTTTCTTGTCAGGAGATTCTTGGTTTGTTTGAGCCCCTAACCGTTCATGGATACTCTTATCACCCTCTAGCCGTATAAATCTGAGCGCCCTGTTCCTGACTTCATCTAATGTTCTGCAAGGATTCATCACAAAATCGCCATAAAACGGGGAGCTCCTATTTATCCCCATATTGAAAGCTTCCACAGCCGTAGCCATATCAAAATTAGGGATCTCTAGGGCCTCCCTGCCAAACCTCGTAACAAAATATCTAAGGGATTCATCATAAGGTTGGAAAACTCTATATAAGTCACTAGTTAACTTTTCAAATTTCCTACTACAAGAAAATTGGTTGTTGAAAAAGTTAACTAAATGTGAAAAAGAAGTAACAGAAAATGGAGGAAGACTTAGCAGCCATTTAAGTGTAGATCCCATTAGTGTGGATCCGTAACACTTGCATAGATAGGCTTCCTTGAGTCTTTCAGGAATTCGATTGATCTCCATCCTCTCCCTATACCGAGACACGTGCTCTTCCAAATCAGTGGTCCCATCATACACTTTCATGTTGGGGGGTTTGAAAGTGTTTTGGCATCTCCGCATCACAAATTGGTGGAGCGAATCTTGATAACTTATGGCTCCCTTATGGTA